>NW_006399869.1:2492148-2522313 GCF_000299155.1 Elephantulus edwardii | reverse complement strand
AATTTATTATTAATTTCAGTAAAAATTTGCAGAGACTCTGGATTTTCATTCATTCACTGTTGCACTTTTCTCCTCTCCTAACCCTCCCCCCAGATTGTTACTCTTTTTCTAGTTGATTAAGGTGTTTAGTTAGATCGTTAATTTGGTTCTTTCTTCATTTTTTTTGTTTGTCTATTATTATGAACTGCCCCCTTCCGCTCACCCCACCTGAAGACTGTCTAAACTGCACCCCAGAGGTTCTGGTACATTTTCTTTTCATTATCATTTGTTTTGAGGAAGTTTTAAAATTCAATCTTTATTTTTTCTATAACCCAATTTTGTTCTAGCAGAGTGTTATGTAATTTCCACACTGGTGGTTTTATAAGCTTTATCCTTATGTGGTTAATTTTTAGTTTTCTGATACTGTGGTTGGAGAAGATATTTTGTGTTATTTCAGTGTTTTTGAATTTGTTGAGGCCTGCTTGGCGCCCTAATGTGTGATCTATTCTGTAGAATGTATTATGTACCCTTGAGAAGAAAGTGAATTGAGTTTTAGTTGAGTGCAGTACTTGAAATATATCCACAAGTTTTCATTGAATAAATGTATAGTTTAGATCTTCTATATCTTTACTAGGTTTCTTCTGAGTTGATCTTTCCGTTGGTGAGAATTGTTTGCTAAAGTCTCCTATCACTATTGTGGTGCTGTCTATTTCTTTCTTCAATTCTGTTAACCATTGTTTTATGTATTTTGCAGATCTTTCATTTGCTGCATAGACCTTGACCTAGGTTATGTCTTCTTGACTTACCGTGTCTTATCCTTCATGGCGGTTTTCATTCTGAAGTCTAGTTTATCATAAATGAATATTGCCACTTCTGCTATTTCGTTGAAACCATTTGCTTGATATCCCCCCCAGCTTTTGATTTTGAGTCTATCTTTCTCTTTGTTTTTTAGATGTGTCTCTTGTAGACAGCATATTGATGGACTTTGATTTTTTTTATCCATTCTGGTACTATTTTTCTCTTGATTGGTGCATTTAGTTTATTCACGTTAAGTGCTATTATTGACAGGGTAGGTTTTATTATTGCCATTTTGCTGTTTCTTTTTCTGTTGTTTCTGGTTACTATGGTTCATCTACTTTCTTTTGGTGTCTCTGAGTGAAGGACTTTCCTTAAAAGTTCTTGTGATTTGGGCTTGTTTTCACAAACTCCTTAAGTTCCTATTTTTATGCAAATGATGTAATTTATTCTTCATATTTGATGGGTCGTTTTGCAGAGTACAGAATCCTCAGATGACAATTATTTTCTTTCAACATTTTTCATATGTGATCCCACTGTTTCCTTGTTCACATGATATCTGCTGAAAATGGAAACTTAAATCTAATTGGTTTTTTTTTTTTTTTTGTAGTTGACAATTTTTCTTTTGTGGCTTTGAGTATGCTATCCTTAACTTTTGCTTTGGAGAATTTAACTATGATATGGATTGATAATTTTCTTTTTGGGTCTACAGTATTTGGTTTTTGCTGTTTGCTGAGCTTCCTGAATGTGAATTTCCTTGTTCTTCATAATACTTGGGAAGTTTTCTGCTAGTATTTCTTCTACAATATTCTCAATGATTTCTCTGTCCTCATGTTCTGAAATTCCAATTACACATATGTTGTTCCTTTTGATTTAAGCCTACATGATTCTAATATTTTCTTAATTTTCTTTATGTTGCATTTCTGATTTTTATTCTAGTATGTTTCCTCTGAAGTGTTTGTCTACCACCTCACTGACTTTCTGTTCCATCTCTTCAGTTCTACATTTTTATTCCTCCAGTATGTTGGACACTTCTTTCATTTCGCTTTTTATATTCTGGATTACATTTTTATGCATTTCTGCTATTTTTAGTACTGTGTTGCTATCCCCTCTTTATTTTGTGATGATTTTGTTTAAGTTTGTGTGTCCTTTTATCTATAGTTTCAATTCTTTTTCTCCATATTTTGCATTTTCTTCTATAGTTGTGCAAGTTCCTTTTCATTGATATATTCCTTCTAGCACACTGACTCTGGAGTATGTGCTTTCTTAATGTCCTTTCTTGTTTCTTCCATCATTTGCACCTTCTTCCACAACTGTTCAAATAACTCCTCACCAATATATTTCTTCTGTTTTTTTTAAATCTAGGGTATTCCCTTTATTTGTGGATTCCATTGGTTTTACATCATTTGTACTTTATTTCATAGTTGTTTGAATGGCTCCATATCAACATATAACTTCTGCCTCTAGACTCTAGGATATTCATTGGGTTGCAATATTCTCTGGGTTTTTTGTTCTTTTGGTTTTTGTTGTTGTTATTTTTGTTTCTTGAGAATGCTTAGTTTGTTTTTTCCATAGTGTTTGAAGCTGCCTGCTGTTTTCTTGACATTATTTGAAGGGTTGATTTTCTTTTTTTATAAGTGTTAGACTGTTTCTAAATGTCTGCATACATTGTTAGTAGTTCTTATCTTTATGATGTTATAGACTAATTGCAATCTTAAACTTTTCCGTCTATAGGATAAGCCATTCACAATACTAAAAATCTTTTCTGGGAAAAATTGCCTTTCCTAAAGTCCTTCAAGTTATCGCTGGTCTACACTGCAGCCATGTTGGAACTTTGCCTTAATGTAGTCATCTCTCTCAAACTCTGTTATCGTCGTTAATCTATGACGTGACTAAGTGGTGTGAGGCCCAGTGCTCCACTCAAGCAGTTTCTGCCAGGAAAGGCTCAAGTTAGCTCTCTTTCTTGCAGCTCAATGTGTTCACTGAAAAAGTCTTTCCCCTGCTTGTAGTTCAGTGTCCCAAACTCTATTGTACTATTTGGAAGCTGGGATGACCCTACAGCTGCAGAAGTAAGGATCCCCACATGGAGGAATCTTTCCCCAGGGAAGTTTCTGTTCCCTCTCTCCCCACATGCACCCCAAAATACAGGCTTTGGGGATCAGTGTCTTACCTGATATTGTCTTCTCTTCTGAAGACTAATGTCTTCTTTTATCTCTGGAGTGGCATGAGATCAAGGGTGCCAATTTAAGCAGTTTGTGTGTGTGTGTGTGTGTGTGTGTGTGTGTGTGTGTTTGTAGTCAACCCTCCCTCTCAGAAAGCTTAAAAAGTTTTTCTCCCTCTCAGAAAGCTGAAAAAGTTTTTCTCCTTGACATTTTCTTGACATTTTAGTTTACCAGATTATTTTCTTTTCCCTTCTTATTGACTGTGGGTATAAACCTTTTATGTGTGCTGAAAACACCTTTCACTTTGAAACTTATTTCACTCTATTAATAGAGTCTTCTTTTTTAAAAAAATAATTTTATTTTATTATTATTTTTTGTGTGTGTACCATCAAATTGGATCTGACTGGTACAGGAGGAGATTGTCCCTCCTTCTCCAGCAGAGCCTCTGGTGGATTCGAACTGTGCACCTCTGGAATTGCAGTGCAGCTTCTGGCCAGTAGGCCACCAGAGCTCCCTTAGAGTCTTCTTTTTTAAAATAATGTAGTTACATTAATTTATGTTTCCTTTTATGGTCAGTCAGCCTATATTATACTTAATTGTCTTATATTAATAAAGAAATGATCCTATTTCTTTATAAGAAATTCTGGCAGCAGATTGCACAGTGTGTTACTCTGCTATAGTCTCAAGTGGTTCAAATCTACTAGTGGCTATAAGGAAGACAGGCACTTTACTCTCAGCAAGATTTATAGTATGAGTTAGAACCAACTTGATGTCAATGATGTGGAGTAGCCAAGAAAGAGATAACATTTCTCGGAATTCCCTTCCTTGCCTACTTCTAAGTGAGACATACATGTGTTTCAGAAAGTCGTTGATATCAAAATGTATAAATGGTTTTGGAATTTGGTAATGAGTAGAAGAGAGAGCTTCATTATAAAATATGGTGTAGATAGAGAAAATATTGAAACTGTCAATAACTTCATCTTACTTGGACCTATAATCAACATCCTTGGCACCAGCAGTCAGGAGATCAAGAAATATATTGCACTGCTAAAGTCTGCAGTTAGAAACCACTGCAAATTATTGAAGTAATGATGTCAGTTGAGGATTAAGGCACATCTGTTTCAGGCCATGGTCTTTCTGATCATTTGCTATGCATATGAGAGCTGGACAAGGAATACGGATGACAGAAGAAGAATTGATGTTTTTGAGCTGTGGTGTTGGACTGCCAAAAGAACAAATAAAAAAATAAGTGAGAAAGTGTGACCAGAGTATTCTTTGGAGTCAAATATGACGAAACTTCATCAAACTTACTTTGGACATGTTGCTAAGAGGGGCTTTTCCTTGGACAGTAACATGATTCTAGGAAAAGTAGAGGGTTTCGAAGGAAAGGAAGACCCTCAACTGGGTGGCTGACACAGTGACTACTGCAATGGGATTTATTGTGTTGGAAAGTGTAAGGATGGCACAGGATAGGACGAGATTCATATCTGCTGTTCCTAGGATAACTCTGAGTTGTACTCATCTCAAAAGCAACTAACAGCGACAACAACATTGTAAAATCCTTTTTTGTCTTGAAGAGACTGCTGATGGAATTAAAGATGTCAAAGGCAATTCTGGTGAAGGTTAAGAAGAAAATACGGATGATTTTAGCAGTATTGATGGCATAGATGAGAAGCAGAGATGGAGACCAACATGATATGTCATGTAAACTGGTTCAGGGGGAATAAAAAAAAATCTACCAAACCAGCACCACACTAGGTCTTTGAGCATGGAATGTCCTGGTAGAATGGGGTGCATTTTATCCCTTGTCTGTGGAACTGGACTTGCAAGTGTACAGAGCTTGAAAGTTAGATGCCTTTGAATAGAAGCTTACTGGAGAAGTAGGATGCTTCTGTATATTTATTGGGATTGTTAACAAGATTCGTAACATTTTCTGGTATAGGATGGAGGCTGGATTGATCTCTAAGACTCCAAAGAACAAAGGAAGTGGAAATGTCCTCTGAAGGTAAGGTCACAATTTTGAAGATCTCAAGTGGCTATGGAATTTGGTTTGCAAGCTTGAAATAATGATTTCCTGTGTTGTTTTTGTTGTTGTTGTTATGTGCTATTGAGTCACTTGCGGCTCATAGCGACCCTATGTACAAGAGCTCTAAATGCTGTTCTATCCTGTGCCAACCTAGCCATCTCAAACATACTTATTCCCACTGCTCCAGTCACAGAATCGATCCATCTCACCAAAGGTCTTCCTCTCCTTCGCTTCCCCTCCACTCTGCCAAACATGATGTCCCTTTCCAAGGACCAGTCCCTCCTTGCAACATGCCCAAAATATGTCAGACGAAGCTTCAGAATCCTTGACTTAATTTAAAATAATTATATCTGTGTCATCTTGGTTGTTGAGTGTGGTGGTAAGGCTGCCTGCCATGCCGTGAAATTATGAGGCCTATCAAGACTGAGGAGAGGGGGCATAACCACTCAGATGAACATAGAAAACAAGACTGTTGAAAGGTGAAACAGCAGTATTGTCCTTTCAATGCATGTAAGAGGCAGAGGAGCATCCCAGGATTTCAGGGCCTGTCTCTTGAGGACAGGGAAAATGCCCAATAGCAACATTTAAGAGGCGGAGTCTAGATGGTTTTAGAAACTAAAAGATTATTTTTCAATCCGTGAGGGTTAACATAAATTGTTTTTGTATGTATTTTATTTACTTTGTGCCTGTTATATGGTTTTTGCCTCCCAATTTCTCTCATTTGTAATGAAAAAAAAATCTGCTTCCCTAATTAGTGCTTACATTAGAATTGTATGTTTGATACCGATAACTTGCATTCTAAATCAAGAGAAATTTTTACTTAGCATAGAATTTGCATTTGGAGTTGATGTAAACCTTTTGAGATTATATAATGAGGTAAAAGTGTTTTGCATGTGACAAGGACATGAATGTGGGAGGGTCAAAGAGTGTCATAGATTGACTTGCATTTCCTCTTCAATAAATGTATATAATAATATAATGTGGACATTATGTAATGATGTGACATGATCTAATAAACCAAAGAGTTGCAAATGAATTAATGGTAGAATACCATTCTTAAATATAATTTCAACCCTAAATCCATGTAAAGAAAATTTCCTTAGGGTATGGCCTGTAAAATAAAAAGAAATGTATGCTTAAAGGCAGGTCCCTGGGACCACCAATAAAAGAATTGTTAAGAATGGAATGTGTTTAGAGTCAGATGTCCATGCAATGAAGCTACTTGACACCAAGGAAGTACAAGACATTCTTCAGGGAATATTTGGCATACAGAACCTTTCTTTAGAGCTGACAAAAGGAGACGGCCTTACCCTAAAGCTGAGTTCCTGAATTTGGACTTCTAGTCTCCTGTACTAAAAATTATTGAAAAGTATCATTAATAACACATGCAAGCAAGGTATATCTGAAGTTTTTGTTGTTATTGTTAAGTGCTGTCAAATCATAGATGACTCATAGTGACCCTATGAACAAAAGACATCAACACTTGCATAACTTCTATCATTTCTTCACCTTCATAGTTTCTAGAAGTAAAATATATCTGAAGACCATCCAAAATTGGCTAGAATGGTACATGGACAGAAAGCCAGAAGTTTAGACTGTATTTAGAGGAGGCTGTAGCACCAGTGATACCACTGCTGATGTAAAATAGATCCAGGCTAAAAGCAGAGAACACTAGATAAAATCTATGCTTTATTGACTATGCAGAGGCATTTGACTGTGTGGATCATAACAAATTATAGCTAACATGGAGAAGAATGTGAATCTCAGAGCACTTAACTGTGCTCAGATGAGACCAATACCAAGACCAAGAGGCTACTGTTCAAACAGAGCAAGAAAACACTACATGGTTTAAAATCAGGAAAAGTGTATATTAGGGTTATATCCTCTCTCCATACATATTTAATCTGTGTGCTGAGCAAATTATTTGAGAAGCTGGACTCTGTATAAAGAGGATTGTGGAACCAGGATTGGAGGAAGGCTCATAACAAACTTCATTAGATGGATGACCTTGCTTGCAAAAGTGAGGACTTGAAGAACTTGCCGCAGAAGATCACAGACATGGATTGAATCTTCATGAGAGATTGTATCTTAATGTCAACAAAACAAAAATCCTCATTGCTGGACACATAGGCAACATAATGATGAATAAAGAATAGATTGAAACTGTCAAAGACTTCAACTTACTTGGATCCACAATCAATACACTTGGTACCAGCAGTCAGGAGATCAGGAAAAATATTGCATTTGGAATGTCTGCAATAATAGACCTCTTCAAACTACTGATGATCGATGATGTCACACTGAAGCCCAAGTTATGTCTGATCTAGGTCATGGTCTTTTTAAGTACTTTCTATGTTATCTGAGAACTAGACATTGAATAAGTATTACAGAAGAATTGATGTCTTTGAACTGTGGTGTTGGAAAAGAATACTGAATATTCTATGGATTGCTTAAAGAACAAATAGATACGTGTCTTAAAGAAAGTGCAGTCAGGGTGTTCCTTGGAGGCAAAGATGTTAAAACTTTGTCTCACATACTTTGGTCATTTTGCTATAAAAAGCTATTCCTTGAAGAGGAAAATCATTCTTGGAAAGGTGAAGGGTTGGAAAAAGAGAAGAAGACTCTCAACCAGTTGGACTGATAGAGTGACTGCTGGAGTGGGGCAGGATTCAGAATTTTTGTTCATAGGGTTGTTATGAATGGTACTCGACTTCCCAGCATCTTACAATGGCAACAACAAACTAAGAAAATAAATCCTGTTTGCTAAAGTCATCCACATGTGGTGTCTCTGTGAAAGTTGTGCTAGATAATCAAGGCATTGCTTGAAGAGGGAAAGGAGCTATTATAGCTAGAAAAGCAGCCGGCTCTGTGGGCTGACTCTTGGCCCATAGTGGCTTTCTGGTGGGCTGTCGCGATCGACCTCTTTCACTTCTGCAGTCTGTGGGAGCTTCTGAAAATTTCTTGTGAACTGTGGCAGGGTTTTCTTTTTTATTTTGATTTTAATTTTTTTTAGGTCTTTGAGAAGTTCTTCAATGCTTCTGATTGAATGCAGTGATCTTCAACGATGCTTTCTTAGGTCTTTTTTTGTGTTACGACATTTCAGGTTGATATAAGCTTTTATTAAACCATTGCCTTTATGTTGATACTGATTCATGATGACTATACAGATATAAGCCAAGAGTTCTTATGTACAATTCTTAAATGGTAGCAAAGTATGTTACATACTAGCCTACTAACCGAAGATTGCAGGCTGGAGTCCACCAGCTGCTACCCAGGAGAAAGGTGATACAGTCTGGTCCTATTAAGATATATAGTCTTAGAATTCCAATGGAGGATGAGAGTCATTATGAGTCAGAAACAATTAGATGACAGTGGGGTTGGTTATTGTTTACACCTAAAATGTTCAGAATGCTACACACAGAATCAAGATGTCAAGACTGCACATGTGTTTTATGCACATTGTCAGGATAGACCAGTCGCTGGAGAAAGGCATCATATTTGGTTGAGAGAGTGTCAGTAAAACAGAGGAATATTCTCAATGAGAGGGACTGACATAATCACTTTAGCAAAGGGCTCAGACATAGCAATGATTGTGAGTATGATACAGGACTAGGCAGTATTCCATCTGTTGTACACTGTAAGCTGGAACCAGTATCAGGGTATCTAAGGACAGTACACCTAAAATATGGTTCCTGGATGATATACATGATTAACATACAGAGTTGACTTGACATGAATTGTTTTGGTTTTTTTCCCCTTTTCTATAGCTGGTATACATTAATGGCAATTTTTTTTTACCAGATTTCTGCCTTAGTTCTAATATTGTTTGTTTCTTTAAATGGTTAGATTTATTTTGCTGTTGGACATTGTAGATTATTTCCTAAAAGGAATTTGAGACCCATTGAGAAACTTTACTGAAACCATGTACCTAGTAACAATAACAATCAAGGATCTCACTAATCCTAATCAAGGGATTGAAATGATTTGAAAAGAACTGCAAGTACAAAGAAACGGTGGACTTCCAACTCCTAGTTCTTCCATGAGGGAAGTTGTCAAAGTCCTGTCTGTGGAGGTCATAGATATTTTCTTATACTTTGTAATTGCTCAGATATGTGGTCCTCTCTGAATTGTCAATGTCATTTTGAAAATGTAACTCAAAGTATCAGGCTCCTCTTTTCCGATTTTCATACTTTTATGGTTCCCTGTTAACATCATGAGTAATATCCAAGTTCTTCAAGGAGATGGTTTTTAGAAACTTTTTCAATTTTTAATTCTTTTTTCTCATGAGGGTCACAATGTGAATTGCTTAGGTTTTTATTACTTTGCTGTTGTTGTATTCCACCACTGAGTCAGAAATAACCTGTAGCTGAACCACCCACTGGTTTACAGAGGTAGTAAAGTAAATGGGAGGTGATTGCCCATCTTTCTGCTTCAGAGCAGCTCACTGACTCTAGCCACCTGCCTTCAGGTTGGCAGTACAGCTTCTTACCGCAAGGTCACCAGAGCTCATCTGATTCAATGGTGGTGTTGTTAAGGGCCATAGAGATATGGAAGACTCATAGCAACCTTATGAACAAAAGACTATCTACATAATACTTTTTCTATTTGACTCTCTATGTTTTCCAAGAAAGATAAAGGTTTTATTTATACAGGTTAAGAAAAATATTTTACTCCTTATGATGCAAGATTTAAAATATTGATAATGTAATGTGTTGTATTCTCTGGTTTCTCTTCAGATCATATACATCTTTGGTCTTTTATTAATGTTATTATGTGCCATCATGTCACTTGCAATCATAGTGATCCTGTGTACAACAGCTCTGAAGCCTGCCCTATCCTAAGCCAGTCTCACTGACTCCAACACATCTACCTCCATCACCCCTGTTGTTGTCAGTTCATCTCATCCAGGATCTTTCCTCTCCTGTTCTGTCCTTCCACCTTTCCAAGCATCATGTCAGTCTCCAAGGACCAGTTGCTCCTGACCATATGTCCAAAATATATGAGACAGGGCTTTAAAATTCTAGCTTCCAAGGAGAAACATGGTTTTACCCTTTCTGAGATGGACCAGTTTGTTCTCTTGGAGGCCCATAGTATGTTCAATGCTCTTTTCCAATACCACAACTCAAAGGCATGGATTGCAAAAGACCATGACAATGGATCAGAACACATTAGTCTATAGATTGACATAGGTACTTCTCAGTACTCTGGAGAGGTACTGTAGATTTTTTTCCTAGTGTAATTCATCTTTTGATTTCCTGATTGCTGGTGCCAAGAATGTTGATTGTGGAGCCAAGCAAGCTGTAATTGTTAACAACCTCAATCTCTTCTCTATTTATTATGGTTCTGCCAATTGGCTCAGTGGTGAGACACTTTATCTTCTTGATGCTGAGCTGCAATCCATATTGAATACTACAGCCCTTGACTTTGTGCAGTAAACACTTCAGATCCACCTCAGTTTCAGCAAGCAAGGTTGTGTCAACTGCATATCACAGGTTGTTGATGAATCTTCCTCCAATCCTCATGCACCATTTCTCCTCATAAAGCCCAGCCTTCTGAATGATCTGTTCTGCAGATAGATTGAAAAGATATGGAGACAGGATGCATCCCTGACACACTAATTTTCCAATTTTGAACTATGAAGGGTTTTCTTGCTCTGTTCTGAGGATTGCTTTCTAGTACAAGTATAGATTTCGTATGAACAGTCAAGCATTCTGGATTCCCATTCTCCTCAAGGTTAGTCACGATTTGTTGTGATCCACACAGTCAAAATTCCTTGCAGTGAAACACAGATGGACATTCCTATGGTACTCTGGTTTTGGCCAAAATCTGTCTGACATTGGTGAGACTGTCTCTAGTTTGTATTTCTGGTTGTTCTCTTTTGATATTCAGTTCCAGTCACTTTTGCATTTTGCTTGTGTGTGATATTAGTGATATTGTTTGATAATTTCCACACTCTGTAGAGTCACCTATGTTTTTGGAATCCACTACCATCACATTAATTCCAATTCACAGCTATGAGTAGATTCTAATGGTACATAATAACAACAATAGGCATAATAGTAAATTACAGTTGAGTGAAAGACCTTCACATGAAAACCATGAAATAAATGAAATTCTAAGACTGACATAAAATATAGGATTAAGATATTTAAAATATATTTTTAGATATTGAAAATTAAAGTTACAAGTTGTAAACTAAATTCAAATGTTTGGTAGACACACATAAAAGAAAATTATTCATGCTAACTATCTCATTAATTACTATTTTTAAAAATATCCTTGTCTACCTTTCCTCTTTTGAGGTTTCCTTTCCCTCGATCTATAGCTTTGCCAATGTTATATAAATTTGAAAACTTCTCTTCAGCCATTTAAAGACTTAGCATCGTTTTTAAAGGCATATATATATATAAAAAAATATATATATATATATTAATTTATTCAATGAATACCTACTGAATGACTACTGTCATTCACAGAGGAGCTGGGAATATAATGAAAAGAAATGTAAATTTTCTTATTCTGGTAAATCATTTAAGTGTTGACTTTTTCTTCTAAATCTTGAGATATTTCCTTTCTATGGCTAGCAATTATGTGTTTGTTTTATATTATTTTTATTAATCTTTGAACAAAGGAGTTATTAGGCAGATTCAGTGTATTCTACTAGGAAGGCTGTGGAATTACCCTTTACCTCCTCATTTCTGGATCGTTTGTGAATTAAGGAGTTCTGGTAGTATGTTTTGTAGGAAATTGCACTGTTGTTGTTGGGTACAATCAAATCGGATTAAACCCATAGATGACCCTCTGGAGGATTTTTAGAGGCTGTTAATCACACAGGAGAAGATTGCCCATTCTCCTACAGAGTAGCTGGTGGACTCGGACCATGTGCCTTTCTGTTTTCTGGAAAATAAACTAAAAAGAAGGTATAAAAAGTCACTGGTTCATTCATTGCAATCTACTTAAAACCACCTCATAGCTGACAGTCCAGCAAGTTTTAAAAAGCTATAAATCACATGGGAGGAGATTGTCATTCTTTCTCCTGTGAATGTTCACTGGTGGATTCAATCCATCAGAAAGGTGCTAAATTTGAGTTAGAAGTGCAAATGCTTGCAGACTACACCATCAGATGATTTGTAGTTTTTAATATTTAAATACAATGCAGGGTTTATATCATTTCAATCTATGGCTAACATTGTGACAAATGTGAATCCCAGAACACTTAATTATACTCATATAAAACCTATACATAGACAAAGAAGCTATTGTCTGAACAAAGTAAGGATCCACTGTGTAGTATTAAAATCAAAGTCATATCCTTTCTCTATACCTATTCAACCTGTCTTCTGAGCAAGTAATTTGGGAAGCTGCACACTGTGAAGAAGAATGTGGCACCAGAAGTGGTTAAGACTCATAAACAACCTTTATTATACAGATGACACAAACTTACTTGCCAAGTGAGCACCTACTTCAGAAGTTTAAAGACTATTAACTTAAAGACGGGTTACATCTCAACATCCAGAAAAACAAAAGCCCTTATACTGAACCAATAATTAACATCGTTAGATAAAGAAAGGTTTTCAATTATCCACAATTTCATCTGACTTGGATCCAGTAAACATTGTTGGTACCAGAGTTCAAGAGATCAGGAAATGTGTTGTTTTAGACAATTCCAGTATCAGAAAACTCTTCAAATTACTGAGGCAAAATTATGTCAGTTTGAAGACTAAGGTGTACCTGGTTCAGACCATGGCATTTTCAGTAACTTGCTGTGCATCTGAGAACTATACAATAAATGAGGATGGCAGAATAAAAATTGATACCTTTGAGTTGTAGTGTTGGAAAAGAGTACTGAATATCTCATGGGCTATCACAAGAACAGACAGATATGTCTTGGAGAAAATGAATCAGAGTGCTCTTTAGAATAAAGGATGGCAAAGTTTCATTTCACAAACTTCAGAAATGTTGCTAAGAGAGGCTATTGCTGGGAAAGGGATATCATGCTTGGAATGGTGGAAAATCATTGAAAAAGAAAAGACCCAGAAGAAGATTGATTGACATAGTGACAATGAGACCCTCAAGAAGACCCTCAAGACAATGACAGTGACAATGAGACCCTCAAGAAGATTGATTGATGCAGTGACAATGGTTTTAAGTGTTTCAGAGATATGAGGATGGCACAAGATAGGGGAATGTTCAGATATTTTGTTTATAGTGTCATTAAGACTCGTACAAAACTTGACAGCGCCTAACAACAACACACCACCAGAACGTTTAATTAGCACTGTTGTTGTTATGTGTTGTTGAGTCGAGTGTAGTTCATAGTGATTCTATAAACAATAAATCGGAACCCTGTCCTATCCTGTACATCTTCACACGCTCTGACACTGAAATCCACTGCTACAGTCACCTTGTCAATCCTCCTTGCTGAGGGTCTTCCTCTCTTTAGCCATCTCTGTTTTTCCAAGAATGGTGTCCCTCTCCAAGGAATAACCTCTCCTTGCAATACGTCCAAAGTATGTAATTAGGGAGCACTCTGGCTCCATCTTCCCCAAGGTATCTATTCTTTTGGCAGTCCATGGGATATTCAGTACTTTCCCTCAATTCTACAGCTTAGCTCTTCTTTTATCATCCTTACTCCTTGTCTGGCTCACACATACATAGGAAATAACTGAAAATATCATGGCCTGAAACAAGTGCACCTTATTCTCAAACTGACATCATTGCTCCTCAATAATGTGCAGAGGTCACTGACTACAGACTTTCTCACTGCAATACATCTCCTGATCTCCTAACTGCTGCTACCATGTGTATTGGTTATGGATTCAAAGAAGATGAAGTCATTGACAGTCTCAATCTTTTCATAATGTCTTTAGGTCCAGTGGTGAGAACTTTTTTTCTTGATGTTGAAATGCAATTCATACTGAAGGCTTCAGTGTTTAACCTTCTGAAGCAAGGCCTCCATGTCATTCCTTTCAACAAACAAGGTTGTCTCTTCCACATAATGAAGGTTACTGATGAATCTTCCTCAAATCCTGATGCACATTCTTCTTAATAGAGTCCAGCTCCATGAATAATTTGCTCAGCACACAGAATAAATAGGTATGGATGAAATGTATAAACTTAATTGATACTTCATTTTGAACCATGCAGTGTTCCCTTGCTCTATTCTTATAGCAGACTCTTGGTCTTGGAATAGATTTAACACGAATACAGTCAAGTGTTCTTAAATTCCCATTCTTTTAAATGTTAGCCATAATTTGTTATAATCTACAGTTAAATGCCTTTCATACTTAATAAAGCACAAATAGACATTCTTCTGGTATTCTTTGCTTACAGCTAGGATCCATCTGACAACAGCAATTAAATCTCTGATGCCATAGCCTTTTCTAAATCCAGGTTTAAAGGGTGGCAGTTCCCTGTCTATTTACTGTTATAGCTGTTTTTTTGCATGATCTTCAGCAGTATTTTCCTTGCATGTTATATTGACTTTCTGTTGGATCATCTTTTTTGGAAATGGGAACAAACATGGATTTCTTCCAATCAGTTGGCAAGCAACTGCCCTCCACATTTACTGGCATGTTGTTGTTTTTGTTGCTGTTATGTGCCATTGAGTTGCCTGACACTAATGGTGACCCTATGTACAACAACCCTAAACCCTGCTCTATCCTGTGTCAAAATAATTGTCTCTGACACACCTACCCCCATTACCCCAGTCACTGAATAAATCCATCTCATCGAGGGTCTTCCTTTTCTGCGCTGTCCATTCCTTCACTCTCCCAAGCATGACATCATTCTCCAAGGACTGGTCCATCCTTGCAACATGTCCAAAATATGTCAGATGAAACTTCACAATCCTTGCCTTCAAAGAGCAGACTGGCTTCACCATCTACAGGACAAAATTGTTTGTTTTACTAGCAGTCCATGGTATACTCAATATTCTTCTCCAACACCACAGTCCAAAGGCATCAATTCTCCTTCTATTATCCATAGTCATTGTCCAGCTTTCTGATGCATAGCAAGTACTTGCAAAGACCATGGCCTGTATGAGGAACACTTTAGTATCCAGACTGGCATCATTGCTCTTCAGCACATTGGAGAGGTATCTGACAGCAGACTTTTCCTAATGCAATTTATCTTTTAATTTCCTGGCTGCTGGTACCAAGAATGTTGATTTAGAGTCAAGCAAGCTGAAGCTGTTAAAAATCTCAGTCTGAGAAAGATGGGATAAATTATGTATACTGCATTCAAACAGATGAGGGAGAGAACTGCTTAGAAGGGATATATCATTATTATTGCCATGACAGGAGTGCAGAACAAAGGCTATATAATGGACTGGACTAGGGCGAAGGGACTGCATAACAATAAAAGAAGTTTCTTTTACTTTTCAAAGAGAAGAGTGGACTGGGAGGGGGGAGGAAGAAAAATGCAACAATGAATGAATGAATAGAAATCCAAAATCTCTGTAAATTGTCATTAAAATTAATAATAATAATAGTAATAATAAAATTTCAATCACTTCACCATCTATAATGATGCTGCTGTGAGAATTTTTGTTTTCTTGGTGTTGAGCTTCAATCCATATTGAAGGCTGCAGTCCTTGATCTTCTGCACAAATGATTCTGGTCCTCCTCCGTTTCAGCAAGCAGGGTTGTGTCATCTGCATAATGCAGATTGTTGATCTTCAATCCGGAGATAGGACACATCCTTGGTGAATACCCTTCACAATTTGTACCATGCAGTGTTTCCTTGCCCTGTTCTGATGACTGCCTCCTAGTGCAATTATAGGTTTCACATAAGCACAATCAAGTATTCTGAGATTCCCATTCTTCTCACAGTCAGCCACAGTTTGTTGTGATCTACACAATCAAATGCCTTTGCACAGCCAATGGAACACCTATAGACATTCCTCTGGTACTCTCTGCTTTCAGCCAAGATTCATCTGACATTAGCTATAAAATCCCTAGTACCATGGCCTCTTCTAAACCCATCCTGCACTTCTGGCAGTTCTCTGTTGAAATACTATTCCAGCCCTTTTTGGTTAATCTTCAGCAGAATCTTGCTTGTGTGTAGACTCTGCCAAAGTTATACTTCTGTCATGACTTTATGGTTTGAACAAAGGCTTTAGTGAAAGAAACTTATACTGAAAATGTTTGTTTTAAAATTATAAAACAAGTTTATTTCTGTAGAGTAGAGGGCCTTATATTTATGTAGAGTGATGGAAACTAGTCCAACACTTTGTTCTTCTTATATGACTGGCATCACCCAGATCATCTTAACTTTCACATTTTACTGGGGACCAAAGATGTTGGAATCATGAAGGGTCAGACTGAGCCCCAGTTGCTGAAATCAGCTATGCTCCAGGGTGGAGGTTGCAGATTTTTGGGGCCAAGAGATTAACTGTTTTCAGGGTAGACCTGACTGAAGGTGAGCAGATAAATCTGGTACTGAATCAGCTGATCAACAAGAAGGCAATGAAGTGGTCCGTCAGTTGCTTTTCAAAAAATATGGTATTATTATGGGGGATACTGGTTTTAATTTTTTTTTATGTATCTTTCTAAGTATTTAACTTTAAGTGGTGGTGGGTTGATTTATGACAGGGTAGTAGCCAGTTTCCAGTGCTCTCTAAGGGTTAATTATGACTTCCTTATATTCAGGCTTAATTTTCTCATGTATCTTGGCATTTAGTTGTACTTTTATTAGTGTTTAAACATGAATATGTTAAATTTGTGAAAATCTGAATAGTATGTAATCAGGGAGGTCATGACATAATTCTATTCCGTAGACAATTATATATTTCTATGAAATTCTTACAGCAATTTAGTTTGAAATTAAAGGTGTTATAATTTCTAAAAATAAATTAGAATAGGAAGTATTCTTCTAAAGATCATCTAAACACATTTTTTAAACTTTTCTTTTCAAATGTAATTTTCCCAAATTTAAAAATTTTTCAAAGTTTACCACTATGGTAAAGAAAACAATACTCAACTGTTTTCAACCAGGTGGCATTCAAACAGAAATGTGCGTTTTGTAATTTACTTACTCTGAACAAAGAACTAAGATTGCAGGTTCTGTAATCTGATATATTAATTCCAAATCCTGGGTCAAATGCTGACTGTGAGATATCGGGCAATTTATTTTAATCTTGTTTATAAGACACCTCCTTCAAAATCAAACTTGTAAGAACCAAAAGATAAAGCAAGACATACAAATTACAGAAATTACCATAATAAATAGATAAAAAGCCAACTTTTTTACTTGCAGGACTTAGGGTTTTTCTTCTTAAGAGCTTCCAGGTTAAGTTCAAACTGCCAACCATTTAGTTAACAACCTAGATTTTTCCTGGGCTCCTTTCACTGTCATTAAATTAGAAAACATATTTCCTTTTTGCTATTAAAAAAAAATAATCACCAGCACTCAAGGAATAGTGAGTGATTTAAGGAGTGAATACATTGATCTTCAAAACAAAATACAAACAAGAGTTCTGGACTGAGGAGTTGATGAAAACACGTATGCCATTTAGCTAGGTCTACAGAAAGAGTGGTATCCACTTCCTAAACAACTTGCTTCCAGAAACTCTATGAACTTTGATAAATGTTGATAATTGTAGAGGGACCTCAGGGTCGCTATGAGTTATGCTCAACTTGAAGGCAGTCAACAACACAACAGCATAGACCTATGAATAGGTTTATTGCCCTATCACTTTTCAAACCCCTACGAGTGCAGGGCTAATAGAAAGCATGTGATTCCTTCTTAGTAGTTGAGGTAAACATTTAACTAATGGGTTATCTGGAGAAGAGATTGCAAATAATATTCATAATCAGTGGTATGGATGTTTAGAGCTGTATGACTTGGCAATCATAGCCTTCAACCCCCTCCAATTCTCCTGATTAAACAGAATAACTGTTTGGTGTTCCTAGAGAATCAGAAACTCACAAATCTAATACTAGATACCTGAACAGTACAACTATTGTACAAGAAAGGTTCCGATTGAACAACACATACCATTTGAAACAGAATAATTAGAATAGATCAAATTTTAAAATGACTTAGTGATAAGACATTGTGCTGTCTTGGAAAGGTTTGCAGTTCAAATCCACCAACTGTTCCATGAGAAAAAGATGGTTAGTCTCTTTCTGTGTGATTTACTACCTCTGAAAACCTACTGAAAGGTCAGCAGTGGGCCAGTTCTGACTCGACAGTACCAGTAACAGCAACAACAACAATGCTTAAGAAGAAAAGGTTAGACACCAGAAATAAGAAATTAGAAAAACAAATTACTAAAAGGAAAGTCAGTATGTATTAAAATACTATGATTGAAATAAATAATACAATAAGTCAGAACCAAACTCATTCCTGTTGAGCTGATTCTGACTCATGGTTTCTCCATGTGAGGAGAAGAGTAGAACCCTCTAACCTCCCCTAACTTTTCTTTGCTGTACTTGTTAGATCTTCCACTGGACACTCAGGATTTTAAAGAACACAGCTGATGGGACAAACACCAGACAGAATACACCTTAAAAATGAATTTGTAACTTGATAGATGATATTGAAGAGTTCCTCCAGAAGATAGTCCTGGGATATAAAGATATAAGAAATGCATATAAAATGTAATAGTAAGCATGAACATCAGAAGATTGAAGGCAGGTGGAAAACCTCATATCCAAAGACACTGAGTGTGAGAAAACAAAACATAAGAACATTTTTAGTGAAATTTAAGAATATTGAAGACAGTGAGATAATTCCAGAAAATTTTTAGAATGATAAAGTGTATTGCTTATATGTGAACTAGAATCATATTGTAAAATATTCAAATAATAATATCATATACCTGAAAAATGAGGCAATAACTTTGCAATATTGAAAGGCTGTCAGCTCAGTAATTTTTTAAACTTGAAACAAAAACATGCTCAGGTATACAAGATTTCAGAACTTTGGCAAAAGCCATATTAAACAAATTAATTTTCTTCCACCATATCTATCCAACACACTATTTCCTCATACAACTTAATTTGATTTGATATTATATTTCATAAAGCTTTGCCTATCTGTTTCTTCTATTAGTGTGAAAAATCTATCATGAATCATGACTTTTTATCCACTGCACATTCCCAATCTCCTGCAGAGTGCCTGACAAACGTTGTGTGCTGATAAACTTTTCAATCAGGCAGTCTGTCTGAAAGAGAAAATTATGGGGTTTTTAAATATTAAGTACATCTAAGTTTGAATTCTAGCTTTCCAGTTTGCCCTTTGCATCAGCTTAAATAGATTATATATATGGTTTTAAGGCCTCAGCTTCCTCATGTGTAAAATGTGCATCTGGATTCACAGAACCTAGCTAGATTGTAAAGATGAACCAACTTCGTTGTAAGGTCATGTGAAGAATGTTGACAATAAACTCAAACTCATTGTTGTAGAGTTGAAACTGACTCAAACTGATCCTTCAGGGGGGTTTTGGAGGCTATAATTCACATGAGAAGAGATTGTTTGTCTTTCACCCTTGGAATTGTTGATGGATTGCTACCTCCAGAGAGGTGTCACATTTGGTTTAGCAACTAGGAGGTAAGTCACTAGAGCTCAATAGTGTCTGAAAAACTGAGTCAGTTTGAACACACTGTGACCTTGCAAGGCACATAGAGTAGGGTTTTGGAAATTGCAAATCTTAAAAGAAGCCCAGTGAATCGTCCTTCTCCCTCAGAGTACCGTGTAGGTCCTAATGACTAACCTTTTGGTTAGTAGTCAAATTTTTTAACCATTATGCCACTAGGATTCCTCAGTGTCTAATTGTTGTTATTAGGTGCCATTGAGTTGAACATGACTCATAGCAATCCTATCAATAAAAGATCTGAACTCAGTCCTCTCCTGCACCATCCTCACACTTCCTGACACACAAAAGCTCACTGCAACAGTCACCATGTCAATCCACCTAGTTGAGGGTCTTCCTCTCCTTTGCTGACTCTCCACTCTTCTGAACATCATGTCTTTCTCCAAGGAATAGACCCTCCTAGCAATATGTCCAAAATATGTGAGGTGAAGCCTCATCTTTCTTGTCTCCAAAGAACACTCTGGCTACATCCCCTCTAAGACATATCTGTTTGTTCTCTTGGCCGTCCATGGGATGTTCAGTGCTCTTTTCCAATGCCGCAGTTCAAAAACATCAATTATTTTTCTGTCCTCCTTATTCATTGTCTTGCTCTTGGATGCAAAGGTATTAATACAAAGACTATGGCCTGAATCAGACGCACCTTAGTCTTCAAACTGACATCACTACTTCTCAATAATTTGGAAAATTCACTATCTTCAGATTTTCCCAGTGCAATGTGTCTCCTTATTTCCTGACTGCTGATACTAAGGGTACTAATTGTGGGTCTAACAAAATGAAGCTTTTGACAGTTTCAATCTCCTCTCCATCCATCGTGATGCTGCCTGTCGGTCCAGTGGTAAGAATCTTTGTTTTCTTACAGTGTCTAGTAAACTAATGGTGAAAAAAAGACTAAGTCTTTGATCCTGTTTCCATGGACCAACTGCCCTTGACTCAGAATTACTTGTTCAACTACAAGTTAAAGCTGCTAGAGATAGAATTATTCGGTTCCCTGCCCTTCTTTATTTCTTACAGTAAAACATGGGTGTTACATTCAGGTCAGAAAACCACTTGAACTTTATTTTGATTATTATGACAATGTTATCAGGCCTGCCAGATTAAAGCAATAGCCGTCTCGATATTGTTTCTAAGCTCGGGAAAAGCGGGTGGTGAGCATTATGATTAAATAACACAGAATTGTCTGTGCCTTTTGCATAGAATTAATTTTAGGATAGCTTCCATTTCATTAGAGGAACACTTTAAAACAGGTCAAGTGTAACCAAGACTAAATTGAAAATGCATTATTCTATTTTGGGAGGCCCTCAAAGCTGATACATATTTAATGTAATTTTATAAGGAAGTTCAAATGTCAGGCAGACTCCTTTAAGGAAACAAATATCTTAGTCTCACACTAGGTAATTTTAGAATAAACACTTAGTATATCTCTTCTACTATCCCGGAGCAATTCCTGGACAGAAAATAAGCTATTTATGTGAGTTATGTGGAATAAAGCTGACAGCAATACATTGAATACTGTTCTCTTTATTGTCTGTGTCTCTTTGGGATTTACTTTACGCTTTCAGGAATACCTTGTATTAGTCTCCATTTTCCCCCCTTGATATTGAATTCTTGGAAACACGGAAGTTTAATGACATTTAGGTTCTTGCCTTACTGTTTAGCCACATATTAATGATGTTATTTACTAGAATATTCCCTCAGCTGAGCAACAGCAGTCATTTTTAACTTTTTCCTATGTATAAAAAGAGATCCTTGTAGATAAAACCACTTTCTTCAGCAGTAAAAAATGAATATTTTATTTCTATAACTGTCCCGGGTTTTAAAAAAATGAGTGTCTGGACTTATAAGTCTTTTGCCTGGGACATAAGCATTTGGCATCATGGTGAGGGACAGCTGGGAGAGAGGAATGAAGTGTGCAGTGCAGTTGTACATTGTGACTGTTAATCATTAAGTATAGTGCTTAGTATCAAAACATCCAAATCTACTGAAAAGAGAGAGGATTAAAACTGCTTCCTTTCCTGCTTGGGTGATTTTAGAGAATCAGAAATTAGATTTTCTGGGCTCCATGTATGAATATGACTCACAACTGTCAAGAAAAAATAGAATTTCAAGGGCTCCTTTACCAGACCTGAAGATACCCCAAAAAGTGCCCCCTTTTAGGAAGGAAAACTATATGTGATTGTGCTAATAAGTATATTGTTATTTGTTTTGGGGGTTTTTTGGGGGTTTTGTTTGTTTGTTTGTTTGTTTTATCCTCCAACCCAGATCGTCCTGACTATAGACCAATACCACTTAGAAAACCTAAGGAGTGGAGGAGGGAAATCCAAACCCACTACTGCCAAGCTAATTTGACTTTATGGTGACTCTTCGTCCATAGTAGTAAATTACGCCATAGGAATTGTTTTGGCTTTAATCTTTGTGGAAGAAAACCACCAAGTCTTTCTCCTGTGGTAGATTTGAGTGGGCTGCCTCAAAACCTGCATGCATCATATCTTTGTATATACCAATAGCTAATTTTACACATTTTTCTTGGTAATGCAGGACGTGTACACTATCTTACATTGCCCCTTCATCTGGCCCTACTCTCCAGAGTCTTCAAGTTCTATATCTTTGACCTTTCAAAGACTCTCTCATGTTTATCATCACTTCTGATTATAATATTCCTCATTTTATTTGGAAAAACCACAACTGACTTTGAAGTGGTCTTTTGTTGCTTCTTTTTGTTCTTAAATGGACCCTCTTATCTCCAGAATTTCTCTTACTCAAGTTGGATCTGTTCCTACTACTTCCCTGTTTTAAATCTTTCAATCTTTCAAAAAATGTTCATAAAAAGTAATATTTAGTTCAGCAGGCAGATGACAAGGAAATATAAAGCATTGAGAAAGTCTGTTCCTGGGGACCTCTCAAAAGTCCCAAAGGGCAATTATGTCAGTTTAAAGACTAGTGTGCATCTGATTTTAGCCACCATGTTTCCAATCACCTCGTTTATACCTGAAACTGAAAAATAAAAAAGGATGACTGTAGAAGATTCAATATCTTTGAGTTATGCTGTTGAAGAAGAATATTAAATATCAAATTAGTGCCAAAAGAACAAATACATATCTATCTATCTATCTATCTATCTATCTATCTATCTATCTATCTATCTATCGTTTAAAAAGTGCAGTCACAGTGCTCCACAGAGGCAAGAATGGCGACGTTTTATCTCACGTAATTTGGGCATATTCTCAGTAAAGGCTATTACTTAGGGACATCATTCTTAGAAAGCTAGAGGGTCAGTGAAAGAGGAAAAAATGTCCTCAAAGAGACGGACTGACACAGTGACTGCAGAAATGGGCTCAGGTATGTCAGAGATGATGAGGATGGTTCAAGCAGGGGTCAGATCAGGTCCCTGTGAGATGTACTCTGTTCCAAGGCACAAAATAACAACAGACTTAGTTCAATTATCTTTCATTATTTTGTCTGTTCTTAGCTCACATCTTCCTTCTTTGTCACTACTCCAAATTTCATAATTTCCTTCACTGCAAACAGTATAAGAGTTTTCTCTATGACTTTGCATAAACTGTTCCTATCTTCTCCTTTATCTATTATTTGCCCTTAACTTATCCAAAAAGCCTTTTTGGATGCCACTATGCAGTTTAGACTTCTCTGATTAGTTATTTTATAATGTCTTCTTCAAGTGACTTGATTAAAATCAGCACCCTTCCTCTGAAAGTGGAGGATAACTAACTAGTATTTTAATCTTTTTCAAACCACTCCTATTTGGCATCTGGTGGGGAAGTTGAACATTCACAGGGACCATGAGAAGGTTTGCTTTCTCCTATGTTTGCCATTGGGCTGAGAATGCATGAACATCTTAAGTTCCTTGAGTAGTTCCTTGTATGGAAACTTTCCTTGTGATCTCTCCAGCGTGGTGACTCCAGATAATGGTATATTCTCACATGTCCTCTTAGGGTTTTCAAGGTGGGTGTTATGAGAGAAAAACAGCCAAGGCAGACATTGTATCACTTCTTGTATTACCTACCCTTAAGGAGCACATAACATCATTTCTGATGCACTTAACTGGTTGAGGATCTTACACTTCCCTATCAGTTGTATAGAAGTAATATAGCTCTATTGATAGGGATGTCACACTATAGGAAGTGCATGAGGGATTAGATATATAAGCCTGAAAAGTGAGCTCCAGGAAGGTTGTGAGATGCCAGTTACATAGTGTGTTACTCATATTAAGAAGAATTCAAGTATCTCAGAACAACAACAACAAAATGAATAATTATCTACAAACATCCTTCAAAAGTATCAAGATTATTGTCGCCATTGTTCTTTTTATCACGGTTGAAAGATCTTAGTAAGAGTCATTTTCTATATTTCATTCCACATTTCTAACCACTAACCAAAAAGTCTTATTTATTTTAAACATCAAACATAGTTAATATTACTTCTTTTGCCATTATCATGTGCATTAACCAGGTACTCAATAGGTCATACATTTACTTTAACATTTCTGAGCAACTATCTCTGCCTTTACTTCCTCGATTCTATTGAATACATATTTTATTCTAGCACTTTGTGAAAAATTTCAAACACTGAGATGTTGAATCCATTGTATAGTAAACACAACTATGCTCTCGGTCAAAGCTGCTAATATTTTGCTAATTTTACCTTGTTGTTGTGTTTTATAGAGTCAGAACCGACCCATACAAGACCCTCCAGTGAGTTTTCAGAGGCAGATAATTGGACTATTTTATTTATTTGACAAAACTGTGCACACCACATTGAAGAGTCACACATTGAACTAGGAACAAGTCACACTTGGAGAATGATACCTTGTATAAAATGCCAAGCTCTAATACAAACTTGTGTGGCATAGGTAAATTACTTATTCTCTTTAGGCCTTCACTTTCTAATCCTTAAATTATAAACTTGTCTTTCTTTCAAGTTTAGTATAATTTTTTTTCTGTCAATGGTTTCTACCAACTATTAAAAATATGTATGTTCTATCTACTAACATTGACTCATATATGCTGTCAATACATGACACATACCAGTTGTTGATATCTTCATGAGTACTTATTGGGAGAAGGATTGGCAATTTCCTCCCATAAGGTTTACTGTGCTGAAAATCTGCTATCGGGTCAGCGATGAGTTGACTCCATCGTACATAACAACAATAATACAATAAGATAGAAAAATTCCTATCTCAAAAAATTTAACACAAAAATTTAATAATAGTATTTTTATTATGACACAGTGATATATATTTCAAACATATTTTTT
Source organism: Elephantulus edwardii (assembly GCF_000299155.1). Lineage (NCBI taxonomy): Eukaryota > Metazoa > Chordata > Mammalia > Macroscelidea > Macroscelididae > Elephantulus > Elephantulus edwardii. Next base: position 2,497,481 of record NW_006399869.1, on the reverse strand, counting down.
CAAATGCAAAGTTTAATAGGACCAAGTGCCAAGCAAAATACCTAATTAAACTTGAACACACTGTATTCACAAGTTGCATATTGGTCTGAAACTAATCTGGCTTCAATGGTGGTACATGAATGTGACTGGGAAGAGGAGATGTAAAAATATAGATGGGTGGACCATATTTATGCTAATATTTTCTTACACTTTTCAAGAACCTTGTGTGTATGTTCATCAAAGTATTTATTTAATAAGGTCTGACTTTATGAATATATACACTGAGAAAATATAGTCTCCAGAGAAAATCTTGGAGTTGGTTCTTGATATGTAAGTAATTAATAACTATAAATTATAATTACTATTGTTTTAATTATGTTCTATTAATCTATCTATTAAAGAAGCTCTGATGCTGTGGTCTATAGGGTATTTTATGCTAATCTAAAGACTATGCCTTACTCTTCGTTCAAATACACCAGTTGTTCCTGACCACAGATAAACAGGTTAATTCCCTCCACCATATAATATAGAGTCTCGGAAAAACTCTGGAGCGTCATATATGAGTAATTTACAACTCAACAACAATGAGAAAGTGAGCTCAATTTAAGGAGCCTTTGAGGAGATGGGACCCATTAGCCATGTCACAGCAGAAAGTTAGGCAGTCTTTTCTTCCCATTAGGATTTACAGTTTCAGAAATCTGCTGGGAGGTTGTCATGAAGGCTGGAATTCTGACTTGACAGCAGTAGATTTGGTTTTCAAGTTTTATTACATAACATTCTTTGTCCCCTTCGAAAAAAAATAATAAGACAAAGATGCTGCTAATGCAAGAAAAATGTTCTTTCTTACATGATCTATTCATATAGAAAATGGTATGCTTGCTGTAAAATTTTAGATATATAATAATCAAATGCCAGATTTGTTTTAATGACTACTCAAAGATATTTGACTGGGTGGATCATAACAAATTATGCCTAATATTGAGAGAATGGAAATCCCAGAATATGTAACTGTGTTCATGTGAAACTTATAAAATAGACTAAGAGGCAATTGTCCACATTGAACAAAGCAAGATTGCGTGTATTTAAATCAACAAATTGTGCCTTAGGGTTAGTTATATTTTTTCTCTGTGTCTATTTAGTCTGTATGTTTAGTAAATAACAAAAGAAGTTGAACTATGCAATGAAGAATGTGGGATAAGGATTGAAGGAAGAGTCATCAACCATCTGTGTTATGCAAATGACACAATCCTGCTTGAAGAAAATGAAGAGGACTTGACTCACTACAGAAAATCAAAGAAAACTTTCAATATGAACTAAATATTGAAAAATCAAGAAAACAAGAGATCAAGGTCAAGAAAACAAAAATTCTCACCAATTGATGAAATGGCAGCATCGTGTTAGGTGGAGAAAAAAAATTAAATTGTCAATAGTTTTATTTTGCTTAGATTAAAAATCAACATATATGGAACCAGCAAAAGTCAAAAGATGCATTTCATTGAGAACATCTTCCATCAAGTATCTCTCCAAAGTGTTAAGGAACATGAATATCAGTGTAAAAGCTAAAGTCTTTAAAAAATCATAATATTTTCAGTTGCTTCATATACAACTGGAAGGTTCAAAATGAATAAGGAAGGCTAAAGAAGATTTGATGTCTTTGAATTGTGGTGTTGGTGAAGAGTATTGAATATCCAGGGCACAGCCGAAATAAAAAAAGAAAAAACAAAAAACAACTATCTGTTTTAAAGAAAGTGCAAACAGCATGCTCCTTACAGGCAAGAAGGTAAACTTTTATCTTACAAATTGTGGGCATACTGTCAAAAGAAGGCATAGCAATAAAACTGTGCCTCTCAATAATCACAATCAATATGAATGGTTTAAATGCACCACTGAAGAGAGAAAAAAGAGTAGCAGATTGGATGAAAAAACAAAATCCATCAATATGGTATCTACAAGAGATACAAGTGAAAAGTAAAGAATAATCAAACAAGATCCACATGTAACACCATACTAAAATTAAAGACTATGAACTTCATTGGAGAAAAGCTGGGAAGAACTCTAGAAGCCCTAATCCACCACACAAACAGTTTTCTAAGCACCCTTAAAAATCTACAACTAGGAGAGGATAAAAATAGATGAATGGGATGGTCTAAGAATCAAGTTCCTGTGCACATCCAAAAACTCTCCAACAGGGTAAAAAGGGAAGACACAGACTGGAAAGAAATATTTGGTAATGATATGTCTAATAAGGGGCATATATCTAGAATTTATAGAATACGTGAGCACCACAACAAGATAAGGTAAACAACCCAATTGAAAATTGAGAACAGGATATGAATAGACACTTCAAAAAAGAAGACATTCAGATGGCAAGCAAACACATGAAAAAATGCTCAAAATCCATAGCTTTCGGAGAGTTGCAAATCAAAACAATTATGAGATATCTTCTCACCCCAATAAGAATAGCAAAATTTAACAGAGAAGCAAACATCAAATGCTGGTGTGGTGGAGAAAACTGGAACCTTTCTTTATTCAACGTTGGTGGGAGTGTAAAATAGTGCAACCACTATGAAAGGCGCTTTCTCAAAAACTTTCAAATAGAAATACCTTTTGACTGACACCAACCAAATGGAACACCTGAACAAACCTATTACAAAAGAAGAAATTGAAAAGATAATAAAACAACTTCAGGCCAAAAACAAACAAAAAAAAAATAAAAAAATTAAAAAATTAAAAAAAAATCCTGGACCAGATGGGTTTACAAGTGAATTTTATCAAACATTCAGGGAAGATCTGTTACTAAACCTACATAAACAATTTCAGAAAATAGAAAAATATGGAATTCTCCCAGACTCATTCTATGAAGCAAACATAAATCCTTGATACCAAAGCCAGGTAAAGACATCATCAAAATAGAAAACTATAGGCCAATATCTCTCATGAACATAGATGCAAAAATCCTGAATAATATCCAGGCAAATAGAATCCAATGATACAACAAAAACTAATTCACCATGACCAAGTGGGATTCATAACAGGTATGCAAGGATGGTTCAACAAAAGAAAAACAATCAATGTAATTCATCGCATTAACAAAACAAAGAACAAAACCACATGATTTTATCAATTGATGCAGAAAAGGCCTTTGACAAAATTCAATACCCTTTCCTTTTTAAAACACTCAATAAAATAGGATTAGAGGGGAATTTCTTCAACATACTGAATGGTATATACACAAACAAACCGGAGAGCCAACATTGTTCTCAATGGAGAGAGATTAAAGACATTCCTCTTGAGAACAGGAACAAGAGAAGCATGCCCACTATAACTACTCCTATTCAATATGGTATTGGAGGTTTTAGAGATAGCAATAAGGCAAGAGAAGGAAATAATAGGTATCCAAATTGTCAAAGAGGAGGTAAAATTATCTCTCTATGCAGATGATATGATAGTATACTTAGAAAACCCTAAAGACTCACCAAAAAAACTACTGGACATAGTTGACCAATTCAGTAAAGTGACAGGATACAAGATCAACATACAAAAATAAAATTGATTTCTTTATAGTGAAAAAATAAAATACAGAACTGGGGCTAAGGAAAACAATACCATTCACGATAGCTAATCACAAGATTAAATACTTGGGAGTAAATTTAACCAGAAACACAAAGGCTATATTCAAAGAAAAAAAATAAAACCCCCCCAAAAAATTACTACAAGAATAAAAAAAAATATCCTGGAGAAATGAAAGAGTATACCTTGCTCATGGATAGGAAGCCACAATATTGTGAAAATGACAATACTATCAAAGGCAATTTAAACGTTCAATGCAATCCCAATACAAATACCAATTCCGTTCTTCAACGAAATGGAAAAGGCAATCTCCAATTTCATTTGGAATAGAAAGAGACCCTGAATAAGCAAAGCATTCCTTAAAAAGAGAAACAAGGTAGGAGGCATCTAACTCTCGGATTTCAAATCCTATAGCTCTCCTGCGGTGGTCAAGACAGCATGGACTGGTACAATAACAGACATATAGCTCAATGCAATAGAATTGAGAATCCAGGAATCAGCCCATCTACCTATCGACAACTGATTTTTGACAAGGAGATGAAATCAGTTAAGTGGGAAAATGACAGCCTTTTTAACAAATGGTGTTGGCAAAATTGAAAAACTACCTGCAGAAAACTCAAGCAAGATCTACACCTCACTCCGTACACAAAAACCAAATCAAAGTGGATCATGGGCCTAGGATTAAAACCAAGGACTATAAACTTCATTAAAGAAAAGCTTGGAAGAACTCTAGAAGTCCTAATCCACAACATAAATAGTCTTCCAAGCATTCTGAAAAATCTACAACCAGGAAGGGATAAAATAGATGAATGGGACCTTCTAAGAATTAAATCCATATGAACATCCAAAACCTTCTCCAACAGGATAAAAAAAGGAAGTCCCAGACTGGGAAAGAATATTCGGGCACCACAACAAGATAAAAGTAAATAACCTAATTGAAAAATGGGCACAGAATATGAACAGACACTTCAACAAAGAAGACATTCAAATGGCAAGCAAACACATGAAGAAATGTTCAAAATCCATAGTTCTAAGAGAGTTGCAAGTCAAAACAATTAGGAGATATCATCTCATGCCAGTAAGAATAGCAAAATTTAACAGAGAAGCAAAGATCAAATGCTGGTGAGGTTGTGGAGAAACTGGAACCCTTACTCACTGTTGGTGGAAATGTAAAATGGTGTAACCACTATGGAAGGCAGAACAGAACTTTCTCAAAAAGTTGCAAATAGAAATACCATTTGACCCAGCAATTCCACTACTGGGAATACGTTGTAAAGAAGTCAGAACTGCCACCCAAGCATATATATGCACAGCCATGTTTATTGCGGCTTTGTTCACAATAGCAAAGATTCAGAAAAAACTCAAGTGACAACAACAAATGAATGGATAGAGAAGCTGTGATATATTCACACAAGGGAATACTCTGCAGCATTGAAAAACAAAGAACTCATGAAATATTGCACAAAATGGATGACCCTGGAGGACATTATGCTGAGTGAAATATCTCAGTCACAAAAGGACAAATATTGCATAGTGCTACTATTGTAAAATGGGACTGACTTTGGGCTTGGAGGAGACTGAGAAAGAGGGAATAAATAATACATACTGTATTGAAACAGATGAAGGTTAGAACTGTTTAAAAGAAATATATGATTAGGTATTGTCATGACAATCGTCCAGAATGAAGGCTGCATATTGGAGTGGACTATGGGAGAGGGGGTGTATAAAATGAGAACTTTTTTCTTTTACTTTTCAAAGAGAAGAGTGAACTTGGGGCGGGGGGT
>NW_006399869.1:2486912-2492048 GCF_000299155.1 Elephantulus edwardii | reverse complement strand
TGTTCATTAGTGTTCAAAACCTCAAATCTGTTCCTGAGATGGTTCTGAAATTCAGGTGGGATAGACTCAAGGTCATATTTTGGTTTCCTCGGATTTGGTTTAATTTTCCTCAGCTTTAGCTTGAATTTGCATATGAGTAGTTGGTGGTCTGTTCCATAATCAGCTCCTGGCCTAGTTTTCACAGCTAATATTGAGCTTCTCCAGCGCTTTTTCCCACATAGGTAATTGATCTGATTCCTATGCATGCCATCAGGTGAGATCCAGGTATATAACCTGCGTTTATGCCTCTTAAAAATGTATTTGCTATGAATAATCATTGATTGTGCAAAATTCGATTATTCTCTCTCCGATTTCTTCTCTCATTGATTTCACATGCAAGTAAGATTCTACTGAAGATTATCCGAAAACTACTGGAACAGCACAGCAGCAGAGAATTGCCAGAAGTCCAGGCTGGGTTTAGAAGGGGTCGTGGTACTAGGGATATTGTAGCTGATGTTAGATGGATCTTAGCTGAAAGCAGGGAATACCGGAAGAATGTCTATCTGTGTTTCATTGATTATGCAAAGACTGTGTGGATCATAACAAACTGTGGCTGACTCTGAGAAGAATGGGAATTCCAGAACATTTAATCCTGCTAATGTGAAACCTATACTTGGACCAAGAGGCAGTTGTTAGAACAGAGCAGTATAACACTGCGTGGTTCAAAATTGGGAAGGGCATATGCGAGGGATGTGTCCTGTCTCCATACCTTTTCAACCGGTATACAGAGCAGATTATCCGGGGGTCTGGGCTCTATGGGGAGAATTGTGGTGTGAGGATTGGTGGAAGATTTATAAACAATCTGCATTATGTAGATGATACAACCCAGCTTGATGAAACTGAGGAGGACCTCATGCACTTGCTGCAGAGGGTCAAGGACTGCAGCTGTCAGTATAGACTGAGGCTCAATGTCAAGAAGACAAAGATTCTCACCACTGGACCAATAGGTAGTATCAGGATGGATAGCGAAGAGATTGAGATTGTTCACAGCTTCAGTTTGCTTTGCTCCACAGTCAACACTCTTCGCACCAGCAGCCAGGAAATAAAAAAACGTATTTCATTAGGGAAAGTCTGCTGTTAGGGACCTCTCTAAAGTACCCAGGAGCAACGGTGTCTCTCTGGAGACTAAGGTGCACCTGATACAGGCCATGTCTTTGAAAACACTTGTTATACATCATAGAGTTGGACAATAACTAGGGAGGACAGAAGGAGAATTGATGCGTTTGAGCTGTGGTGCTGGAGAAGAGTATTGAATGTACCCTGGACTGCCAAGAAAACAAACAGATTCATCCTGGAGAGGGTTAAACTGGGCAGATCCTTGGAGGCAAGGATTCCGGGGCTTCGTCTCACATACTTTGTACATGTTGTAAGGAGAGACAGGTCCTTAGAGAGGGTCATCATGCTTGGGAGGGTGGAAGGATGGCGCAAGGGGGGAAGACCCTCTATGAGATGGATTGATTCAGGGACTGGGTAATCGGGATGGGTGTGACAGAGGCAGTGCAATTGGTACAGGATAGAGCTGGGTTTAGGGCTGTTGTGCATAGGGTTGCTGTGAGTCACAAACGACTTGACAGCACCTAACAACAACAACAGCAAAGAAAATATAGACCATGAAAGTGATAGGTTCTTGCTGATAACATTGTATTTGAGTAAAAATGTGCCACGTTGGTCTGGGGGTCTGCTTTAGTGCAAATATACTGTAGTGGGGAGTTGCACGGGTAATACAAATGTCCCTCTCTAGTTGTTCAGATCTACAAAAGATGTTGTGAGAACAAGATAAGCAATCTCCTTATGTGTGATTTAACTAAACAGCAATTACTTGAGTTGTTGAGTGAAAAAAATCAAGGAAGTTAATAAGGTTTATATCTGAGGCTTTTAATGTTCTTGGCACCAGGAATGTGGTGTGCAAATCCCTGGAATGAGGAGTCAATGTTACAAGAACAGCAAGAACATGCATAGAGTTAATGGATTTGAAAGAAGATTATAAAAAATGCAATCGAAGAGGAAGTGTGAAGCCTAGTAATTTTTTTCCCGAAAGAATAATTGCTGTTTTAATTTGAATGCTATTTAAAAAAAAACCCACATAAAAACCTACTAGAAGGTTTGAACAGCAGGAAGTCACTCTGGTTATATTTCCAAAGGATAACTTTAGTGATTCTGTGAAAATAGACGTACAGGATTTAAGCGCGATCATGTCTCTTTCCTGCAGAAATCTGATGAACTAGCTAGCTCAATGCGAGTAGATCACATATTTAATCAGAAAGAGACAAATACTGCATAAGCCCACTATTTTAATAATAGGATTGGGATGAAGTTGGAAGGAGAGTCAGAGATAAAGAACACTGCACTCAAATGGGTGAAAGGAAGAACAATCTGAAAGGAATGGACAATTTAGAAACTATATGTGTGACGATATCTTGAAACAGGGCAAGCATTACAAAGGAAACTAGGGGAGCAGGAGAGAGGAAATTGTGCATGCATGAATGAAAACTGATCTCTTTGTAAACCTTAACTAAAATGAAAATACAAATATAACTAAAATAGGTCTGTATGAAAATAATGAATAAACTATACTATTTATTAAAATAAATATTAATAAGTGCTTTTAAAAAGGTAACTAAATAATAGCTCTAACTGTGATTGCTGCTCTGGATGTAATATCTTCACTTGAGCAGACCAACACTATCTATGATCTATGATTTCAAGATAATGATCTAATAATGTGCTCTTTTTAATATTAATCATGAACGAGCATAAAACAGGTTCACATTCTCATTAACTCAGGGTAAGGGAATTTATATAGTTTGGAGATCAACTTTGATTAGCAATTGTTACACAAGAAATTAGTCTACTATTTTGATCACAACAAGTCAATTAAATATACTGAACAGGATGTGATAACATTCTGAAAGACTTATTAAAACATGTATGTGCTTAAACCATTCAGAAGCTGGTCACATCACTGAATATTTTAGATATCCTGCAATCTGATGAATGTGAAAACTGGATAATAAATAAGGAAAAGGGAAGAAAAATTGATGTCTTTGACTTGAGGTACTGGTGAAGAATATTGAATATACTATGGATTGTCAAAAGAATAAATTTGTTTTAGAAGATGTGATGACACGGTGTTCCTTAGAGGCAAGAATGTAAATTCATTGTCTTACATATTTGGCCATGATATATGGAAGAGCCAGTCCTTGGAGAAAGGCCTCATGTTTGGAAAAGCACATTGTCAACAAAAGGCAGGAGGACCCTCAATAAAACATATTGCCACAATAACTGTAACAATTGACGTGAGTATAGCAGAGACTGTGAGGATGGCACAGAAGATCATGCAGGCTTTCCATCTGTTGTACATGGGTCATTAGGAGTCAGTCAATTCAATGGCACCAACAACACAGCTTCATGCATGCCAGTACATTCCCTTAAAGTAATGAACATGTTTTGAATCTTATCTTAATGTTAAGAACTGTCTAGAGTACATCGCATGGTTTTTCTTTGCTTTTAGAGATAGCACAAACCATACTTTGGAATAATGATCATGAATCAGAAAATATTAATCCTTAGGTGATGCAAATGGCATTCAACTAATAGCAGAGAGGTTTATGGTCCAAATTCAACCAAAGGACCCATATGATAAAGAACTTTCAATCTGCTGCCAAAAGGTCACCACAATTTTGAAAATTCTAAAGGGCAGTTCTACTGAGCACACGTGGGATCACTCACCTTGAGTCTACCAGAAAGCAACTGGATTAATAATTTTGTGTCAGATGACTCATGAAAGTTCATTTTGAGCAGAGCCTAATGAGTGACTTTACAACACCCTCAGCCTAAATTATAAGTAGTCTTGATATCAGAGCAGTGAGAAATGGCAAGTCCCATACTATTTCAAGGTACTACACTGAGTCTGAATTTAATTGAAATTCTCTGATAAGGCCCAAATGAGAAAAAGCATTGAAAATCTTAGTAACACAGATCAAGGTCATGCTGTTTTAGTGATCTATTAATAATTTGGAAATTATAGTGCTAGGATAAAACTTGACTGAAGAAAAACTGGAGGTCTGGTATGGACATTGGCTGGATGCATGACTAGAACTATTCCTGTGAAATTGCTACTATAAATTATATTGTCTGACACCCAGAGGAGAAATTCAGTGGATAGTGGGGTTTGTCCATTTTGAGAGGGTATGGTTGTTACATAACGGGTCTTTGAGATATATGGTGAAACTTAGAAATTTAATGTGGCATGTTATTTAACCCATACTCAACTTTAACTTCAAATGTTAAAGTCACAACCACCAGTCTGTTAACCTCAAACCAAACAAATCCCACTGACCTAGTTGAATATCACTTATAATAATCCAAAGGACTGAATAGAACTGCTAATTAAGATTTTCCAGACTGTAAATGTTTAAAGAAACAAATTGTTTCATTCTCCTGAAGAGCAGCTGGTTATTTGAACCACTAATTCTTTGGTTAGCAGCCCAATTTGTAATCAATTGTGCCATGAGGGTTCCTAGGTAAGGTCTGGTAAGGTCGTGATCATAAGTATTAGATCAAGCAGACATGGATACAATGAGAACTGAGGCACAAACTGAGATTTGTACACCAATGTTCATAGCAGTACTATTCACCATTGCAAGAGCAGTGAAACAGTCCAAATGTCCAAACATAAATGAATGGATTGAGAAATCATGGTACAGTCACACAATGAAATACTATTCAGCATGCAGGAGCAATGATTTTGTATATTATTACCTAACTTGGATTGCAGTACAGCTTCTTGCCACTGGAATTATTACCTAACTTGGGGGGTGGGGACTGGAGAGAATTATGCTGAGTGAACTAACTCAGTCCCACAAGGACAAATATTGTATAAAACCATTATTGTTGAATGAATATAGGGATCCAAGAGAGGTAGGAGAGTTTGGGAGCAGAGGGATGAGGATGTGCAGGGGGAGGGGGAAAACTCACAGGGTTGTACAATTTGATAGGTGGGGTTGTTGTTGTTGTTATGTGCCATCTAGTCGCTTGCGACTCATAGCGACCCTATGCACAACAGCTCTAAACTCTGCTCTGTCCTGTGCCAATCAC
>NW_006399869.1:2480752-2486812 GCF_000299155.1 Elephantulus edwardii | reverse complement strand
ACATATATAAAAAAAGAGAAGAGAGCAGACTTTGGAAAAAAGACATCATTCTGAAAAAGGTAGAGCGTCAGTAAAAGAGATAAAGATGCCTACCAAGATGAATCGAGACAGTTACTGTAAGAATGGGCTTGAGCATGGCAAAGGTTGGGAAGATGATGCCGGATAGGACAATTTTCTAATCTGCTCAGAGTTGTTATGAGGCACAGTCCAGTCAAAGATCTATCAACAGTAATATATATGCACACTCATTAAATCATTGCAATAAACGCTTGTATTTTAGGTCCTTCTTTATCTTAAATAACTTAGATTACAAAACCAGCTGTCACTGAGTTATTCTTGACACATAGTCACTGTAGGAGAGTCAGAGCATAACTGTTCTCTATAGGCTTTTAATAACTGTTTTTTTTGGAAGTAAATTGCCAGGCTTTATTCTATGGCAACCAATCTTTTGGCTAGCAGCCAATTGATTAAATGCTTGTGTCAACCAAGAATGTCAGAGACCTTCATATTTGTAATTAATTTTTCCAGTGTAAGTGCATTGCCAAATTTTTGCAGATTACAAGCAGAAGAGCGCTTGTAGCACTTTGTTTCTTCCTTTCTGCAGAATAATTGTGAAATAATGGAGGTTGCTAACAATTTTAGAATTACTAAAACATTTATTGTCATTAACTAACTAGATACCTCTCAAATTTAATATAAACTTCAAAAGCTAAAAGATCTATTTTCTGCATAAATAAATAAACAAGGAGTTTAGAGTACTTAGTCAGACTTCCCCTACCCTCTTTTATGAAAGTAAAAATACGGGGTTGTTAAATTTGGACATTTAGGTGTGCTGTGATAGAAACAGCAAACTGAGTTGTTTAAATCTCAAAGTGGATTTATTTGGTGTAGTCAATCCAAATTGAGTAAGTAGGGAGTTTTGGTTGGTAACCCAATAGCTGAACTTCTCTGGAGGTTTGAAACCACCAGCGGATTTGGGAGATAAAAATTAGTAATTTCTTCTGGTACAGTTTACAGCCTTGGAAGCCTGCTGGAGGGTCAGCTATGTGTTGATTGCACTCCATGATAATGAGGTTTTAGTAACGGAAACATTTAGGCTTACATGTTTCAGAAAGAGTGTATGTAAATTTCATTTCCATGGTGAGAGTAAGAAACATGTTTTCTTCTCATTTTCCCTTCTCTTTTTAGCAGGAAGATGAGATAGTAAACAATGTAAATGATTATTTAATTTCATTTTAAATTGGTGCTATTTACACATCAATATTCCTTCCTAGAGCTTTGATTGTAAGTTTTAATGAAATGAAAATCAAATGAGGGACTATGTCATGTGTCTCTGCAGTAATTAGTGGACTAGAGATCTGACAATTATCCAGTTAATCTGATTGACAAAGACAGCCAAATTGGGTTGTTTAAGTCTCAAAGAGGATTTATTTGGCCTAGTCAATCCAAATTGACAATACACATTAATTACATTAATGTCCCAGCTGCCAACATTCTCCTCACTGTAGGACACAAGGAGGGGGGTCCAAAGCAGAGGTAATCAAGGACACAGAGAAGAAACAAATATTAGATGATAGCTGCAAATTAGTAAGCAAGAAAATGTAACTGAAAGAAAAAAAAACCCAACAAAATTAAAGGGTGATATTACAAAAGAAAATACCATAACAGAACAAAAAAAAAAACAACCAAAAAGAGAGAAAATATTATTATGGACAACTAATATAATTACATTATTTTTTATATTGGAAAGAAGCACTGATAGAAGATGTTGGAGTAAGCCCAGTATAAACCATGTCAACTTGTCATCTCTTGTTTACATAGGTTGAAGATAACAGACTGTAAGTTCTCTGACCTTCATTCTTGCTGTTGTTATGTGCTATTCAGTCGACTGACTCATAGTGACGCTATGCATAATGGCTCTGAATCTTGCCTTATCCTCGGCCAACCACAACATTCCTGACACAATTTACCCCATTTATCCCTTTGCCACAGTCACTGTGTCATCCAGGGTCTTCCTCTCTTGTGTTGGCAAGTATGATGCTCTTTTCCAAGGACTAGTACCTCCCAGCAATATGCTGAAAGAATATTAAACAAGGTGCTTCTGATACAGGACGTGGTCTTTGCAATCACTTGTTATGTGTCAGAGAGTTGGACAATGACTATTCTTTTATTCTTTCTTCCTCGCCAGTAAAGGTACAGTGTCAGCAAAAGAGAAGAAAATTGTCAATTAGATGGGTTGACACAGGGACTGCAGTAATGGGTTTACGAGTTTCAGAGGTGATGAGGATGGCACAAGATTCAGATCTGCTGTTCATAGGGTTACTATCAGTTGTACTTGAATTGATGGCACCTAACCACAACAATAACAATGAGGAAAACAATGTATGATTATAATTGCTTAGAAGTATTAGACAACATTGGACTGTTGGACAACATTCATTCTTGATTTGAGTACCATTCTCAACTGCTGAAAAATTTCCAGAAAACCATTAATCAATATTTAAGCTTTAAATTTAAGTTCACATTTACTCAGATTCATTACACTGATATTTATTAATATCTTAAAATATGAGGAATAATTTGCGTGAAATAAAATTTGTAGAAAATAAATTATGTCTATTAGAAAGAAGGTACAGTTGCAAGTATACATGTTTATTTTGTGTATAACATGACAGATGATCAGTGAAAAGGGATGCTTTTTACCAATGGCAGCACAAAACCAAATGTATCTAGTCACTTTCAGAGTTATTATGGAAACAAAATATTGAACCTATTTAGCTTTATGATCCTATTTGGAAAAATCTACTTTCAATATTGTTGTTGTTGTGTACCATAGAATTGGAACAACCCATAGCTAACCCTCCAGCAGGTTTCAGAGGCAGTTAATAGCACAGGAGGAGATGGTCCATCCTTCTCCCATGGAGTAGCTGGTGGCCTTGGACCGTGTGCCTTCGAGGCTGAAGCACAGCTTCTTGTCACACAATTTATATCATCTTTGCTGTTAGTTGCCAATGAGTCTAGCATAACTCATAGTGATGTTCTGAACAACAGATCTGAACTCTGTCTTATCCTTTGTCATCCTCATTATCTGACAGTGTTGAACCCTTTGCTGCAGTCACTATCAATCCATCCTGTTGAGGGTCTTCCTTTCTTTCATTACCAAGTATAATTTCCCTTTCCAATCCTAGCAACTACACCCAAAATATGAGAGATGGAACTTCACCATCTTTGTTTCCAAGGTACACACTGGCTACACTTTTTCCAATACATATTTGTTTTTCTGTCAGTCCATAGGGTATCTACTACTGTTCTGCAATACCATAATGCAAAGGCATCAATTCCTCTGCCATATTAATTAATTCCTGTTCTTAGATACATAGCAAGTGTTTGAAAAGATCATAGCTCGGAATAAGTGCACATTAGTCTTCGTACTGACATCAGTGCTCTTCAATATTTTAGAGAAGTCCCTTATAGGAAACTTGCCTGATACTGTTGGTACCATGGGTGTTTGTAGTTGATCCAAGCAAGATGAAATCACTGATAATGCCAATCCTTTCTCCATCTGTCATGATGCTGTCTGTTGGCTCAGTGGTACCTTTGTTTTCTTGATGTTGAGATGTAATGCATACTAAAGACTGTAGTGTTTGATCTTCTGCACCAAGCATTTTAAATCCTCCTCACTTACAGGAAGCAATTATGTGTCATCTGCAAATGCAGATTGTTTCTTTCAATTCTGATGGAACATTCCTATTTATAGAGTCTAGCTTCATGTGTTATTGCTCAACATACAGAATGAATGGGTAGGGAGAAAGGATACATCCCTGATGCATCCAATGATTCATTCCTGATGTCAACTAATAATTTTTTGCAACTTATTACAATAATGGTAATAACTAGAGCTTTCCTTAGACCTATTCTTGATCAATAAATCTCAATCTTCAATTATTTATCCTCATGTGTCTTATACATAAGCCAAGCTATAGTGTTGGTTTTGAATTTAAATGCTATGTAAATTGTTGTTGTTATATGTTAATAAGTCCACTACAACTCATGGAGACCTTATTTAAAAAAAGATTGAAACCTTGTCCTATCCTATACCATCTTTATGGTATCTACTGTGTTCTATTTCATTGTTACTGTCAAGGTAATTACTCTCTCTAGCATAGTAAAAATGGTCTGTACTTACTGGCCTTCTAACACAAAGGGCACAAAGTAACCAGGGTGAAGTTACAGCTTCAATGCCAGCAGGACTCTTACTCTATTTTCAGGTATAAGTGTTCCCTCTGAAACAGGACTTGTGGATTCATAGAGCCTACAGTTGTGGATAAAGGCATCACACATTCCCCAAGTGGATTACTAGTAATTATACTGAGCAGTGTAAGTTCAATTTCTAACCCTTAGTTTCTTAACTCTAAACAGTCTACCTAAAATTGCTACTATACTGTTTGTTTAACGGATGTTGGTCTAAAGAATATACTGCACTCTATTAAAAACACTTCATTCAAATATAAAGTATTCTCTGTAGGAGAAGGATGATGCATTTGGTTCCTTTAAAGATATATAGCATCTTTGAGCCAGAATCTACTTAACTGCAGTGAAATTGGTTTGGTTTTGTGTAAACTATGGACTTGTGACTGAGATTGACTGATTCACTGGTTGAGTTACCATTTTCATTTGGTCATTTATTGTGTCTTCTGCAACGGTTACTTTCTGGTGGACTTGAAAGTGTGATATAAAAACCCTTACATTTTATGCATCCAGGATGAAAAAGACACATTTGGCTTATGGAATTTTATAGAAAGTGAAGCAGCTGCTTAGTTATCTGACAATGTTCGGAAAAGCTAGGCAAAAGTTGTGCCTGCTGGTATAGACCTTCTGAATAGGCCATCAGTGGCATGCATTGCAATCATTTATGACCTCTATATTTCTGCTGTGTATTCATGAAGGGTTCATGAGGTGGTGTGGTCGGTCCACAGAGCATGCTACAGAGCATTTTCTGTAAACTAACAAAGCAGGCTCTATTCAATCAACATAATTTACTGATTGCACATTAGTTCCCAGTTTAGCTTCTCTAGTTACAGAAGGAAAAGAACTGAACAAAGTCATTGTCTTAAAAAAGCACAACTTACAAAAATTAACTAGAAAATATTTAATATTGAAGATCATAATTCAATCTTTAGATTCTCTGGTGCACTAATGAGTAAGGGACTGTACTGCCAAACTAAAGGCTTGTGTTCCAACCCATTACCTGCTCCATGGGAGAAAGATGGGGAATCTTCCATGTGATCTACTGTCTTTGAAAAGCCACTGGAGAGTTGGCAACAAGTTGGTTCTGACTTAAGACATATAACAATAACATAATAAAGCCTTTCAAAAAAGTAGAACTGATGGATATGACATATATTTTATTGTGTATATTTTTATCACAATATTTTTAAAATAAATAAATACAAGTATCTAATTTTAAAAATGTAGATTTATTCTTTGCAAATACATTTTATAAGAAACATAAATGCTGGTTATACACATGGATTTCACCTGATGGTATGCCTAGAAATCAGATAAGTTACATCTGCAGAAAAAAACGCTGGAGAAGCTCAATATCTATGAACTGTGAAAACTAGGCCAGCAGCCGATTGGAAAAGACCACCAACTACTCATATGCAAGTTCAAGCTGAAACTGAGGAAAATTAAGCCAAATCCCCAGGAGCCAAAATATGATTTTTATTTCATCCCACCTGAATTTCAGAATCATCTCAGGAACAGGTTTGAGGCCTTCAACACTAATGAGTGAAGACCAGAGAGTTGTGGAAGGATGTCAAATGTATCATGCAGGAAGAGTACAAATGGTCATTACAAACACAGAAGAGGACAAAAAAAGACCAAAATGGATGTCAGAAGAAACTCAAGATTGCACCGGAGCGTAGAGAAGACAAAGCACAAGGAAGAATTCAAGATACTAAAGAGCTAAACGGAAGATTCCAAAAGGAAGCACAGAATGACGAAGCAAAATATTACAATGAAATGTGCGAGGAGCTAGAGTCAGAAAATCAAAAGGGC
>NW_006399869.1:2459531-2473553 GCF_000299155.1 Elephantulus edwardii | reverse complement strand
CTTCCCCATGGCAATGCGCCTTTTAATTTCCTGGCTACTGGTGCCAAGAGTGTTGACTGTGGAGCCAAGTAAACTAAAGCTGTGTAAAATCTCAATCTCTTCACCATCCATCCTGATGTTGCCAATTGGTCCAGTGGTGAGAATCTTTGTCTTCTTGGGAGGATGAGAGAAATGGAAAAAATTTGTTCTTGAAAACAATGTATTGACATTTTGTAAATAAACTGGTAGAAAATAAAGAAAAAAGGAAAAAAATGAAATATTAATCAAATATCAAGGGGTATGGAATAGAAGATGATACATCAGTTCTGATTCTGGAAGCTGCAATAGCAACAGCTCAGGTAACTATTCTTCATCTTTTAGCTCTTCTCAGGAATTACGATAAATAATCATTTATAACAATATTTAGTAGGATGGAATAAATTTTCAGGGGGTACGTATGTATCAGAATTATGCAAAATACCAACAACAACAATATGGGCTTTTAGTTTTTCACTAAGATCTTTTCTGGTCATTCAGATTATTTTATTATGTCTTACCAAGCTTTTCTTTTTTCTTTTTTTTTGTCTCAAGTCTGGGGTCTTGGACACTTGACATTTATTTAGAAAGTCAAAGTATCTGGAAGTTTTTATGCTTATGTTGTTGTTGTTGTTAGGTGCTGTTGAGATGAATAGTGACCCTATAAATGACAGATCTGAATCTCATCCTATCTGTGCCACCTTTACTATCTCTGACAGACTTACATCAATTGCTGCAATCACTGTGTCAGTCTATCTGGTTGAAGGTTTTCCTCTCTTTTTCTGACCCTCCAACTTTTCAAGCATGATGGCCCTTTCTAAGGAATGCCTCTCCCAGCAACATGCCCAAAGTGCATGAGACAAAGCTTTGCTATATTTGTCTCCAAGTAGCACTCTGGCTGAACCTTCTCCAAGACATATATTCAGCACTTTTCTCCAACACCACAACTCAAAGGCATCAATTATTCCTCTGTCATCTTTATTCATTGTCCAGCTCTGAGAAGTATAGCAAGTGATTGAAAACGCCATGGTTCAAATCAGGCACACATTAGTTTTCAAATGGAATTAATTGCCCCTCAGTAACTTTGAAGAGTCACCTGGAGACTGCAGAGTTTCCCTATGAAATATTTGAAATATATGACATATTTCTCCTGATCTGCTGACTGCTGGTACCAACTGTTAATTGTGGATCCAAGTAAGATTGAGTTGTTGCAGTTTCAATCTTTTCCCCATTTATTATGATGTTGCCTGTTGGTCAAGTGGTGAAATGATTATTTTCTTGATGTTGAGATAGAATCCATATTGAAGTATATAGTCTTCTGCAGCAAGCACTTCAAGTCGTCCTCATTTTCAGCAAGCAAGATTATGTTATCTGTATAATGTGAATTACTGATTAATCCTCTTTTGATTTTGATGTTACATTCTTCTTTATAGAGCCTGTTTCTAATTCTCCTCTAATTAATGGATGGCTAATGTGGGAATATGAATATTCAGCTCACTAGTATCAAGTCTGGACAGATGAAGACTAATATATAACTATGAATTCTATAGAGCCAGAGGAACTTTTCTTGACTTATTGTTCTTTCTTGTTTTGTTTCTCTCACATCTTTAGAGGTTTTCCAGAGAGGTTGTCCATATTAAATCATTGTAAGGTAATTTTTACCTCAGGAAGTGCTGCTGGGGAATCTGACCCCAAATGTATTTTATCTTCCTTGTTGAAAATTTGAGTATAATATCTGAGTTTAAAATTGATGGTAAAGATTTGCATTAAAAATGTCTATTTGAGAGTTGGTAATCTAATCATCATATATAAAACCATGATATCACCTAACATCTAAAAAATGCGTAAATATGGAGAAAAAGCTTCGCGACATAAGAAGAGGCTAGAAATTATCAATTTTCCACCATCATACTTACGAATCCATATAAATGTTCACCCACTTACTCAATTTTAGTCTCAGAATAGAATTTGTATAGACTCCATGAAAGTCTCCAGGTTGTTATTGTTGCTTTTGTTATGTGCCATCTAGTCACATGTGACACATAGCAACCCTAAGTATAACAGCCATATACTCTGCATTATTCTATGCCAATACATTGTCTCCTACACTCCTAATCCATTATCCCTGTCATTGAATTAATTCATATCATTTAAATTCTTTCTCCTTGTGCTGTCCCTCCACTCTCTCAAGCATAAAATCCATCTCCAAGGACTTGTCCCTTCTTGCAATATGTCCAAAGTATATCAGAAAAGCTTCACAAAAGCCTCCAAGTAGCAGCCTAGTTTTACCTTCACCAGGATGAACTTGTTCAGTATATTCAACCATCTATCGTATATTAAATATTCTTCCCCAGCACCACAGTTCAAAGGCACCAATTCTCCTTCTATCATCCCTAGTCGTTGTCCAGCTTTCTGATGCATAGTGAGTGATGGTCTCTATCAGGTGCATCTTGGTCTCCAAACTGACATTATGGTTCCTCAGTACTTTGGAGAGGTCTCTGACAGCAGACTTTCCCCAATGAAATACGTCTTTTTATTTCCTGGCTGCTGGTGCCAAGAGTGTTGATTGTGGAGCCAAACAAACTAAAGCTGCTAACAATCTAAATCTTTTCACCACTATCATGATGCTATTGATCAGCCCAGCAGTGAGAATCATGGTTTTCTTGATGCTGAGCTTCAATCCATATAGAAGGCTGCAGTCCTTGACCTCCTGCAGCAAGCACTTCAGGTCCTCTTCAGTCTCAGTGAACAGGTCGAGACGTCTGTTTAATACAGATTGTTGGTGAATCTTCATCCCGTCATGATGCCTCACCTCTCCTCATAGAGCCCAGCCTCCCAGATAAGTTGTTCTGCATACAGATTGAAAAGATATGGAGACAAGATACATTCCTGGTGTACATTCCTCCCAATTTTGAACCATGCGATGTTTCCTTGCTCTGTTCTGATGACTATCTCCTGGTCCAAGTATAGAGTTTGAATAACCATTATCAAGTGTTCTGGTATTCCCATTCCTCTCAGAGTTAGCCATTTAGTTGTGATCCACACAGTCGAACGCCTTTGCATAGTCAATGAAACACAGATATTGTTCTGGTACTCTCTGCTTTCAGCCAAGATCCATCTAACATTAGATATAATATCCCTACTACCACCAGTGTCCAAATTAGTCAGCCTAATTTTCAAGAATCTCCTAATTATATAGTCTACTTTACTTCATCAACATGTCAAACTTAGTCTTTAAAGATATATAGTCTGCAGGTACAAGTGAATTATTGTTCCCTTGTATAAGTAAACATAAATTAATATCTTGATAAATCAGAACATTAAACATCTGCTCAGAGATGAAATGCTTGGCTCTGGTTCAGCTGAAAGAATTCCCAGGATATTATGCATTTGGGGGCTTCTTTCACCTTGATCTCATTGGAAATAACTTTGAATATTAAAGCCAAATCTTAAAAACAGAGAATTGTGGATGCAACATTAAAATATATAACATTTAGTACACAGTGCATCCACACACACAAAAATGTTGATTAATTTGTATTAAGGCTATCATGCATCTCCATGATTCTCTGCCTCTGACACACCCATCCTGATTACCCCAGTCACTGAATCAATCCACCTCATAGAGGGCCCTTCCCTCCTGCGCTGCCCTCCACCCTCTCAAGCTTGATGTTTCTCTCCAAGGACCTGTTCCTCCTTACAACATGTCCAAAGGTTGTTTCTTAGCAGTCCTTGGTACATTCAATACTCTTCTCCAGCACCAGAGCTCAAAGGCGTCAATTCTCCTTCTATCCTCCCTAGTCATTGTCCAACTCTCTGATGCATAACAAGTGATTGCAAAGACCATAGCCTGTATCAGATGCATCTGAGTCTCCAGAGTGATACCATTGCTCTTCAGTACTATATTAGAAATGCTTAATATCAAATATTGAGATATAATATTTCCTAGATCTCTCTTGTCTATGAATATTCAAACATGCCTGCATAATTAACTACCTTGGAAGATAGATACATGGCCAGTCAAGTGCAATAGATGCATGGGCTTACCATCCATTGAAACAAAGGACATTCTTTAGCTCAGAATTTCTGTCTTATAACCCAAACCAACGTGTGTACAAGTGCCAATTTACCATATTGGCATTAACTAATATGTACTGGGCTCACGAGATAACCTTAGGTTAATGTGGATAATCTGCATACTGCTATTTTTCATTTAATAATAGAAATAATTTGGTTTTTTTAAATGAAACAATACAAAACACATTCTCTTAAAACATAAACAGATCATAAACAAAACATAAGCAGACATGGTACTGCAGTGTAATTTTTATTGCTATCTTGAGAACTTGCTTAAAGATAATTCTAAGACTAAAACCTTGGAGTGGTCTAAGTGGGAGACCTTGAAATCAAAACAGTATTCACAGTAAATCAATCTTCATCGTAATTATATTTTTGAAAGTTATAACATTCCATTTTGAAAAATGACTATAAATTATTTTTACTATCCAAATCACATGGCAATTCATCAAACTTGTTCTAAATCCTAAATTTTTTACTAATAGCTCACAATTTTGGTAATAAAACAATTTTTGTTTTCTAAGGGGAAAAATACCGTGTATCATATCCAAACTGTATTTTTTTAATTTCCCCCCCCAAACTATAATCTTTTAATAGGACTAAAGGCTTGCTTAGATTCATTGTTAGTCTGGGGAGTATTTTGATTTTCTGCCCTCTGACTCTAGACCTAAATGTATCCAATTTAATGTCTTAATTAAATTGATTTTAGGAAATCTCTCCTGGTGAGAAGAATAGTTAAATCCCACCAGATTTGGATTCAAACTCCCCCCACCCCAAATTGAATTAATGGAAATAAATGCTAATAGAGTCTTAACTTTAGTATCTCTTGGCCTTATTGTATATGGAATAAGATGGAAAAAAACACTTTATATTACACTTTGAAAGCAGAAAATTTTCTTTTGCGAACAACACTTAAGAGGTAAAAATATAGTTCAATCATTTTCTTGTGAGAAATTTCAATCACAGCAAAACTTTGAAATAGCTAAAGGGAACACTGCATGGTTCAAAATTGGGAAGGGCGTACGCCAGGGATGCATCCTATCTCCATACCTTTTCAACCTATATGCAGAACAGATTATCCGGGAGGCTGGGCTCTATGAGGAGAAATGTGGGGTCAGGATTGGTGGACGATTTATCAACAATCTGCGTTATGCGGATGACACAACCCTGCTTGCTGAAACTGAGGAGGACCTGAAGCGCCTGCTTCAGAGTGTCAAGGACAGCAGCCTACAATATGGATTGAGGCTCAATGTCAAGAAGACAAAGATTCTCACCACTGGACCAATCGGCAGCATCAGGATGGATGGTGAAGAGATTGAGATTGTACACAGCTTTAGTTAGCTTGGCTCCATAGTCAACAGTCTTGGCACCAGCAGCCAGGAAATTAAAAGGCGCATTGCCATGGGAAAGTCTGCTGTTAGGGACCTCTCCAAAGTGCTGAAGAACAGTGGTGTCTCTCTGGAGACTAAGGTGCGTCTGATACAGGCCATGGTCTTCGCAATGACCTGTTATGCATCAGAGAGTTGGATAATGATCAAGGAGGATAGAAGGAGAACTGATGCCTTTGAGCTGTGGTGCTGGAGAAGAGTACTGAGAATACCATGGACTGCTAGGAAAACAAATAGATTTGTCCTGGAGAGGGTTAAACCGGGTGGCTCCTTGGAGGCAAGGATTCTGAGGCTCCGTCTAACATACTTTGGACATGTAGTGAGGAGAGACCGGTCCTTGGAGAGGGACATCATGCTTGGGAGGGTGGAGGGACGGCACAGGAGAGGAAGGCCCTCTATGAGGTGGATTGACTCAGTGACTGGGATAATTGGGATGGGAGTGTCAGAGACAGTGCGATTGGCCCAGGACAGAGCGGAGTTTAGGGCTTTTGTACATAGGGTCGCTATGAGTCGCAGGCGACTCGACGGCACATAACAACAACAACAACAACAAAATTATTAACAGGTTACATTTGTCTATTGGTCACAGAAAACAATTATTATATTATAGGTTAAGTATTCGAAGATATTAACTTGACCTCATGTAATATGGAAATCAATAAACAATTAAGTAAATTAATATATTTCACCTACTTTTGAAATATTACTTGATCGACTGGCAGATCGCCCTGGAGATTTGTCATTCTGAAAAACAAAATTAGAGAAGTTGATTGGAAGTATGACACAAATATATCCCTGTAAGAGGAAAAAAGTGCAACAAAGTAAAACTCGTGAGTGTTCTCTATGTTGCTTTCACTGTTAGGCATTGCTTACACAGGATGGCTTTTCTCTTTCCAAATCCTATTTCTTTAGAATATATCAGTTTCCTTTTAAAAAATGCTTCAGTTAACATTTAGGCATTTAGTAATATCTTATTACTTATTTCCAGGATAATGTCCTTTTTCTGGAAGAAAATATGTGCATAATTAATTTACAAATCAATTTAGACAATAAAAATACAGTTCATTAGCTTCTCTTTCTTTTTGCTGACAGAAAATTCAGAGTAAGTTCTCATCTTTCATGGCAAGAAATATTCCATCTGAAGTATATAATACATGCATGTAACTTTTTCTTTGAAAATGCATATGACTGGAATAGTTTTGTCATTTTATATATTTTAAAAAACACAAACTTTTAACAATTTATCACTATTAGAGAGATAAGAAAATAAATAATAAATACATAATTATAATAAATGATCTTTTTAAAAGCCATACTATTTTAGAGGTGAAAAGGACTTTAGAGAATTCCAGCCTGGGTGGTCCACAGAGGTCGATGAATATGCCAAGTTTAACCTTGACAACTAGTCTATTCTCATTATTTATTTTTTTTTTTGCCTATTATTACAAGGGAATAATTAATTGGTAATTTGGAATTTGAAGACATCATGTGCATTTTATGTTTAAGAAGAGATCACAATGTACCTCCCTTTCTATAGGTCAAATGTTGGAAGAACTCATTTGGGAACATCCCAAACATCTGTAAAGGATCTCAATTAACACTGGTACTGAAATATCTTACAAGGGTGGAGTCTCTCTCTCTCCCTGTACATCTGGATGTGGCACCAAAGTGACCTGCATAGAAAACAGCAGCACTTCTTGACAGAGGTCATTTTAGAAAACTAAGTTGTTATGGCAACCTGCTTGTCTGAAATGGCCCGTGATGACTACTTGAGACAGTTTTAGTAACACAGCGATGACAGCTTTTGGCAAATATTATTGTAGAGAAACAGTAGCTTCATTCACTGCAACCTGTCACTGTGTCACCCAGGAGCTTGCAGATATTCTAACAGAATCATATTTCCCCCCTTACATTTAACATTCATCTTACACGTCACTGATGTCATTTTGGAACATGTTATTTCAGACTGAGATGAGTCACAATGATACGATTAGTTACACATCCTAACACCCCCATGATCCAGCTGGAGATTAATGTATACGCTACTAGCAGATACTTTTCCTTGATTAGTTTCCTTTGGTGATGGAGAGAGGCAGTTTGCTACTGACATCTCAACTCCTCTTCTAGAGACTAGTAAGGAAAATCAATTCATCTTGCCTTCTCAGTGGGAATTCATGATTTTGACACTTTCTAGTGTAGAACAGAGGTAAACAAATCACACAGTATAATAACTTTGGGAAGTGTTTTGTTATAATACTGTTTTGTTAGAATTTTTCTTCCTTTATGTGGTTTTTGAGAACATGATTGAGAACTAGAATTAAAAGATATTGGAGCAGAAATCAAGAAGCACTATAAGAAATTCAGTTTAGTCTTACTGCAAGATATTGGAGCAGAAATCAAGAAGCACTATAAGAAATTCAGTTTGATCTTGAATTTCTTTTATTTCAGATTAAACAAGTCTTTGTATGTGTATTTGTATGTTTTCAAGGTGCAAGAAATAAGGCAAATTATTCTCCATGATTAAGTGGATTAATCATTGATTTATAAAATTATAAAACCAAATTCACAGCCATTATAGTGAATTCAAGGTGTTCTGATTTATAGTCAACCTCTAATTTGGTTTCTGAGGCTGTAAATTTATTTATTTATTTATTTATTCATTCATTCCTTTATTTATTTATTTATTTTTCATTTCAATGAACATCTACAGAGATTTTGGAATTCCATTCATTCATTGTTGCATCCTTCTTCCCCCCCCCCCCCCCCCCCCCATTTGCTCCTCTCCTTAAAAAGCAAAAGAAAAACTCCCTCATTGGTACACAATCCCCCCCGCACCTCCCCCAACCCCACCCCAACCCCAAATATAATCCACTCTGCAACCCTCATTCCGTACTCTTACGATAAACATAATGCCCTAAAATATAATACTTTTAAACTATTCTCTCCCCCATAGACTTCAATGCCATAAACATGAGGCTGTGAATTTTTATAGGGAGAGACTGCTTATCTTTCTTCTGTGGAATGACTAGTGGATCTGAAATGCTGACCTTTAGGTTAATGAATTGATACATTACACATCACTTTACTAAATAGATATTTTTTTCCATTTCTTTTTTTTAAAATTTTATTATTTGTGTTTGTGCATGTACCGTCAAATCAGATCTGACTGGTACAGGAGGAAATTGTTACTCCTTCCCCGGCAGAGCATCTGGTGGATTTGAACCATGCACCTCTGGGATTGCAGTGCAGCTTCTTGCCACTAGGCCACCAGAGCTCCCCTAATTTTCCATTTCTTCAGTATCCTTTCATAACTAATTTTGAGAGACACCTTTTTGACAATCTATCACTTCAACTGATCTTTTCAAGCAAAGCATTATGGACTCTATTTTCTCCTAATGTAAGGTCCATCACTGAAAGAAACAAATACGGTTAAAGATTAAAATTTTTGTCATAAATTGTTTGTTTCGATTCCATGGCATAGAAAGGCAAATATACTAGTTAATAAGCTAATGTATGGATCAGAGTGAGGTATAGTATTGCTGTGACAGAAATGATGGAGAAGAACAAAGTCACTTGCAATTGAATCTGTGATGGTGACTAGTCAGTTCTGGCAAAGGTTATTGTTTGAGATACCTAATCTTCCATTTCCTCACTGTAAAATGGAGCAGAATAATTGTGGATTAGATTTAACATGTACTATCCAAGAATGAAAACCCCTACTGTCCTCTACCACAGGTGTTGAGGAAGTATGGTCTTCTTTATCTTTGAAATAAAGCATCAGAATTGCTTTTGTGTCTTGGAGAACTTCCAAATTCATCTGTTCAATTTGTTACTAATTAGTTGGTGAGCTTGTCCTATTATGGCAATGACATATTCTTGCTTGTAGTTTAGTCAAATTATGGTTGTCATATCTCATTATTATCAGTTTATATACTTTTTTGACCTTAGACTACAATCAGTATATATATTTTACCTTAAGAACTCTGAGAAACTTCTTAGTTCCTACATTATTGTGAATATGGAAGTTACCAGCAAGAGTTCATAATAATCTTGATGAAAAGTAGAGAATCATCAATCATAATATCAAATTGTAACAGGTTGTTCAAAGAAAAAGAAAATTCTAGCTTTGGAAGGGGTTTTTTTTTTTTAACGATAAAGAAACCAGACTTTTTTGTTTGATATTACTATATCTGATATTATTGGTTTTGTGATTACTATTATTAATTTGATCTTACTAACCACAGTTAAGAGAGCACTGGTAGACTAATGGCAAGAAGTTGCATAACAATCCTGAAGGCACGCGATTCCAGGCCACCAGTTGCTCCTCAGGAGAAGGATGAGCAATCTCCTCTAATGCGATTAACTCTCTCTGAAAACCCGCAGGAGGGTCAGCTTTGGGTCAGTTCTGACTAAATGGTACTCAACAACCAAACTTATATTTTACTTGCTGTTATTGCTGATTGCTATCTAGTCAAGTACAACTCAAAATGACCCTATGAGCCAAAGGCCCGAAACTTTTCTATCACTATCATAGTTTCTCCAGGTTCATAGAGTTTCCAGAGGAATGTTGTTTAGGAAGTGGATGCCACTCCTGCTTCTAAACCTGTCTTAAAGTGGGAACTCCACCAAACACTGTACACCATGGGCAGACGTTATGGCATTTGACCCCCAATGGCATAAAGTCAATCACCAGTAAGAAAAGTGTCATTACCAAATAAGGAAATTATTGTCAAATTCCGTCTTATAATTTTTTTCATGATTTATTATTTTATTACATACTTAAGAAAACAAAAACCAACCAGAAGGTCACAAAACCTCATACCTAATTTATCTCAACTACAAAAAGTGAGCTGCAGGCAAAGTGTATACAAAGATAAATGAGTTGCCTAGCTTTTGTTAACAGTGCAAATGCTTGAGATGACTAAAGAACCAGGCTATCAAATAGAGAAGAGGAAAAAAATGCCTGGTTAAGGATTGGAATATCAGCTGAGTAATTTGCTGGAACTGGTCCTACCTTAAAATGTTATTTGTGGAGACATGGACACTTCAGTGGGGGTGGTGGTGGTGGTGTTAGAGACACGGGACACCAACCAAAAAACCATGTGCCAGGCAATTTCTTATACCAGTTTCTAGAAGGCACACATTTCTGATACCTTTTTTAAAAACTACAAATTACAGGAGACCCCAATATCTAGACAGTCCATTTTGAGGTATTAAATGCATGATGAAAAAGATTAGTTATATCCAAGTAAAAGGCAATAAAAATAGTTTTAAACCATCATGGTTAAATGTTAA
Organism: Elephantulus edwardii; assembly: GCF_000299155.1. Taxonomy (NCBI): domain Eukaryota; kingdom Metazoa; phylum Chordata; class Mammalia; order Macroscelidea; family Macroscelididae; genus Elephantulus; species Elephantulus edwardii. The sequence goes on along the minus strand of NW_006399869.1, from coordinate 2,462,778 downwards.
GATTTTTAAGAAATCAAAATATTTTTATTCAGGTCATTTTAAACTGAATAAATCTTCCATGGCTAATGATTGATGTGCAAGTAATGCTGCTGGCTTTCACATTCCTTGTTTCCTTTACTTCATTCAGAATAAAGGTGATCAGTTGTTCTTGAACAGGTCAATACAGCTTTGTAAGAGAGAAACATTGTTCTTGGCATGCTTTATTTCTAGTTCAGACATTTCTATTAGATTCTTCCGAAATGCAGCCACTCGTTTACGTTTGAAACTGATCAATTCTTCTTTTGCAGATTCAGAAAGCTGTTCAAATTTCTGGCAACATTCCTGCTGGTGTGCCTCTGCCAACCTGACATCTTTGCTTTTTAACCAGGGCTTATCCAAAGCTTTGTTTGAGTTCTCATAGTCTATGAGGGCTTTGGTACGTCTATATAGGAGATCCTTTGCAGCCTCTATCTTGAGCATGTAGTATCGGAGAAGTTCAGTCAGCTTTAAATCTTCATCTGATGAGACTCGGTTTTCTACTTTTCTAAGTTTCTCAAACGGCTCAGCAACCTTCAAAAGGTACTTTGTGATGACTGTGGGCTCTTCCAAAGCCAGGCTATGTAGGGAGGCTGAAGTATGAATATAGTCATCTGCAACATTTTTATGAGATCTGGTCATTCTGTCAGCTTTTGCACATGAATCTTTGATCTTATTATAGTAGTTAATGAGAAAATTCTTCTCTTGCTCAAAAAAATTATCCACCTCCTTAACTCCAGAAAAAAGGACTTCATCAGCACTTTTCACCACATTCTTGAAAAAACCACCAAACACTTCTTTGGTATTTTTCCGCCTAACACTTAGATCCTGATCATATTCCAGGAAAACATGAAAGTTTCGATCTTTACTGAGAACAGGGTGAGAAGAAAGTCGCTGAAGAAAGACGTCATGGGAGAATACAGTCTTCTTAAAGACAGCAAGATATTCAGCTTCTAGTTCTTGTTTCATTTTGGCGAATTCTTCTTTGGTCATTGATCCTTCACCCTCTCCCAATTTCTGCATCTTCTCTCGAGGACCATCAAAGTCAGGTTTTGTAGGGGCAGGTGGGATAATAAGTCCAGCATAATCTGTTGTTTCAATAAGAGTGTCATGTAGCCACACAAAGTCTTCATGTTGCCTGGTAACAGAAAACTCTGGGTTTTGAAATGTAGATAGAGTGGTCTTTGTGTGTACTGTAAACTTGACCTTATCTCTCTCACTGAGTGCATCAGGTATGTCAATCTGAAGTGAAGGATCGACATTCAGGTCCACAGACACAGATCTTAGCTTGCTGTGGTCCTCCTCATCCTGTTGCATCAACTCGGGAACAGTGGCCATGGCGACGCGGGTCTCGAGCGGGGGCCGCCTGGCTGTGCAGGGAAAGAAGATGATGGGCCGCGGCCACCCTGGGCCACCGCCAGGTCGCTTCTCCCGTCTTATAATTTTTAATGATATGTTCCAAAGATAGAGACATGGTTGTTTTTAAAGAAGAGTATTCCTGTTAGAGAACATACAATTATGTCTAGATAGCATACATCTATAAGAAATTTCTTTGCAGAGTATATTATTGGTCAGAAGAGGGCAGTAAGGAAATGTGAAGGTTGAAATAAAAACTAATGATGAGTAAAGAGACCAGTACAAAAATCTAACACAGATTGATAGTTTAACACTGTTGTCTAACTTTTCCTTTATTCTATTTCTTGTTTATAAGTCATATATTTGAAAAGGAGTATTTCAAAGGTAACATAAGAGTTACAAATAGAAGATGAAACTGTTATTTCAGAGCAAGGGAAGCTTAGAATAGAAGAAAGTATGTACTTAATATGAAAACACGGACAAAATTAAGCGGGAGGCATAAGACTCTCTCATCTCAAAAACTACTACACAGCTATAATAACCAAAACAGCATTGTATTTGTACAATGACAGGCACACAGGCCAATGGAACAGAATTGAGAATGCAGAAATTAATTAATCTGTCTTTGATCAACTGATATTATAAAAAGGAAATAAAAGCTATCAAATGAGGAAATGATAACCTCTTCAAGCAGAAATTATTTAAAGATATTTTGAGAAAATGTTAGATAGGATATCATGTTTTTTACTGTTGTTTTTAGGTACTACTATTTAGTTGGCTCCAACTCATAGTGACTCCACTTATATACAACAGAAAGAAACACTGCCTGATTTTACTGTATCCTCATGATCTCCGCCCTGTTTAAACCTTATTGAAATAATTTTGCCAATCCATCTCATTGGGGTCTTCTTTTCCATTTACTTTTGTGGTGTACCATCAGTTCAAAACAGACCCTTAGCTGACCCTTCAGAAGGTTTTCAGGGGAAGTAAATTATATGAGAGAGACTGTCCATCTTTCTCCCATGAAGTGGCTGTTAGATTCGAACCTCATACCTTCAGGATTTCCCTGCAGGTTCTTGCCACTAGGTAACCAGTGCTCACTTCATCTCTATTTACCTTATATTTTTCCAAGCATGACAACTTAAAAAAAACACAAAACTTGCTTGCTTTTACTAATAATATACCCCAAATATATGAACAGCCTTATCATCTTTGCTTCTAAGGAGCACTCTGGATGTGTATGTACTTCATACAATATTTATTGATTTTTCTTTTTTTTTCCCAGACATTGATATACTCAATATTCTTTGTCAACAACACAATTTAAAGGCATTGCTTCTTCTTTGATCTTTCTTATTCAATTTCCAGCTTTCACTTATGCTCCCAAACGTCATTCCCATTGAGTTAGACCTGACTTGTATCTAGCCCTGCTTTAGATTTCCAAGGGTTTAAAACTGACGAGGAGGAATTTCTCTTAAAATTCCTGTGGAGCATATAGTGTCTTTTTACCTTCAGAGACAGCACTATTTCCTATCGATATCTCTCCATCATCTATCTTAACTCATATTAACTGTATATAGTCTCCTGGTTACAATCATTGCAGTATCTCATGGAAGTAGACCCAAATTTCTCCAATGAGTTGTGAACAGAGGTAACAAATAGAAACTCTTTGGATGTCCAATAAACATCTTACAAAAACTTGTTCAGCATTTCTTAAGCTCAAGAAACTTAAGAACAAATTCAAACCTCGAGTTGCTACAATCAAGGATGCTTTAAGCAGAATGTTAAATGATCCAGGAGGTATCAAAAGAAGATGGAAGGAATATACTGAGTTATTGTATCAAAAGTAATTGGCAGATACAGAAGAATTTAATGA
>NW_006399869.1:2458650-2459156 GCF_000299155.1 Elephantulus edwardii | reverse complement strand
TTCTACTAAAGATTATCCAAAAATGACTGGAACAGTACATCAGCAGAGAACTGCCAGAAGTCCAGGCTGGGTATAGAAGGGGTCGTGGTACTAGGAATATTGTTGCTGATGTTAGATGGATCTTGGCTGAAAGCAGAGAATACCAGAAGAATGTCCATTTGTGTTTCATTGATTATGCTGCATAGATCATAACAAACTGTGGCTGACTCTGAGAAGAATGGGAATCCCAGATGATTTAATCGTGCTAATGCGAAACCTATACTTGAACCAAGGGGCAGTCATCAGAACAGAGCAGGCCACCACTGCATGGTTCAAAATTGGGAAGGGTGTACGCCAGGGATGTGTCCTATCTCCATAACTTTTCAACCTGTATACAGAGCAGATTATCCGAGAGGCTGGGCTCTATGAGGAGAAGCGTGGGATTAGGATCGGTGGATGATCTATCAACAATCTATGCTATGCAGATGACACAACCCTGCTCGCTGAAACTGAGGAGGACCTCATGC
>NW_006399869.1:2445628-2458024 GCF_000299155.1 Elephantulus edwardii | reverse complement strand
GGGTAATCGGGATAGGTGTGTCAGAGGCAATGAGATTGGCACAGGATAGAGCAGGGTTTAGGGCTGTTGTACATAGGGTCACTATGAGTTGCAAACGACTCGACGGCACATAACAACAGCAACAACAACAACAACAACAATATTCTTTTTGTTCCGAGTTGGAATAGTGTCTACCCTTGCCATCTATAAATCATATATCATGATACTATTGTTAGGTTCCATCAAGTCAGGACTGACACATAGCTTGCTCTTCTGTGAATTTTTAGGGTCACTAAATCACACAGGAGATTGTCTATTTTTCTCTCACAGAGCAGCTGGTGAATAAGAAGCATCTATATTTGGGTTGCCAGCCACATTGTTAAGAATTATCTGCCAAATTGTAGCATAAATTCTGAATTATTACAAAGAAAAACGTTGTAGCCATTAGTATAGATTTTATAGCCATTATTATTTTTTTTTAATATGACAGTTTGTTCTATGTAAATATAGTGAAACCTGGCCTAAAAGAGTGGTAACAAAGTTCCTTAACAAAGTTCAAAAACTTGTAGGCCCAGAAAAACAAGGTAATCTCCTCAGGGGTTTACTTCCAGGTCTCACTGCAATATGAAATCAATAGTTTTCTCTCTCCTTAAAAGAAATAACCTAGAAATACAGTAGTAAAAATAAAGAAATATAAAAATATTTAAAAATAAAAGCACAAAATTAGAGACCTATGACCTCTTACAGAGGAATGTACATTATGAGTTGGGGAAATTAACCAATTTGTAGTGGGGAAATGCTATTATAGAAAAGTAATCCACCCTAAGTTGATGTAATACTGTTGTATGTACATTTCTACTGAGGTTTATGTCTTCTTTTCAGGAGAAGAAATAAGCTAGAGAAAACATTCTCAGGAAAAATCCAACATGATAACAATAAATAACTTAAAAATAGAGGGTTTCTTACTCATAATTCAATGGACACAGAGTCTTTACTTATATTTCCCTCATTTGGGTCTTATTAGGCAGCTGCTGTCTCACTGACAATACATACAGTCATTTGGGGAAATATTCATGAAATTAAAAAATGTACAGCACAAATTACTGTTTTTGTAGACTATTTTATGAGGTTGTGCCTCCTGATGTGTCCTGTAGGTTAATATATGTCCTTTTAACCTAAAACAGAAACCACAGAGAAATGCGTATCACATTGACCAATGGTATATATGCATCCCAGCAACTCTACACCTTAGAATAACTCTCCAGAGTCCAGAGGGATAAATGATTTGTCATGAATATCATTATTAATTTTTAAAAAATACATATTTTTCTAAGTGAGTAATTTAAAGTTAAAAATAAGGCAGTCATAGAAGGGTTATACTTTATACCACGTATCTTACAGAGTCATTGTGTATAAGTCAACTATATCAGTTACATCGTTCATACTGTGTAGCCGTCATAAGAATATGAATTTGGCAAATATTGTGTTGCAATTAATTTTCCACAATTTTTTAAAGTAACTGTCATTAATGGGATATTGCCAAAGGAATTGACCAATGAATCAATGAATTATAGGGATAGATTTTAGAATTTAACATATATGTGTATATATATATATATATAAATCTAACTGTATGTGTGTATCTATCTATTATCTATCTATGTATCTATCTATCTATCACCTATCTCTTGCTCTCTCTCTCTATCCCTATCTATCAATTTAAAAACCATCTCTAAAACAGGTTTGAGGCCTTTAACACTAAGACCAGATGAGTTGTGGGAGGATGTCAAAGATATCATTCAGGAAGAGTGTAAACGGTCATTACAAAGACAGAAGAGGAAGAAAAGACCAAAATGGATGTCAGAAGACACTCAGAATATTGCACTGGAGCAATTAGAAACCAAAGCAAAGGGAAGAAACCAAGATATTAAGGATCTGAATGGAAGATTTCAAAGAATAGCGCAGGAAGACAATATTATAATGAAGTGTGCAAAGGGCTAGAGTCAGAAAATCAAAAGGGTCGAACTCGCTCAGCATTTCTTAAGCTGAAGGAACTGAAGAACAAAGTCTAGCCTTGAGTTGCAATACTTAAGGATGTTTTGGCAGAATATTAAATGATCTAAAAAGTATTACAAAAAAGATGGAAAGAGGATACAAGGCTATTATACCAAAAGGAATTGGTGGACACAACAGAATTTCATGAAACCACATATGAGCAAGAGCAAGTGGTGATGAATGAAGAAGTTCAAATTGTACTCAAAGAATTGGCAAAAAACAAAGCCCCAGGAATTGACAGTATATCAATAGATGTATTTCAACAAACGGATGCTGCCCAAGATGTGCTCACCAAGTTGTGAAAAAAACCTGGAGTAAAACCACCTGGCCAACTGAGTGGAAGAGGTCTGTATTTGTACCCATTCCAAAGAAAGATGATCCGGCAGTGTCAAAATTATTGAACAATATTATTAATATCACATGCAAGAAAGATTCTGCTGAAGATTATCCAAAAATGACTGGAACAGCACATCAACAGAGAATTGCCATAAGTGCAGGCTGGGTTTAGAAGAGGCCATGGTACTAAGGATATTGTAGCTAATGTTACATGGATCTTGGCTGGAAGTAGGGAGTACCGGAGGAATGTCTATTTGTGTTTCATTGGCTATGCAAAGACATTTGGCTGTGTGGACCACAGCATATTGTGGCTAACTCTGAGATGAATGGGAATCCCAGAACACTTGATAGAGCTTATATAAAACCTATACTTAGAGGCAGCCATCAGACAGAGCAAGGAAACACAGCATGGTTTAAAATTGGGAAGGGTGTAAGCCAGGGATCTATCTCCATAGATTTTCAATCTATATGCAAAACAGATTATCTGGGAGGCTGGGCTCTATGAGGAGAAGTATGACATCAGGATTGGAGGAAGATTCATCAACAACCTGAGTTACGCAGACACAACTCTGCTTGCCGTAAACTGAAGAGGACCTGAATAGCTTCCTGCAGAAGGTCAAAGACTGCAGCTTTCAACATGAATTGAAGCTGAATATCAAGAAAACAAAGATTCTCACCACTCGGCAGATTGGCAGCATCATGATAGCTGGTGAAGAGATTGAGATTGTTAACAGCTTTAGGTTATTTGATTTTACAATTAACAGTCTTGGTACCAGCAGCCAGGACATTAAAAGACATACTGCATTGGGACAGTCTCCTATCAGAAACCTCTCCGAAATGCTGAAGAGCAATGATGCCAGTTTGGACATTAAGGTGCACCTGATATAGGCCATGATGGTCTTTGAAATCACTTGCTATGTAACAGAGAGCTGGACAATGACTAGGGATGATAGAAAGAGAATTGATGTCTTTGAGCTGTAGGTTTGGAGAAGATTGCTAGATATACCATGGACTCCTAAGAGAACCAATAGAGAGGGTTAAACCAGGCTGCTCCTTAGAGGCAAGGATTCTGAAGCTTTGTTTGACATACTTTGGATATGTTGCAAGGGGGTACCAGTCCTTGGAGAAGGATGCCATGCTTGGGAGGGTAGAGGGACAGAGCAGGAGAGGAAGACCCTCAATGAAATTGGATTGATTCAGTGACTGGGGTTAGAGGGTTAAGTGCGTCGGAGACAGTGAGATTAGCACAAATTAGAGCAAGGTTTAGGGCTGTTGTACATACTCTCTGAGTTGTAGGCGATTTGATGGCACATAACAACAAATATGACTGCACTTAACAACACAGAGACCAGTTGGCCTAGTGGACCGAAAACAATGCTACCAAGCCGAAGGTGGGTGACTCTAATCCGCGACTCTAAGGCCTGTTTTTCATTTCAAACAGTCTTGTAGGTCATATAGCCCTGGTGTGTCCACTTGCCATACAGAGGTAACTTGTGGTCGCTTTAAAGCTGAACACTCTAACACTGATGTGTCAAATGCGATAACGGTGAAAGGATGAAAGTCACGCATGCAAGTGTTGAGGACTTTCATTCATAGGGTCGCTATGATTTATATATATATATATATATATATATATATATTAGAAGATTTGATAGGTAATAAATTTGATTTCTGATTAGTATTGAAAGAACGGTCAACATAAAAACTGCTTCTAGAGAACTGACTATATAAGCTATGAAACTGCAAGAAAAAGTTACTTTCTACAACAGATTAAGTAATAGATTGGTGATGACAAAATGTCTTAAGCACTAGAAATAAATTAAACAAACTCAAATAAATTAAAATTAGGAATTAAAACTTTATATGAAAAATGGCTTCATAACCATACCAGAACCCAAAGGCTATCATAGAAATAATTCTTTCATTCATTCTGCAGTTAGAAAGCCAAAAGGGGGTGAGATGCTTGACATTTGTCAAGCATAAAGAGCAGAAGAGCAAATGTGAGCCTCTACTTCTAATACTATTCACGGACAACATATTAAACAATGGAAGAAGTATCAAAAAGAGATGGGAGACAATTTGATGAGTGGAGGGGGTAGTGAAAGAAATGGGGAACACCTGGTATGAAATACAAGGTATACAAGTTTAGTAAAGAATGAGAGAGAGAGAGAGAGAGAGAGAGAGAGAGAGAGAGAAATACAAGAGTTGCTGCCAGAAAGAATTGGCTGATGCTGAAACAGTTCAGAATCAAGCCTATAATCAAGAACGGTTGTGCTTAGGAAGAATTTCAAGTTTCACTGAAGGAAGGCACTGCAGAAAATTAGGCACCAGGAATTGATGAACTATCATTTAAAATGTTTTTGTAATTATCTCATTCGTCTTATGCAAATACATACATACACACATACATAAATATTAGGAAGACACTTAGCTAGTCTTCCAATATTCTGTCTCATTCCTGAAAAAGATGATCAAGCAGAGTGTGAAAATCATTATATAATGTGTGCAAATAAAATCTTGCTGATGATTATTAAAAAATGGTTACAATAGTGCATCAGCAGAGAAATACCAGAAATTCAAGCTGAATTTAAAAAGGCTGTGGGTGGTTGTTGGCTGAAAGTAGCGAACACCAGGAAACTTGTGTTTCATTGACTCAACAAAGACATTTTACTGTGTGAATCATCAGAAATTATGGCTAACATTGAGAAGAATAGACATCTAGAACACTTAATTGTGTTTCTGTAAAACCTTTACATATACCAAGAAGCAATTGTTCAAATGGAAAAAAGGAATACTATCTGGCTTAATGATTTAATGTTCTAAAAGTTTGTGCTATGTTTGCAAGTTTTCTCCATATCTAGCAATCTGTTTACAATTCAAGAAGTTAGACTATATGAAGAAGAATTTGGCACGAGGATTGGAGACTCATCAAAATCTACTGTATGTAGATGATATAACCTTGCACGCAGAAAGTGAAGACTTAAAGTGAAGAAATCTGAAGAGGATCAAAGATTCCAGCCTTCACCACAGATTTTATCTTAACATCAAGAAAATAAAAATCCTCACGTGTATTAATAGGAAACATCAAGGCAGATGGAGAAAATATTAACATTGTCAAGAATTTAATTTACTTGAATCAGCAACCAACACCTGCTGTTTGAGGTATCAGCAGTCAAGAAAAGACAGAGTATTAGATGTATTGTGAAAAATCAAGCAAACATGTCCTAGTTGTCCAAGCTTCAATTCTTTCCTTCTATCATTTACTTTAGTAATCAATTTATGACAGATTTTCTTAATAATAATAAAAATAATAATAGTTTACAGGAATCTAGAATAATAAACCTTAGGGCAATGTTTTCATGGAACTACTTTAGAAACTATCTGAAAGTCAATCTTAGCTTCCATGAAAACAAAAATTAGGCAGGAATAAAAAACTCATACATACACTAAGACAAAATTATTAATCCTATTGTTTCTACATCATTTGATATGTCAGTTTCAACTTAGAGGCAAAGAGGGTTTGTTCCCAAATGTATCTTTCTTTTTCTCCTTCATACCCATGTCCATTGCCACACTGTAATGCCTTCCTGAGATATTTTTTAAAAAACAAAAAAATATGAACGCAATTACTAGGCTAGAATTTCCATATTTTTATCTATTATTACTAGATTAAGTTTTCTGATGAAAAATAGGAAGAAAAAACAAAAGACCACTAAACTGGTCGCAGAAAATAAAAATTTAACTCTTCTTATGCTTTTTTTCTTAAATTTAGTAGGAAATAAATAGAAATGACACCACAGACAATTTAATAAAATATCTAACTCAGTTCTACTCACTACCACTGAGTTGATCCCAATTTAGAGCAGTTTTTGATAAAATTAAAGGCTGCAGATTTTAATGGGAGGAAGACTGCTAGACAAACAAACCTTTTTCCATGAGAAGTGCAACACACACTGTGTGGATTATGCAACCAAAGCATTTTTAACAAAATATGGTATTGTTGTTGGTAGATAAGCTCCAATTGACTCCATCTCAAAGCATCTTTTTGTATAACAGCTCTAAACCTTGCCTCATCTGAGCCATTTGCGTAATCTACTCTGTGCTCAATCCAATTGTAATTGCTGTGTCCATCTTGATGAGGTATTTGCTATCCTTCTTCAACCTTCCATCTATCTAGGAACTAGACCTTTTTCAAAAACATGTCACTTCTGAGAATATGGCAAGAGTATGTGAGACAGAGTCCCAAAATCTTTGCTTCTAACGGTATGATTGCACTGCTTTCAGCACAGATTTGTTTCTTCTTTGGTACTCACTAAGATAATTCCATAATCCTCACAAACACCACAATTCACTCATCAATTATTCTTCAGTTTGTCTTACTCAACTTTAACATGGACAAGAAACGGTTGAAAATAGCAGGTTTTGGCACAGGTACACCTTAACACCTGGTTGTTGTTTTTCTTGTTATGTGACAACAAGTTGGCCACAACTCATATCAGCCCTATGTACAACAGCCCTAAACACTGCTCTATCCTGGGCCAATCTTTTTGTCTCTGACACACCTATCTCCAGTACCCCAGTCACTAAATCAATCCATCTCACCAAGGGTCTTCTCTTGTGTCGTCCTTCCACCCTTCAAAGCATAATGTAACTCTCCAAGGACTGGTCCCACCTTGAAGCATGTCTAAAGTATTTCAGACGTAGCTTCAGAATCCTTGCTTCTAAGGAGCAGACTGGTCTCACTCGAATGAACCTGTTTGTTCTCTTAGCAGTCCATGGTATATTCAATACTCTCTTTTCCAGCACGATAGCTTAAAAGCATTAATTCTCCTTCTGTCATCTCTAGTTATTGCCCAGCTCTCTGATGCATAGCAAGTAACTGCAGAGTATGGCCTGGATCAGGTGCGCCTTAATGTCCAAACTGACATCATTGTTCTTCAGTACTTTGGAGAGATCTCTGACAGCAGACTTTCTCAATTCAATTCATCTTTTAATTTCCTGGCTGCTGGTACCAAGAGTTGATTGTGGAGCCACGCAAACTAAAGATGTTAACAATCTGTATCTTCACCATCTATCATGATGTTGCCAGTTGGTCCAGTGGTGAGAATTTCTATTTTCTTGATATTGAGCTTCAAATCAGTCCTTGACATTCTGCAGCAAGTGCTTCAGGTCCTCCTCATTTTCTGCAAGCAGGGTTGTGTTGTCTGCATAATGGCGATTGTTGATGAGTCTTCCTCCAATCCTGATGCCACATTTCTCCTTATAGAGCCCAGCATCCTGGACAATTAGTTCTGCATATAGGTTGAAAAGGTATCAAGACGGGACACATCTCTGGTGTACATCCTTCCCAGTTTTAAACCTTGAAGCGAAGCATTTCCCTGCTCTATACTGATGACTACCTCTTGGTCTAAGTATAGGTTTTGCATGAGCCTGATCAAGTGTTCTGGGCTTCCCATTCTTCTCAGAATTAGCCACAATTTGTTGTGGTCCACTTGCGTGGTCAATGAAACAGATAGACATTCCTCTGGTACTCTCCGCTTTCAACCAAGATCCATCTAATATTTTTAACCCTGTAGTCTTTAAAATTATATTCTTACTCATTAGCACTTTAAAGAGGTTCTTAACAGTATTTTGTCCAAAGCAATGGGTCATTTGATTTTTTGACTGTTGTTTCCAAGCTTTTTATTGTGGATCCAGGCAGTATGAAATCTTTTACAACATAAAACTTTTCTCTATTTATCATGATGTTTCTTATTGATGCAGATTTGAGGATTTTTATTTTTTGTATGCTTAAGTATAATCTATAATACAGGCTCTGGTATTTGGTTTTGTTAGGAATTATATGATGACAATATAAATGGTATTTTATTAATGGATAACAAAAGAGATCTTTTTATACCATTTTAATAGAAAACGTTTCATTTCATTTAAAAATATTGTTAAATTATTTGGTTGAAAATACAAAATCAAATTTTATTTATTTTTATAAGTAACATCATTTCAAATTTCATATGTAATATTAAAATTTCCAATATGTAGTGATGCTATTTATTAGTGTCTGATACTACTAGTGAATCAAACAGAAGCAATCATATTTGATCTGAACTTAAAAAGATGTTGAAAGAAAGTGGCCTAGTACCATCTAGAAAAGCTACCTGATGTTTTTATATGCTAAATTATACCACATCTAATTTAGTGAACTCTCTTCCAGCAAAGACATTTTCTTTTATATATTTGAGCTTCATTAGTTTTATAGAAGGTTTATACGATTTCAATTACCAAAATGCAAAAATCTGAAATGTATGAACTTTAATCTTAGCAGAAATCACTAAGATCCAAGACATATGCACACTGAACAAAAGCATCACAAATTAATGACTGTATAAAAAAAATATTGAATTTCTCAAAATAGATATAATCGCTAGGGTTTGAAGTAGTAAAATAGGGGCTGTTTTATCTTCTAAAAATTCTCTAATATTGGAAGTTCAAAATATGCCAGATCTTTGATAATAAACTGTTTTAAATTAATGAAGTTTATAAAAATTCATAGAATGAATAACACTTCCTATAAGAATTTTTAAAACCATAAAAATTCTAAGATTTAGGATTCTCATAAGACCTTAAAAGAATGTAGAAATGTACTGTCACCAAAATATCGGTGTTTCAAATGACAATAGTGTTAGGAAATTATTGTTTATGAGCAGAAGATTCATGTATTTGTATAACTACTTTCTTGAAAACCTTAATAGAAAAACATATTGAATTTTATGATGACTCCTTTACTTGAAAATAAGTTCTAAGAGACTTTCTAAAATCTGATAACTATTATTCAATCCACATAAATTATCAAAACCAAGCAGACAATGTATACAATTATTTGGCTTTGGTTCTTGATTTTTCCATCTGTTAAAAAATACAACTGTCTTGATAATAATCACTTCATTGTCCTTTAAGATATTAATATTGATTGTTCTAAAATAATGTTTTAAGCTGCGGTGTTGAAAAATCACCAACATCTGTGGAACTAGGATAAGTAAAAGAGTGCTTCCCACACTGAGAATCAAGACTTGAGATAAGCAAGACATGTGGCAACAAGGCCTGGTGAAAGGCAGACCTTGGTGGTGGAGAGACAAAGGCAATGTTATGGGAAAATGGTGGCAAGTTGTGACCTGAGGCTTCTTGCATTTGTGCTGGCCACAATTAAAAATTTGACTATACTTGCTGAAAAAGCGGAATTATAACTGCTCTGAAGCAAGCCTTGCTGTATGATTTGGATTTGTCTGCTGAACTGAATTCAGAGGCTGGGCTTTTTGCGGAATTGTGCATTGGAACAGTTGAGCTAAAAGCTAGACTTGTGAGGTATTCTTTGTCTCCTCCACTCACTTTCCTAATAAACACCCCTATTGTTGGTACCACAGCTTTGAGTCTGTGAGTCAGCAATGAATAAAAATATCTCTTGCTATTCTTAGGACTCTACTGGCACCATGCTGCTGGGCTATGGACTCTTTATATGTATTCTGTTCTGGAGTGGTGAGGGGCTGTGCCATTCTTATTCCCTTGGTCCTTTCGGAGAGATGCTTATGGCCTTGTTCCTCATGTATCATTTTCTCCTTATTAGACTTGGAAAGTTTAGTCATGCTTGGAAAGGTGGAGGGTCAGTGAAGGAGAGGAAGTCCATCAATGAGTTGATGTTGATTATCTTTATCTAATTATGATCCAAAGATACAAATAATACTGTTTGGAAGTAGGAGAATAAAGGACACTTGTTTAAGTAACAAAATTATTAAAAAGGCACTCAACTTGTAATGGATAATATCTGTACCTTATAATTATGATTCAGGGAGCTCTGGTGGTCTAGTGTTAAGAAACTGCATTAAAATCCCAAAAGTATATGGTTCAAATCTGCCAGTTTCTCCATGGGAGAAAGAAGGGCAATCTCTTCCTGTGTGATTAAATGCCTCTGAAACATGCTGGAGACTCAGCTGTGGGTCTATTTGACTAAATGGCACCCAACAACAACAATTATGATTCAGGAAGTTTTAAACAATATGTACAAATCACCTTTATAATGCTTTTCTTTCTCTCAGTTCTTATCTCCACTGATTAACCATTTTAATAATATGCTTTACTGAATGTTTATTCTTTTTCAGATACATAAATGGTGACGTACCTGGAAGCTAGCTCTAAGATTTCTTCTCTTTACCACTGAGTTATTGAATGATCTCTTCCAATTTCAAGGCTTTAACGATAATCAATAGAATGACGGTTTTTGTATTCATCATTCATTGTTTTCTTTTAATGAAACTAAGTTCTCATCATACCCAACTGTCAACTTAGATATCTTTGTGCAGATAGTAAATGAAACAAAAAACAAACCCACTGCCCTGGAGCCCATTTCAACTCACAGAAACCCTACACAACACATTAGCACTAACTATTCCATTAAGTGTCTAAGTTTATATATGTTTACATAAGTAGAATTCTTTATTTTTCTTTCATGGAGCACCTGTTGTGTCCAAATCTTTAGAAGACAAATGTTTTAACAATATCGCCACCAGGGGTTCTTACAGATTGCAAGTTGTCATTGCTATGTAACATCAAGTCAACCATGACATTCTATTCATTGATTCAAATACAATCCTATGAACGCTGCTCTATTCTGAACCAATCTCACTGTCTCTGACACTCTTCACCTCATTATCCCTGCTACTGTATAAGTACATCTCATCCAGAATCTGGGGCCTTGTTTTAATTAGTGCATTCAATGAAGCTTAACTGTTCTTTCATTAACATTAGTTATTGAAAATACACTATTTCCTAACATATTACATTGTTACCCACTTTTTTCTCAGTACAATGACTTTGTGTATTCCATCCTTCTACTGAAAGCTGTATTTCATCCTTCCTGTATGGTTCAAGGTTGCCTGTAGGCAACTCAAGACTTGAATTCACTTTTCAATTCTTTCAGCTTAAGAAAGGCTGAGCATGTTCTTTTCTTTGCTTATTTAGCTCCAGCTATTTGCACATTTCATTAAAATGCGACATCTTCCCAGGATGTCCTCTGAAATCCTCTGTTCATCTTTTTTTTTTTTTTTTCATCTGCATGCTTTGTTTTTGCTTTTTTTCCTTCTAGTGATATTTTAACTGTCTCTTCTGAAACACCTTTTGGTCTTGTCTTTTCTTTCATTCCTGCCTTTGTAATGAGCTTTTGCTTTTTTTCATGGAGAATAAAATTGATGTAATCTCATAATTCATCTAGTTTTCAACCACTTGTGTTGAATGCATCAATCCTTTTTAAATTAAGGCTCAAAATATTATGATATAGGTTTTCTTAATACTCATTGCAAGTACTTTTTCTACAAACACATAAATGATGAATATAAACATGGACCTCATCTGATAGAATACACATGAATTCATTTGACTACATCTATAAAAGAAATGAAAGAAGAAACTCAATATCAGCATTTAAAAGCAGGCCACGACCAAATGCCCAACTACAATGGAATGGTTGAAAAAATTATGGTATATTCACACAGTGGAATACCATGCAGCACACAGGAATAATAATTTTCAAAATTTACTACCCAACATGGGATGGACTGGAGAGTATTATGCTAAGTGAACTTACTCAGTCTAATAAAGACAAATACTATATAAGACCATTATTGTAGAATGAGTACAAGGAGGGAGAGGGTCTTAATTATAGGGTCACACAATTTGATGGGTGGAGGAAGAGGAGGATAAGGAAAGGGGAAAGATCCTGTGTGAAAAACAAGGTATAGGAATTTTATGAACTTGGTAAGTAAACAGGTATACAATAACAATTTTAAAAGATAGTTTTAAAAAATAATACCAGATGAGTTGTGGGAGGATATCAAGGGTATCATCCAAGAAGAGTGCAAACAGTCATTGCAAAGACAGAAGAGGAAGAAATGACCAAAATGGATGTCAGAAGATACTCTGAAGATTGCACTGGAGCGCAGAGAAGCCAAAGCACAAGGAAGAATTCAAGATACTAAAGAG
>NW_006399869.1:2431996-2444397 GCF_000299155.1 Elephantulus edwardii | reverse complement strand
GGATTGATTCAGTGACTGGGATAATTGGGATGGGAGTGTCAGAGACGGTGTGATTGGCACAGGACAGAGCAGAGTTTAGGGCTGTTGTACATAGGGTAGCTATGAGTCGCAAGCGACTCGATGGCACATAACAAGAACAACAACAATACAGTTTAAATGTTTATTTATAAATATTAAAAACAAACCAAAACAGGCCAGAAGCTGAAAGTAGAACCGAATGTGTATCAATTACTCACATGCAAATTGAAGTTAAACAAAAATAAGTCCATAACAACTAAAATATGACTTTCAGTCATTCTACCTTAATTAAAAAACCATATCAGAGGAAGTTTATGATAATACTTTTAATAAGGAAATATCACACTTTGGGTGTCATTCTGTTAGATGTCATCAAGTCAAGCATAACTCTGAGTATCTCTGTGAACAACAAATTTTTAACTCTATCCTGTCCTGTACCAACCTCAATATTTCTGGCACACTTGAGCCTGTTGTAGCAGCATTCTGACAATATATCTGGAGAAGGGTCTACCCTCCACCTTTCTAAGCATGAAGTCTCTTTCTCGGAGCCTCTCCTAACAATATGCCCAAGGTGTGTTAGGTGAACCTTTTTTATCTTTACCTCCAAGTAACATTTTGGCTGTATTTCCCACCCCCCCCCAAATATATCTATTTGTTCTTTTCGATGTTTTGGAGAGGGTGAAAACAAGTTTCTACTTGGAGACTAGGATTTTGAAGCTCCCTTCCACATACTTTGGGCATGTGGTCAGGAGGGACCAGTTCTTGGAGAAGGACATCATGCTTGGAAGGGTGAAGAGATAATACAGAAGAGGAAGACCCCGGATGAGATGGATTGATACAGAAATGGGAGTAATGAGAATAGGTATGTCAGAGTCTGTGAGAGTGGCTGAAAACACGGTAGCCTTCAGAGTTGTTGTACATAGGGTCACTATGAGTCGCAGTTGACTTGACAACACATAACAAGAACAACATGGATATTCAGTACTCTTCTCCAACACTGAAAAATGTCAATTCTCCTCCTGCCATCCTTCTTCACTGCCCAGCTTTCAGACACCTGGCCAATGATTAAAAAGGCCATGACCTTAATCAAGTGCATCTTAGTCTTCAAATTTATGTTTTTACTCCTCAGTAATTTGAAGAGGTCCCTGACTGGAGACTTTCTCAATACAATAAATCTTCTGGTCTTCTAACTGATGATTCCAGGTGTGCTGTTTGTGGATCAATTGTTGACAATTTCAATCTTTTCTCCATCTATCATGATGTTGCTTCTCAGTTCAATGGAGAGAATTTTTGTTTTCTTGATATTGATCAAGACCTAGTGATCAACTATATAGGAGGCTGAAGTCTGTGATCTACTACTGAAAGTATGTAAAGTTCTCACTTTCAGTAAGTAAGTTTGTGCCATTTGCATAACGCTGATTGTTAATAAGTCTTCCTCTTATACTGTTGATAAGTCTTCCTCTTAGCCATATTCTTATTTATAGATGTCAGCTTTTCAAATAATTTATTTCAGATACAGATTGAATCGGTGTATATAAAGGATACAACCCTGACACACATCTTTCTTGATTTTAAACAATTTTATATTCCATTGCTTTGTTGGGTCAACAGCTTCCTGTTCTAGGTATAGGTGTGTATAGCTGTTGCATAAGGACAATTAAATGTTCTGGGATTCCCATAACTTTTCGAAGTTAGCCATAATTTGTTATGATCCACATAATCAAGTGTCTTTGTGTAGCAAATAAAACACAGAAAGACATTTTTTTTTGGCATTATCTGTTCTCAGCCAGGATCTATCTGACATTAGTAATGACATCCATGGTGCCATGGGTTCTTCTAAACCCAACTTAAACCTCTGGAAGTTCTTTCTCAATGTACTCTCCTAGCAGGTTTGTTTGTTTGTTTGGTCCACCCCCCACCTCCCCTGCCCTGAGAAAGATGGTTTCTTGAGGAGAAACTGCTGGGCTGGCTCTTAAGCAGAAAACCAGTCCCGACTAAAAGTTAGAAAGTGGCTTTATACTCTCTTATATGGAACTTGGGGAAGAGGATGCTCACAGAAGTTTTTTTTTACAACATAACGAAGTGGGCTGGGGTCTTGGATAACTATTTCTGGGCAAGGAGGTAGAGCAGTTTTTCATCCTTTATAAAGAGAAACAGCATAGCTGCTGCTTCCTGTGATTGGATCATTTCAGTAGCTATTCTGGGAGGGGAAGGAAAGGTCTCTGCAGTCCTAATAGATATTTTTCTGGTACTCTTGCTTTCAGCCAAGATCTTTCTAACATTGGCTATGATGTCCCTAGTCTCACAGACTCTTTTAAATCCATTTTGTATTTCTGGCATTTCTCTACTGTTGCAGTCATTTTTGGATAATCTTCAGTACTTGTACTTATTTGTATGTGATACTGTTTGATAATTTTAACACTCTGTTAGATCACATTTTTTTGGAAACAGGAATCTTTTCCAATTAGTTGGTCAGAGTGATGTCCTCCAGATTTCTTGCTACAACCTGGTGATCACATCCAAGACTGTAATTGTTTGTTGAAATAAGTCAATTGGTATTCATCAATTTCTGGGGCCTTGTTTTTCACAAATTCCTTCTTATATGCTAGCAAGTTTTTTTGTTTTGTTTTGTTTTGCTTAATTTTTTAATACTAGTTTATTTACAGAATTAAAATGCATTGTTTTTTACACAGAGTCTTCCAATTTTTCTCACTACCAATCAAATTGTAGGACCCCATGATTGACCCCCTCCCCTTACATGCTGATCCATCTGCTTCCACCCTCCCACCCTCCCCACCCCCACACTTGGATCCTCATATTCATTGTACAATAATAGTTTTATACGGTATTTTTCTTTGTGGGACTGAGTTGGTTCACTCAGCATAATAATCTTCAGTTCCTCTCTAGTTAGGTAATAATTTTACACTGGCTTACATACAAAGGTTCATAAAGTTCATACACATTGTTTTTCACACCGGACTTTTCCACTTTTCCCTCCTTCCACCCATAACATTGTGTGACCCTATAGATCTCCCTTAGGATACTCTTACACATTCTACAAATACTATACAGTATTTGTCTCTATGAGAATGAGTTAGTTCACTTAGCCTAATGCTCTCCTCTCCAGTCCCTCCCATGTTAAATAGCAATTAACAAAATCATTGTTCCTGCATGCTGCATAGTATTCCATTGTGTGAATGTACCATAAATCTTCAATCCATTTCATTGTGTTTGGGCATTTGGGCTGCTTCCATGTTCTTGCTATGATTAATAATGTTGCTATGAACATTGGTATACAAGTCTCTGTTTGTGCCTCAGTTCTTATTTTCTAAGGGTATATTCCAAACAGTAGAATAGCTGGGTATCAAGTAATAAATATTGGAGAAGAACTCTTAAACATTGTTGGTCAGATTGTAAAATGGTATGACCACTCTCAAAGGCAGTTTGGCATTTCCTCAAAAGGCTGGATATAGAAATTCTATATGATCCTAGCAGTTTTTTTTTTATCTTCAGCAATATTTTGTGACATTAAGATTCTGTTGGATCACATTTCTTAGAAATGGGAACAAATATAAATTTGTTCCAGTCAGTTGGTCAGTTAGCTCTCCTCCAAATTTTCTGGCATAGTCTGATGATCATGTCCAGGGTTACATATGTTTGTTGAAAGATGTCCATTGGTATTCCATCAATTCCTGGGGCCTTATTTTATTCTTCCAATGCTTTCAGTGAAGCTTTAACTTCTTCATTGTAGCTAGCTCTTAATCATATGATATGTTCTGAAATATTTCCAGTCCCAGAAAAAATTTTTGGCACAGTAACTCTGTTTATTCTCTGTTTTCATTTAATATTTCCTTTATCATTCAAGTTTTTACCCAAACATATCTGTGTATTGCAGCTTGAGGCTTGAATTTGTTTTAAAGTTATTTTAGCTTGAGAAATACATAGGGAATTTCCCCCTTTTACCTCTCTGCACAATTCCAACACATTCTATTATAATCCTTTGTCTTCTCAAGGTGCTCTTTGAAATCTTCTGTTCAACTCTTTTACTTCTGAAGCTCTTCTCTTTGTTTTGGCCTCTCAACATTCTAGTGAAGTATTTAGGGTCTCTTCTGACATCTAATTTGCTTTTTTCACTCTCACCTGTCTTTGTAATGACATTTTGTTCTCTTTATGAATGATATCCTCAATATCATTTCACAGCTCATCTGGTACTCTTGGTACCAGCAATCAGGATATAAAGAGATTCATTGAACTGGAAAAATCTGCAGTTAAGAACCTTTCCAAATTATTGAGGAATAGTGATGTCAGTTAGAAGACCAAGGTGTGTCTGATTCAGGCCACAGTCTTTCCAGTTACCAGCTATGTATCTGATACCTGCACAATAAATAAGGAGGACAGAAAAAGTTGACGTCTTTAAACTGTGGTGTTGGAGAAGAGCCCTGAACATACCATGGATGGCCAAGAGAATGAACAGTTATGTTTTGGAGAAGGTGCAGCTGGAGTGCTGTTTGGAGGCAAAAATGATGAGGCTTCACCTCACATACTTTGGACATGTTGTAAGGAGAAGGACATGATGTTGGGAAGGGTGGGAGTTTGGCGAAGAAGAGGAAGACCCTCAACTAGATGGATTGATGTGGTGCCTGCTGCAGTGGGCTCTTGTGTGTCAGGAAGTGTGAGGATGGTACAGGATAGAACTGGGTTCAGATCTTTTGTCTATAAGGTTGCTATGAGTAGTGCTGGACTTGATGGCACCTCAAAACAACACAACACAACACAACAAGAAGCGAGTTTTCAGAAGTAATACACTGCACGGGAGTTTCCCCATATTTCTTCTGTGATACAGTGAACGGATCTGAAGCACAATCCCTTGGGTTGCAAGTGCCAGTTTTGCCATTCCCTCCAGGTTAAATTGAACAGTTATAGAGGCAGAAATTACAATTTAACTACCATCATGGAAGAAGCAGAGAGTATAATTTATCACTTTGAGCTGGAGATTGCTGCATGAGACAGAAACCTGGACCAGATCACCCACATACATCAACTACAGAGTTGAGGGAGCACCAGGCATCAATATAAGATAGAGTTAAACTAAAACTGCTTCTCCAAAGAGCCAGAGTCAAATATCCTTTCCTGAGGACAGAGGGGAGATTCCATAAGTGGCAGGAATAAAGAAAGATTGTAACACTGGGTGATAATTATGAGGTTCAAGGTTGTAGGCCTACAAGGGCACCTGAGAAGTTTTCCAGAATAAAGCATTTTGTCTTGATGCTTGTTAATCTTAATTGTAGCCTGTCTGTAAAAAGTAAAATCCATGTGCGGGATGCCATATCTGACCTTTATCACTTTCACAGGGGGTAAAATTTCCTTGCACAGTATCAATAACAAAAACCAGTTTCCAGGAGGACATACATATTCCCCATGCTTCCATTCTTCTTTCTATTCATCTCATCACCAATCTTACTGCTTTGTTGTTTGTTGTTATGTGCCGTCAAGTCGCTTGCAACTCATAGCGACCGTATGTACAATAGCCCTAAACTCTGCTCTGTCCTGTGCCAATCGCACTGTCTCTGACACTCCCATCCCGATTATCCCAGTCACTGAATCAATCCACCTCATAGAGGGCCTTCCCCTCCTGCGCCGTCCCTCCACCCTCCCAAGTATGATGTCCTTCTCCAAGGACCTGTCTCTCCTCACAATATGTCCAAAGTATGTTAGACGGAGCCTCAGAATCGGACCCCACACTTCTCCTTATCCATATAGGTTGAAAAGGTATGGAGACAGGGTGGCTTTAGTGGGTCCAAAATCTGATGTGATAGAACACAGACCACACAGAATCATATTGCAGTAGTCAAAAGGTTATAATTCAGATTAATAATAGAATAAAGCCAAGAGAGCTCACAAAATGGGAATGCAGTCACTTCAAGTCAAGCCTGGTGGCTTTAAGTGTTCCCAAATTCTCAGACCTGCCAATATTGGTTTTCCACCCATAATTATTCAACAAAGTGTCAGTCATTCCAATATTGGCTCTCCATCCACAATAGTCCAACAAAATTCTCATTCTTGCCAATATTGGCTCCTTCCTCCCCCCAACAATGTCTCATCTCATCTCATCTCATCTCATCTCATCTCATCTCATCTCATCTCATCTCATCTCATCTCAATTATCTAGTTCAGCCATGGTTGCTGCTGTCATCCTAAATCGTGACCTACATTTCACAGGTTGAGTGAGATCTCTCTTCTCTGGATCGAGGAAGAATTCAATCTCTTCTGGTGGGGGAAGATTTCTCTATTCTCTGCAGATAGAGTTACTCAATGTATTGGTGAGAGTAGCCAATTCTCTTGTAGATTCCCCTTGGAATGGTAGATAGCCAGTCCCTTTTTGGATAAGCCAACAAGCCTCACTCATATCGTATTTCCCCTATTCCCACTGCTGATCCCCTAAAATATCTAGTATTATCTTTGAGTTCTATGTGGTCATTTCAACATATTAGTGGACCTAATAGTAGAACAGAGAGAATCTTGAGAAAAATAGTTGGTGTTAAAATTGGTTGATGTCCATTTAGAAGCATAGAGGCATATCTGATCTCATAGAAATTGGTTTTGCATTGCTGATATGTTGATGGGGATTCTTCCTGTTTGTGAAGTTAGTGAAAACCAGATACTGCTTTCCACACTGTTTTTACACAGAGGAAAACACACATTAAATACAAAAGAAAATTAGAATGACAACAGATTTCTCATTTGAAAGAGTGCAGGCTAAAAGTAAATCAAGATCTTTAAATGAAAACAAAACAAAGGAAAAAAAAAAAACCCTAAAAAAATTTTCCTGATGTATTGTTCAAAATGGCATATTCAAAACCATAGATTTTTACTTTCACCACATTGAGTGAAAATGCAGGGTGTATATAAAATTAATCATTATGGGATTGGTCAGTTTTTCTCATCCCATTATATTTACCCTGGCAAATTTAACAGAGAAGATGGGAATCAGCAAGGGAGAGGAAATAGCGAATACAGTGTTCTTTCTTCAGGGTTAGAGGTTCCTGTGCCAGTTAGACCATGATGTAAAGAGTAACAACAAAAGTCTTAAGAGAGAGTCAGGCACTGACATGAGATAAAGCTGATGTGAGACTGCTACCCCATGGAGCCAGAACCAGGGGCTTTTACCCATTGGAGGACTATATGTCATAACTAAGCCATGGAGCTGAAGGTCAAAGTCACTAGGAGATCATTTGAAAAGCTTTCTGGACTGAGAAATTAAACCCCACTGCCAGCCTTAACTGTAACTTGTCAAATTTCCTTACAACTCCCGTAACTGTAAACATGATTCTGTGAGATCAAAGTGGGCATTACAATCAATTTCAGACCTATAAAAGCAGTACGATCAATGTTATAATCATTAGAATTAAATGCAGAAACCATTAATTGAGAAACCATATCTGACCTTATAAGAATTGTTTCTGTACTAAGGATGTTGTAGATGCCATCAGTTCTCCTTTGTGAAGTTAGTAGAGGTCAGATATGGCCACCCTCATGCTTCCTACACTTTTTACAACTTTAAATCTTTAATTTTTTTATTCAAGAAAATCTTTCAAAAATAGAGGTAAGATATATTCTTAAGACATCCAAAAGCTGAAAGAATTAATCACCAGCAGAATTGAACTGTTATTTGTTATGTGCTGTTGAGTCACCTGCGACTCATAGAGACCCTATATACAGCAGCCCTAAACCCTGCTCTATTCTGTAACAATCTTATTGTATCTGACACATCTACCCCAACCTCCCCAATCACTGAATCAGTCTATTCCATTGAAGGTCTTCCTCTCCTGTGCTGTTCCTCTACCCTCTCAAGCATGATGTCCCTCTCCAAGGACTGGTCCCTCCTTGCAACTTGTTAAAAATATGTCAGACACAGCTTCAGAATCTTTGCCTCCAAGGAGCAGCCTGGTTTAACCCTCTCCAGGATGAAGCTGTTTGTTTTCCTAGCAGTCCATGGTATATTTACCACTCCTCTCTAGCACCGCAGCTCAATGTCATCAATTCTCCTTCTATCATCTCTAGTCATTGTCCAGCTCTCTGATGCATAGCAAGTGACTGCAAAGACCATGGCTGGTTTAGGCGCACCTTCGTCTCCAGATTGACATCATGGCTCTTCAGTATTTTGGAGATATCTCAAATAGCAGTCTTTCCCAATGCAATGCGTGTTTTAATTTCCTGGCTGCTGGTACCAAGAGTGTTGACTGTGGAGCCAAGCAAACAAAAGCTGTTTGTAATCTCAATCTCTTCACCATCCATCATGATTCTGCCATTTGGCTCATTGGTCAGAATCTTTGTTTTCTTGATATTGAACTTCAATCCATACTGAAGGCTGCAGTCTTTGACCTTCCGCAACAAGCACTTCAGGTCCACCTCAGTTTCAGAACTGTACTAGATATTAAAGAACAATTTCCAAATAGAAAAGCAAGGGTCAGTTAAATGAGGGAAAACTTCAATGAAATGAATTGGCATGGAAGTACTGATGAAGAAGGTAACGCCTCAATGAAACAAGAGAGCTTTGGTGGACTATTCAGTGCTTTGTTCTGTTACACAAAAATTTATATGATTCAAAATAAATTGAATGGCAACTACAAGGATGTATGAATCATTGATTTCTTTGAACGGTGATGTTAGTGAGAAAACTGAATACATCATGAATTGCCAGAAAAACAAATATATCTTGAAAAGAGTAAAGCTCCTTAGGCATTAAAAATTTGAGTCTCTAATTCACATGTTTTGAACATGTTATTAGAAATAACCAGTCCAGGGAGAATAACATTTTGCTTGGTAAAAGAGAGTGCTATCAAGAAAGAGGAAGATCCTTCATGAGATAGACTTAAATAATGGTTCCAACAATTGGCATAAACAGCAATGATTGTCAGGATAGTGAAGGATTGAGGCAATTCTTTGTTCTTTTGAGCACTGGGTAGTTATGATTCAGAACCAATTCAGTAAAACTTAATAACAACAATTTTCAAATAAAAAGAAAAGGAAAATAAAACCAGATAGAACCGAGATATTCTCAGTATAAAGCACTGAAAATGGTACTTAGTCTTAGAAATAGAACTTTATAGCATATTAAACAATAATCCAAAGTGGAGCATAAACAAATCTTTAAAACTGAAATTTTTAAAAATTTTTACCTTAATGAGGGAGCTTGGTGGCTAAGTGGTAAGGAATTGTGCTGCCACTACAAAGATATATAGTTCAAATCCCTTAACTGCTCCATGGGAAAAAGATAAGTAATCTCCTTTTTTTATTTCATTATTTTTTGTTTGTACCGTCAAAGCAGATCTCCCTGGTACAGGAGGACATTGTTCCTCCTTCTCGAGCAGAGCATCTGGTGGATTTGAACTGTGCACCTCTGAACTTGCAGTTGCAGCTTCTTGCCACTAGGCCACCAGAGCTTGCCAGTGATCTCCTTCTGCTTTTGAAACCCATGAGAAGGTCAGTTATGAGTCAATTCTGGCTCTGTTGTACAAAACAACAACAAGAACAACTTTAAGACATAAGAGAAATATTATTCCCTCATGTTAGGCAAAGATTTAATAACAATGATTGGAATTTTAGAATTTCAATTTTTATGTGATGGTAGATTCAATTTGCATGCTTTGTTCAGTGCTATTTCTCAACCATCTGCAGTAGTACTGAATGCATTTTATACTCACAGTGAAGATTTATTGATATATTATCTAGAAAAACTTGCAAATGATGTTTCTGTACACTATTGCACTCAGATAGATTTAGCACTTTCTTAAAAGTTCCTTCCAATCTTTTTCTTCTTTTGATATATTGTCACTGTTGTTATGTGCCGTTGAGTAGACTATGAATCACAGTTTCTCTGTAAACAATACCTCTGAACTCAGTCCTATGCTGAGGCAATCCCACTGTCTCTGGCACACCTGTCCCAATTGCCACAGTGACTGTGTCATTCTATCTCATGCAAGGTCTTCATCTCCTGTGCTGACCTTCCATCCTTTGAAGCATAATGTTCTTCTCCAAGGACTGGTCCTTCCTGGCAATATACTTAAAGTACGTAAGACTGAGCTTCGAAATCCTTGCATCCAAGAAGGAATTTGTTTTCCATTTTCCAGGACAGAGCTGTTATTCTCTTGGATTTCCATGATATGTTTAATATTCTTCTCCATCAATACCACAACTTAAAGACACTCATTCTCCTTATATAATCCTTAGTCATTATTCAGTTATCAGACGCATAACAATCAATTAAGAAGATCATGGACTAGATTAGGTATATCTTAGTCTCTAGACTGAAACGAAGCATAGCTTTCTGGCACAATCTGGAAAAGTTCTTGACAGCAGATTTTTCCCAATGCAACTCATCTTTTAATTGATTACCTGCCTGCTCGTGCAAAGAGACTGATTGTGGATCTGAGAAAGTCGAAATTGTTAGCAGTCTCAATCTCTTCTCCATCTATCATGATGCGCCAGTTGGCCCAGTGGTGAAAATCTTTGGTTTCTTGATGTTGAGATGCAATCAATATTGAAGACTCTCAGCTTAACTTTTTTCAACAATTATGCTGATGAGAGTCTCATTATAGTGAAGTTAGTGAACTTGTGTTGTGAAACTCATTGTTATTGAGTTGAAGCCTACTCATAACTGACCCTCTTTTGGTGTTGGAGACTGTAAATTACACAGGAGGAGACTGTCTATCTTTCTCCCTTGTATCTGCTGGTGGATTTGAACTGCCACAGAGGTTAGCAGCAAACTATGTACTTTGACCATAGCACTTTCTCTTAAGGGAGTTTCTATTCCTAAAGCAGAGAGTATTATGCTTAAGTATGTTGTTTTTATTGTTAAGTAACATCAAGTTGAAAGTTATAATTGACCTCCACCAGTTTCTTCACAGAGGAAGAGACTGCCTATTTTTCTTCTGTGGAACATTTTGTGGATTCAAGCATGCTTGTTTGGGTGCAACTCTTTACTCACTAGTAGGCCATCAGAGCTCCCATGCCTGAACATTTGGAAAGAAAGATATAGGCTATTTGCAATAAATTAAAATTAGTGTAAAATCAATAATAATTATTTTATATTGAATGAAAGTAATAAAAATTTCCCAAGAACTCACACAGAATGCTTTTATAGTCAACTAATGCTTAATAAAAATTATACTAGACAAATATGCTGTTAGGGACCTCTCTAAAGAGCTAAAGAGCAATGACATCAGTCTACAGACTAGGTATGACTAATTCAGGCCATAGTCTTCATAATTTCTTGGTATGCATCTGAGAACTGAAAAGTAAGTAAGCACAACAAAAGAACTGAAGTCTTTGACTTATGGTTCTGGAGAAAAGTATTGAATATAATAAGGACTGCCAAGAGAACAAGCAAGTCTGTCTTAGGGTGAAATCAAGCTGCTTGCTTGGAGATAAGGATGTTGAAGCTCCATTTAACATACTTTGGATGTGTTGCCAGAAGGGACCAGTCCTAAAAGATAGACATCATGGTTAAAAGGGTTGAGGGCAGAGAAGGAAAGGAAGACCTTGGGTGAGATGGACTGATGCAGTATCAAAGGTAATGGGAGTAGGAGTTTCCCAGACAGTGAGATTGGCTCAGGATAGGGCAGGGTTCAGAGCTATTGTATATTGGGTCATTATGAGTTGCAGATGACTTGATGACACATACAGCAATAGCAATAGTTATTGTGCACTAAAGAGCTAGAAACTATTTTTCATTAAAAATAAATGTTTTCTATAAAAATAATTTTGTTTGCTTCAGTATTTTTGACCAAATATTTTTTTCCATTTTATCCCTTTTAAAATGGAAAGTCAATAATTTGTTGTTATTTTTGTTGCTGTGTGCCATCAAGTCACCTGTGACTCATAGTGACACTATGTGCAACAGCCCTAAATCCTGCTCTATCCTGTGCCAATCTTATTTTCTCTGACACACCTACCCTATTACCCCAGTCACCGAATCAATCCATTTCACTGAAGATCGCCCTCTCTTGTGGTGTCCCTCCACCTTCCAAATCATGACTTCCCTCTCTGAGGACTGATTCTGCCTTGCAACATGTCCAAAGTATGTCAAATGAAGCTTCAGAATCCTTACCTCCAAGGAGCAGCTTGGTTTCACCCTCTCTAGTCTGAACTTGTTTGTTCTCCTAGCAGTCCATGGCATATTCAATACTCTTCTACAATGCGACAGCTAAAAGGCATAAATTCTCCTTCTTTCATCACTAGTCATTGTCCAACTTTTTGATGCATGTTGTGGTTGTTGTTATTTGCTGTCGAGTCGTTTCCGACTCATAGCGACCCTATGCACAACAGCCCTAAACCCTGCTCTATCCTGCGCCAACCGCACCGCCTCTGACACACCCATCCCG
>NW_006399869.1:2415959-2429206 GCF_000299155.1 Elephantulus edwardii | reverse complement strand
TAGGAAGAAGGATTGGCCACCCACTTCTGAAATAGCAGGCCTCTGAAAACCCTATGCACAAAAGAACACATACAGATTAACAGAAAGGGCAACCTAGGTTTGATGCATAGAAAGTAATAATTTCATAATGGCCTAAAATTTCTGTTGTATGTAACATATAAACGAATCATGTCTAATATTTTTGAAAGGAGATATTGTTGTCATGTGCTATCGAGCTACTTGCTACTCATAGCAACCTCATGTACTGTTGTAAAACAACACCAAGGGTAAAATGAGTGTTTCTCAGTTGATGGTAGAAGTTTTCATCAGAGATGGAAGGTCCACTTTACAGCAATTCAAGCTACTTGGTGAAACAAAGCTAGATGGTTTTAGGGCTCTCTTTCATTCATGCCTTATTTGTTTTCAAAATATATGTAGCATCAAGGAATATTCACATACTTGTGGTAGGACTATATTCATCACTTTTAATTGCCTCTTAGGCAATATGACATGAGACTTTACATTTTTATGTAATGAAAGTTTCCTCAAATTGAGAAGTAATGTATTATCAGCCACCAGGCACATTCATATTTGAAACCAAAACATGCCCACAATGTCTTTATATACCTAATAAAGGGCTATTTTTCTTATTGAAAATTTTTTAAAGATTTCATTATGCCAGGTGATAGACACCTTCCAAAAACATAAGTTCCCAAAAATTCAAAGGCTTTCATTGACAATGAAATAATTTAGCTTCAAAGACAAAACCACAGCTGGGTGGAATGGGGAAAGTACTCACTAAACGTTAAAACCTGAAGCATATTTAAAAATACAAATTACTTCAAATATTACAAATATTCCTAATTCTCAGGTCCATTAACTTTACTTTCCTTCCTACCCAGTTTCTAATTGAAATGTCAGTGACTGCTATTAAACCAAGATGAACAAGGAAGAGAAATTTTTCTTATGTTTCTGGTTGAAGATTCAGTGGAATTTTTACTTTTGGTGCAATTCTTGTCAGGTTATTAATAGTTTCTCATAGGGAAAAATATCATGTGTCACAGAAATTCTTCATGTAATATACATTAAAGCATTGCAAAAAATACTTTTCATAGCATTTTAGTTCATATCTTTAAAAGTGTTTTTACAACAAGGTTTAGATAAAAAAAATAAGGAAAAAAAAGTGTTTTTACTTAGCATATCTGAAATGTCTCATAGCTCTTCATACTGCACTGACTGGCAACAGATTTTATTTCTTCCTCATGTAGTACATTACAGAAGACCCCTTGTAAGAATATTCAAGTCAATTCAACTCTACTTGAAATACAAGGACAACTGGACGACTTTAAGAAGGCCATGAGACTAGTTCAGTGTCATCCTTTTGGACAAGTGATTATTCACAGATTATGAAGGCTGATTCTTGTATCTGAGAAAATTGCTTATGAGAAAAAGGATGTTCCTACTTTTGACATTTATGAAGGCAGAATGGCAAAATTGTGCAATAAGGGCCTTAGAACAATAATTTCAAAGTGCACCATAGCCTAAGTTAAAGAACATTAAACTGAAATATCAAAAACTAAAAAATAAAAAATAAAAATCTCTCCTCTTAGAAACCTTTAGGAAAATACTTTTCAGTATTTAAATATGATAGTAGTGTAAAAGATTATCATGCTACATTAGCTGGCCTGATATTCAGAGTAAATTCTCAGGAGGAAATAATTTTCTCTTAGGAAAATGTTTTCAGATATATTTAATCAGTAAATCTTCTTTTTTGTGCTAGTTTCCAGAAATAATTTTGACTTTATACTCTCATGTAAAGATCAGAATAAATTTTCTTTAAAACATGGCTATCACCATCACTTTAGGACAACTTGAGAAGTTTGTGTTACGGTACAACGTCCGTTTTTCTTCTCATGCATCAAAGTCCATTTCCTCTGATGTGACATTCATCCTGTAATGCAGAACTCTTGAAGGAGGCTAAAAATAGGTTCCACATCATGCTTCATTATTTTCTTGTTTTGAAGCTTTCTTTTTTGCCTGGCCTTCTGCTTATTTAAATCTAAACTATCTGACTGTTATAGGCAGGCTGCATAATGCTAACCATGATACACAACTGTTTGAGCTGGATGACTTATTGATGATTTTAGATACCAGCTAAAAGAGTTTCAACCCTCGGTAACGACAAATACCTTCAGTAAACTAAACAGAAGAAATGAGCAAAACCATTTGCTTGGTCATCTCATCTATGACCAAGTGAATGTATTCTTAATAAGTCAGTGTTTGTTGAGGACATAGTTAAACTGCTTGTTAAACAGAAATTCCGAAAATATTATTGAGAGCTCTGATGGCTTATTCTGTAGGGTGTTACACTACCCATCTCTACACAATAATATCTCTCTGGCAGTTCAAAACCAGCAGCCTCTATGAGAGAAAGATGGTAAATTTTCTCCATTGAGATGATTTACAGGGTCAGAAACCCATTGATGGGTCAGCAATCAATCATTTCCAACTCAATAGCAATTAGGTTTTGTGTTTTAATAAATCTATAGTTGATGAGGACATTATCAACTAATCATGAAAAAGAAATCCTGAATATAATATTAGGATGTCTGTGGCTTAGTATTTCATCCTAAGTTTATTCTCATCATTTCAACCCCACTTTGTAGTAGCAGAACGTTTGCTATGAGGTCTTGCTTCAAAAGCTCTAATATATGAAGGGTTCTGTGATTTGCATTGAACCATTTTGGTGGAATGATTCAGATGCAAACTGGTATTTTGTGCCAAACTGTTAGTACACAATCACTCGGGCTCTATTGAAGGAACACGAGGGCTCTTGGGAAATAATGTGTTCTCTCTCATGAATGGTAAGTATCAAAGTCTTCAAAGCAAGAGGTACAAATAAAATGTCTGTTTGGAGTTTAGTTATGTGCCTTGCCTCCAGGAAAACACCAGTTGCTCTTGAGTCTGTTCTGATTTATCATGACGACATGTGTGTGAGAGTTAGAACTGCACTTCATAGTGTTTACAGTGTCTAATTTTACATATATAGATTGCCGGAGCTTGCTTCTCAGGCACCTCTTGGTCAACTTCAACCTCTAATCTGTCAGGTAGAAAATGAAAATACATTTTTTTCAGCCTAAGCTCTTGCCTGGAGAATATGGAATTCATATGTAGTTGTTATGTGCTGTCGATTTGCTTGTGACTCATAGCGACCCTATGTACAACAGCCCTAAACTCCGCTCTGTCCTGTGCCGATCGCACCATCTCCGATATACCCATCATGATTAGCCCATTCACTGAGTCAATCCACCTCATAGAGGGCCTTCCTATCCTGCGCGATCCCTCCACCCTCCCAAGCATGATGTCCCTCTCCAAGCACCGGTCCCTCCTTACAACATGTCCAAAGTATGTTAGACGGATCCTCAAAAATCCTTGCCTCCAAGGAGCTGCCCGGTTTAACTCTCTTCAAGATGAACCTTTTTGTTTTCTTAGCAGTCCATAGTACATCAATACTCTTCTCTAGCACCACAGCTCAAAGGCATCAATTATCCTTTTATCCTCCCTAGTCATCGTCCAACTCTCTGATGCATAACAAGTGACTACAAAGACCATGGCCTGTATCAGATTCACCTTAGTAACCAGAGAGACACCATTGCTCTTCAGTACTTTGGAGAGTTCCCTAACAGCCGACTTTCCCACCCCCTCAAGTGTCATGCAACTTTTTACAGATTCAGTTTATAACCGTATAAAAATAATTATATCATACTATAATGATTTACTTATGTTTCTGTTTACTTAGCTAATATGAAATATGGTTGTGGAGTGTTTTTGGTGTGTGTCTTTTGTGTTTTTGTTTGGTTTTTTTTTTTGTATGTGTGTTTTGTGTTTGTTTTGTTGTTTGTTTGTTTTTTAAATTTGTTTTAGTTTTTTTTTTTTTAGGAGAAATAATTTATATGGCATGTTCCCAGATGTTTTTGTCCTGGTATGTGTAGGGACATTATGCTTAAACAGGTAGAGGGACAGTGCAAGAGGGGAAGACCCTCAATGATATAGATTGACTCAGTGACTGGAGTAATGGGGGTAGGTCTGTCAGAGATATTGCAGTTGGCTAAGGGAAGAGCAAGACTCAGAGCTGTTGTATATAGGGTTGCTATGAGCCATAGGTGATTTGACAGCACATTGCAACAACACAACAAATAATCTCCTTAATCTATATTAATTGCCCCAAATAGAAAAGATCTAAAATTTTACCTTTTTTTGCAAGCTATCTAAACATCCAATTTTATTAATGTAAACAGAAGTCACAAGACTAGTCAATCAGATGGAAGGGCAGTTCTCAAATCACTAGTAATAGGAAAAGTAGAAATATTTTTTCTGGTTCCCTGCAACTTAATTCCTGATGGATAAATTAACTACCACACATCTGTCAATGTATCATACTGTGGTGGTTTCTGTGTCGCTAAATGGAAGTTGTGTCACTAATATTTCAAATATCAGCAAGATCACTGATGTCATTCAAGATAAAGTAGGGAAATAGGCCCCACAATCTACTTTAAAAAGAAAATAAATCTCAAAACTCACTTTTTTAGAGTAAGTTCCATTTCAAAGAGACTTTTCATTGAGTTTCCAAGGTTATAATTAAATAGCAATTGGAGGAGATTGTCCTTCTTTCTCTAGACCTGCCTTTGAAAACCTTCTGTATCATAGCAGAGCATTGCTTAACTCAAATGGGTTCCATATGTCATGCCAAGGATGACACCATGTTTGATGAAATAGATGACCAATTATGATGATGGAGATGTTCAATTAGAGAGATTTAAACAACATTCAGTGTATTCAAATGTATTGACAATTGTTAATATGATATATGATTGAACAATGTTTGCTTGTTTTATACGTAAGGTCATTGTGATTTTTAGTTGACTTATTTGTGGCTATCTACTTCAAGCAAAGAGAGCCAAGCAATGTCCACAACTCTGTGGCCTTTGTAATGGGACAGAAGCTCTAAGCTTAGAGCAGGTAAATCTTTTATAATGAGCTGTTGTTCCAGCATTGCCACCGAGTTGGAACTGATCCATAGCTGACCCTCCAGGTAGGTTTTCAGAGGCAGTTAATTTTATGGGAAGAGATTGCCCATATATATTCTTTACTACAGAAGAAGCTGGTTACCTGTCATTTGCAAAAATTTTGAGTAAATCTGGCCTTTGGTCCTATCATTTGGGTAACTGTGACACAAATTCTTCATTTACTACACAAATATTTTTGAAAATACAATCTCCCGCAAAAGCCGGTAATATCTCAGTTGTGAAAATATACAATAAAATGAGACATGGAAGAGTGTACCTAGATTAACTGACCTTTATGAAATACATTGTAATTCTCTTCATTGAATAGGTGAATAATTTAATGAAAAATCTCTAATGTTAAAACCTCTGAATCTTGACTCAAGATTTCTATAGGAAACATGGTAGCAAGCAAAGAAAATACTTCCGTGTTATCTCCTGGAAATATATTTCATGTCATCTTGCAGTATGAACCTCTCCTCCACTTGTACCCTTCAGGCTGTTGTACTTTAGGGGGCTCTCTTTACTACTGGCTGTTCTTTATTATGTTTTTCTCTCCTTCTTTCTTTCCTTTTATGTATGTATGTATGTATGTATGTATGTATGTATGTATGTATGTATGTATGTATGTATCTATATCTATCTATCTATCTATCTATCTATCTATCTATCTATCTATCTATGTATTTATGTATTTATTTAGTATCTATCTATCTATCTATTTATTTCAGTGCTCAGACTTCTATTTGAGATTCACCTCCCTTGCACAAATTCCATGCCACATGCATCTTCTTGCATGTAAGCCCAAGGTGTGATGAGGTGTGTTCTGGTGGCCTAGTGGCTGGGCAGGGTGTAGGGGAGTGTCCCTGGTGAGGCTTATGTTTGTGGCAGTGGCTAGGAAAGGGCTTTCACAACCTGCATGGGGACATGACTGAAGTGGCACAGGGAGGGCCCATTCCTTTTAGGTGGAAGCCCAGAGCTCCCTTGAGGAACCTTCTCCTTGTCCCTCTAAGTCTTGTCCTTCTGGATCATCTCTGGATGATGGTATCCTTAGCTGACTGAGCCAATGACTCCTAGCTTCCAGGGCCTCTGGGTCATGTGGGGAATGTGTGCCTTAAGGAGACCGAGTGTCCGTCTGGCACTGCCCAGGTACTGGCCCTTACTGCATGGGGAGCTGGGGTCCTATCCCTCAGAGAAATGATCCCCTAATTGGGTCTGTTCGGGGCATGGGCAGAGACATGGCACAAAGGTGAGTGAGTGTGGAGGGGAAGTGCTAGGATAGGGTTTTGGGTACAGGGGAGAGGTAGGGGTAGCTTAGTTGTCCTTGTCCTTGGCTCCATGTTTAAGGATGAGGGTGAACTTCACATAGTTGAAGTTGCCTTTTTTTATCAATGAGTGCCTCTCAGTACATCTCGTTCACCTCCTTCTCCTCCATGATCCGGTCTCCCATGGTGGTAAGCAGCTCCCTGAGGTGATCTTCGTGGATGAAGCCTGAGGCTTCCTCATCAAAGCAGACAAAGGCATTTCAGATCAGATCCTCAGGGGCGGTGCCATTCAGCTTCTCCCCAAAAATGGTGAGGAACATGGTGAAGTTGATGGGCCCCAGGCCTCACTCATCATGCCCTCCAGGTACTCTTCTGTAGGGTTCTTCCCCAGCGAGGCCAGCATGTGGTGCAGGTCCTCCTTGTCAATAATGAAGCCATTGTGGTTCTGGTCAATCGTGTTAAAGGCTTCCTTAAACTCCTGGGTCTGAGACTGGTCAAACATTACAAAGACATTGACAGTGGCCCTCTGTGGCCATTTCTTGGTGGTCTTGGCCTTGGCCCCTTTGCTGGACATCTTGTCTTCTGGTGTTTAGGGCTTTACTGCAGGAAGGACTGGTGCAGAGAAGGCTCCCGGTGTGGCTCAGAAGGCAGCTGTCTGGTCTCATGTTTTTCTTTTAACTACTATGCTTCATAGGACAGAAGGTTGGATGTATAGAAACACTCTGCCCTTGTTGTTGATGTTGTTGCTATGTGCTTTTAAGTCAAGTGCAACTCATAGTGACCCTACAAACAATGACACTCAACCTTGCCTTATTCAGTCAACTTTACCTTCTCCAACACATTTGACCTCATTGTTAATGTCTCTGTGTCAGTTCATCTCATTGAGGTCCTTGCCTCCATTTTTCATGTACAATGCGCTTCTCCAAGAAATGGATCTTACTGACTACTAGACCAAAGTATGTGAGATGGAGTTTTATCATTCCTGCCTCCATGGAACACCTTAGTTTCACATTCTCCAGGACAAACCTGTTTGTTCTCTTGGCTGTTGTTATTGTTAGGTGCCATCAAGTCAAGTACAACTCATAGCGACCCTATGAATAAAAGATCTGAACCTAGTTTTATCTTGTGCCATCCTCACACTTCCTGATACAAAAGAGCTCACTGAAGCAGTCACTACATCAAGCCACCTGGTTGAGGGTCTTCCTCTCCTTCACAGACCATCTATCTACCCTTCCCAGCATCACGTTTTTCTCCAAGGAATAGAATCTCCTAGCAAAATGTCCACAGTATGTGTGGTGAAGCTCATAATTCTTGCCTCCAAAGAGCACTCTGGTTGCAACCTCTCAGAGACATATCTGGGTTGGTTTGGTTTGTTTGTATTTTTTTTTTCTTGGCTGTCCATGCGATGCTCTTCTTCAACACTGCAGCTCAAAGACATCGATTCTTTCTCTGTGATCCTTATTCATTGTCCAGGTCTCAGGTGCATAGCTAATAATTGGAAAATTATTACCTGAATCAGACACACCTTAATTCTCACTGACATCATTACTCCTCAGTTATTTGGAAAGGTCTCTAACTTCAGACATTCCCAGTGCAATGCATCTCCTTATTTTCTGACTGCTCGTACCAAAGGTATTGATTGTGGTTCAAAGGAAGATTAAACTGTTGACAGTTTCAATCTTCTCTCCATCCACCATGACTCACTCTGCCTATTCGTCCAGTGGTAAGAATCTTTGGTTTCTTGATCTTGAGACACACTCTATCCTGAAGGCTGCATTCCTTGATTTTCTGCCACAAGTGTTTCTTAGAAAGCAATGTTTATTTGAAGCAACGTTTATTTGCATAGCACAGGTTATTGATGAGTCTTCCTCCAATCCTGATGCTATATTCCTCTTCATAGAGTCCTAATTCTTGGATAATTCATGCAGTGTATAGGTTGAACAGGTATGGAGGTAGAAGACACCCCTAACACACTCCCTTCCCAATTTCAAACCATGTAGTGCTCCCCTGCTCCATTTATACGATAGCCTATTCATCCATGTATAGGTAGGTTCCTCATGAGCACAATTAAGTACTCTTGAACTTTCATTCTTCTCAACATCAGCCACAACTTGTCATGATCCACACAGTCAAAAAACACCTTTGCATAGTCAATAAATCGTGAATAGACATTCTTCTGGTATCTTTGCCTTCAGGTAGGATCTATCAGACATCAGTAATGAGATCCTTACTACCACAGTCTCTTCTAAATCCCACTTGAACTTCTGGCAGTTCCCTTTCTATGTACTGTTCCAGTCATTTTGAATGATCTTCAGCAGTATTATGCTTGCATATGATATCAATGAATCAGTATATTGCTTGTATGTGATATCAAAGGACATTATAAAAACAAAGGGGAAAAAAATCGAAATGGATGTCAGAAGAGATTCTAAAGATTGCACTGGAATGTCAAGAGGCCAAATGTAAAGGAAAATGTGTCAAAGTGAAAGAGTTGAACAGACAAAGGACTGTTCAAAGGACAGCTCAGGAAGACAAAGCAAAATATTATAATGGAATGTACAGAGAGCTGAAATTAGAGTATAAAAAGGAAATAATTTTCTCTGCATTTTCCAAGCTGAATTGAAAAAAAATTTAAGTTTCGTGTCACAATGCTTAAGGTTGCTACGAGCATATATTGAATGAGCCAGACAGCATAAAAAAAAAGATGGAGAGAATATACAGAGTCACTGAATCAGAAAGAATTGATTAACACTGAAAAATTTCAGGAAGTACGATATGAACAGGAGCCAATGGTAATGAAAGAGGAAGTGCCAGGGATCACTGGGATATCATTTTACTTGTTTCAATTAACAGATATAGCCTTGGATGCACTCACAAGCCTTTGCCAAGAAATTTGGATGATGAGATTGTCTCTAGATTCAGATAACATAGAATGAAAGTTATAATTTGGCTTTCATGGTCTTATTTTAATCTTCTTCGACTTAAACTTCAACTTCAATGTGAGTAATTTATGCTCTGCTCCAATCAGCTCTTGACCTTACTCTGACTCATGAAGTTATGTTTTGTCACTACTTTCCAAAGATGCAGTTATAATTGTAAACTGTTTATTCCTTTTTGATATATCCATTATTTAAATTATTGTGTAAACAGTTATATTAAATATTGCTCTTATAGTATTTTATCATGTGATTTCTGACATCCTTTCTTCAAGGCCACATGTACATGTGTTAAAATTTATAAAACATATTTCCCTATGGAAATACAATTCAGTCTGCAACAGTGATTGTGTATGCTTGTGTGCTGTATACATTCTAACTGAAATCAACTCATAGCTGAACCTCCAGCAAGTTTTCCGAGGCAATAAATTAGTCTGGAGAAGACTGCCCATCTTTCTGTGAGTTGCTGGATTTGAACCACATTTACCTTCATGTTGGCAGCACAATTCTTTACCATTAAGTCACCAGGGCTATCTATTATACTGGATTAGAGTGAAATATAATATGACTAATGTCCCAAACTAGTGGCTCAATATGGATTGCACCTCAAAATTAGGAAAAAAAATTTCTCACCACTGGACCAATAGGTGATACCATTATAAATGAAGAAAAATTTGAAACTGTCAATGTCTTAATTTTACTTGGATTCACAATCAATATACTTGGTACCACAGAGAGAAGATCAGGAGATGTATTGCACTGGGAAAGTCTGAAGTCAGAGATTTTTCCATATTACTGAGAAGCAATAATGGTAGTTTGAGGTCCAAGGTGTGCCTGATTCACATCATGGTCTTTTCAAACACTTGCTATGCATCTGAGAGCTGGAAAGGGAATAAGGATGACAGAAGAATGGATCGATTTGAACCGTGATGTTGCAGGAGAGGTCTGATTATCTCATGGATTATCCAAAGAACAGATGCATTGGAGAAGGTGAAGCCAGATTGCTTTTTAGAGGTAAAGATAGTGAAGCTTCATCTCACCTAATATCAGCATGATGCTAGGACAGCCTATGCCTTGCATAAGGACCCCATGCTCGAAAAGGCGGAATGTCAGCAAAGGAGAGGAAGACCTTCAACTAGGTGCATTGACACAGTGACCGCAGCAACAGGCACAAGTGTGTTAGAAATTGTGAGTTGGCACAGGATAGGACAGGGTTCTCATTTGTTGCTGATAGGATTGTTATGAGTCGTACTCAATAGCAACCACCAGCAAAAGGAGTAACTTAAAGGCGTGCTTTTTAAATCTGTCAGCTTCTTTGCAGGAGATGGTGGGCAATTTCCTCCTATGTAACCTACTACCTCTTAAAATACACTGGAATGTTAACTATGAGTAGATTCCGACTTGATGGTAAGTTAACAACAGTGTGCCTACAAGAAAGGACAGAGGCAAGAGTTCTGAGTGATGAAAGAATTGAAGGTTAGAGGGTTACTACAAACTAAGGAATAGGAATGATTAATGGCAACCACTAGAAAGCAGGAAGAGGCAAGGAAGAATTTTTCCTTAGAACATTAAGAGAGAACATAATCCTGCTCACGTTTTTATTTCAAACACCTCTTTCCTATTATTCTTGAGTTGAAACTGACCATCTTCTGGATTCTATTATAATACATTCTTATTTTCCAAAGTCATCCATTTGAAGGTACTTGAATAATACATCTTTCATTAACAACAAATTAAGAAATTAAAATTAAAATTTCTTAGAACCATGTAGCTGAAAATATATGTAGTTTCCTATCCAAATTTATAGACAGTCTTCAGTGTCAGGCTATCTCACAGATGATCAGTGTTTAATATTAGGAATGAGGAAAGTATATATTCATGATTCCTTTTAATGCCTCTGATCTCTAGCAGGTATCAGAAATCATTACCACCTCAAAGTATACCTGGCAGTATAAACTAATGTATTAAAATGTCATTTATACTTACTGTTTAGCTTGTTAAGTGTTATTTTAATATATGACTTTATAGTGTTTTTGATAAGTTACTATAATTATCTTTATGTATTTGCATGATTGCTTAACATTTAAGTATTATGAGGGTGTGCTTATAAATTTTTATGATTGAATGTATAGCCAAAAGCCACAGAGAGCACTGGATTGTGGAAGCATACTTTATCAAGTTTTACTAAATCCACCAATTGATCTGTACTCTACAATTGTACTCTATTTCTTGTCATTCTCATTCATTTTCCTCAGCCTTGCTATAATCACTGAAGCCAAACAAACATGACAGTCAATTGGCCAGTGCTAAAAAAGATTAGCTTTCGGCTTTTGAGAGATTAAGAACTGCCACCTACTTAAGAGGCTAAAACAAGAGTAAATCAGCACTTCATTTTTCTAGATCAATTGCATTAGTTCTTTCCTCCCAAGAAAATGATCTTCATCCTTCCACATGGAAAGGAAAAGGAAAACAATGAACCAGGGAAAGGAGGAGCAGTGCACACATTTTAACTCCCTCTAGGTAGAATGATAAAGCTTCACCTCACATACGTGGGACACGTTGCTAGGAGAGGCTTTTCTTTGGAAAGGGATATCATGCATGGAAAGGTGGAGGATCGGAGAAAGAGAGCAAGACCCCAATCAGATGACTGACACAGTGACTCCTCAATGGGATCTAGTGTGCCAGGAAATGTGAGAATGGCACAAGATAGGACAGGGTTGACATATTTTGTTCATAGTGTCACTATGGGTTATACTAGACTCGATTGCACATAACAACAACAACAACAACTACTACTACTACATAAACTGTGACATTTAGTAAACATTTCACTTATGCTACTCCTTCTATGTTCAAAACAGCCTATTTTGATTATAAGTATATTCAAATAAAGGAGGATAATAAATTTGCTGATACTTATACAAATGCTGAGAGCCAGAAGAGAGATTTGAACTACAGTTTTCCACCACTTTAATGTCTAGCGTCTAGCTACATTTCCTCCATGTAACAGCTACAGCTAAAGGAAGATGCTTGAAAAAGTCACGGGAAACAAGTGATTGTGAGTTGGATCTGCTCTTTCTCAAAAAAGGAAGTAATGTAATGATTCTGAAATTCCATTCTGAATCAAAATCATCTATATACATTTTTTTCCTTACATGCTGACTCTACAGTGGGTCAAAATGCTATTTTAAAGCTGCCAGGAATTACTACTAGTTCACTAGAATTACACTCTTTAAATGGCTGAAATATTTTTATTTTCAATTTTTTGAGAAAGTGTCAAACTGACTTTCATAGTCACTCTATCATTTTACACTCTGACCAGCAGTGAATAAGAGTTCAAAACTCTCCATAATCTCACCAGCATTTGTTATTTGCTATCCTGTTGAACTTTGCTATTGTTGCTGGAGTAAGATGATATCTCATAGTTGTTTTGATTTGCATCTCTCTAATCACTAGGTTGGAAGGAGGAGTGGCATCCTCTTCCATAATAGCTTGCCTCCGGAAACCCTATGAACCTGGAGAGAGGATGAAAGGCACCCAAGCGTCCAGGACTCTCCTTCACAGGGTCACTATGAATCTCCTGTGACTCAATGACAGCAATTAACAACAACAATCATTAGATGTTTTGAACATTTCTTTAGGTATGTGTTTGACATCTGAAATCTAATTACATTTTGTCTAAATATAGATTCTAGAAGAGTTTTGGTTTCCTAGTGGTTAAGGAGTTGTGCTGTCAATCCAAAGGCAGGTGGAATCTGCCATCTACTCCTTGGATGAAAGAGGGGCCATCTCATCCTGTGTGATTTACAGCCTTTAGGTTCAGCTATGAGTTGTTTCCAATATGTCAGCACACAACAACGGCAATAACAAATATAGATTCCTATATGTCCACTTGGCCAACTGACTGGAAGAGATCTATATTTGTTCCCATTCCAAAGAAAGGTGACCCAACTGAGTGTTGAAACTACAGAACAATCTCATTGATTTCACATGCAAGCAAGATT
>NW_006399869.1:2400340-2414933 GCF_000299155.1 Elephantulus edwardii | reverse complement strand
AGACCCTCTATGAGGTGGATTGATTCAGTGACTGGGGTAATCAGGATGGGTGTGTCAGAGGCAATGCAATTGGCACAGGATAGAGCAGGGTTTAGAGCTGTTGTACATAGGGTCGCTGTGAGTTGCAAATGACTCGACGGCACATAACAACAATAACAACAACATATGACTCCCATGATTTACTTTCTTTTCCATCTTAATAATTTCGATAATAAGCCATATATTGTTGTTTGTACCTTGTCAATCCAGTTCCCCTGGAGTCATTTCTAAATGATGGCCATCCCAAGTATATCACAGTAGCAGAGTGCTCTGTAGCATTTTCAATGACTGATTTTTCTGAAGTATACTGGTAGACCCTTCTGAGTTGTGTCAGTGATAACCTGAACCTCTACCTTTTTGATTACCAGGTGAGTGAATTAAACTTTTCTTTGTATCTTCAAAGGACTCCCATCCAATGGTTAAGAAAATCAGACCACTCCACACAAATGCAAATGAGATATAAGGTGGGAATCAGGCTATATTCTGGTATAATTGAATGCTCTTTTCTTGAATTATATTGGAAAGAAATTTTGAGGTTTGTTATGCGGAACATAAAGAATTCTGTATTGTTAAGAAAGACTCTGTCTCTTAACAAGATAGAACAAAATTAAGAAGGATTCCAATTAATAGAGGTGAAGCTGGCCCTTGAAATAGCCTCAGAGGGAGGCAATGGAGGGAGATGGCTTCATCTTTTGAACTGTTATGGACAATTGCAAATTGAAAAAATATGTAAAAATTTTCCTAGGAAACATATGCTCTGTCCATTTCAATGCGGTAGTTTTCTTTTCTTCAGTGATAATATCTATTTCCAAGATTCAGTAATAAATGTCACAGGGCCCATTTCTTCATTCAGTCTAGAGGGTAATTTCAGTCTGATCATGATCCAGCAAATGATCTCCCTTCTTATGTCTTTTCTGTCACAGTTCTCCACTACCTTATTATCCTACTTACATTCCGAGTAACATCATTTGGTGTGTTAATTTAATCATTAACACCATGGGAATTTCTTATGAAAAATACTCATTTACTCCATTGTGCCTATTAAGCAATTGCATCATACAAAGAGGAACAGATGGGAATAGTTTGGATTGGGTTGCTCAGCCAGTAAAATTCAGGGCTAATAAAGTCAAGGTCAGGAGATTGTTCTCTATGATAATCACAGAGTAATTGACTAAAAAAGAAATGATTTTCCAAGGAAATGATTAAAAACACATTTTAGCCAAAGTCTACTGCTGCTATAAAATCTCTGCAGAAAGAAAAAGGATGTTTAATTTGTCCATCAGCAGTCTGTCTAGTCCAGAGTGGCACATTAATGCCTCTGGTTGTCTTTGACAGGCCTGTATACAAGACAAAAGAATTAAGAGCAGATATCAGAGAAGGAGAAAAGAAGAATATTAAATCAGTCAGTTTGTCATACCCAATACCTTGTGTGTTGTTGTAATTCTGGAAGCTTCCCTTAAGCACAAGAAGTAATACTGGAACAGAAGTTCAAAACTACTGAAGTCAAGAGATACTACCTGCAGAGAAAGAAACTGCCAGCAGCTTGAGGCGCTAGAAATCACAGAAGCCCAGAAAGATTGACATATAGGCCATCACTTCAAGGGCTGGAAAGGAGAGATTGTTGTTGAATGGAGTAGTTGGTAGTGGATGCAAATGTTGGTAGAGCGGGGAAAGGGATGGCTCAAAACACACCTGTCAAATTTGTGAGAAAGCACCACACTGCCTTCCACAGTGGTTGCTCCATTTTACACTTCCGCCAGCAGTGAATGAGGGTTCCAGTTTCTCCACAACCTCACCAAAATTTGTTGCTTGCTGTTCTGTCAAATTTTGCTATTCATACTGGGGTGAGATAATATCCCATAGTTGTTTTGATTTGCATCTCTCTTAGAGCTAGGGATTTTGAACATTTCTTCATGTGCTTGTTGGCCATCTGAATGTCTTCTTTGGTGAAGTGTCTATTCATGTCCTGTGGCCATTTTTCTATTGGATTATTTACCTTTATCTTGCTGTGGTGCTCAAGTATTTTATAAATTCTAGATATAATTCCCTCATCTGACATGTCATCAAGAAATATTTTTCCCAGTCTGTGGCTTCCCTTTTTACCCTGCTGGAGGAGCTTTTCAATGTGTATAAGAATATGATTCTAAGAAGGTGCTGTTTATCTGTTTTATCTACTCCTGGCCCAGCAGTTCCACTGCTGGGAATATACCCCAATGAGACCATAATTGCTACCCAAGCAAATATATGCACACTCATGTTTATCATGACTTTGTTCATAATAGCAAGGAGTTGGAAACAACCTAAATACCGATCAACAAACAAATGAATAGAGAAGCTCTGGTATATTCATACAATGGAATACTATGCTGCACTGAAAAACAAGGAACGCATGCAATATTATTCAAAATGGGTGACCCTGGAGGACATTATACTGAGTGAAATATCTCAGTCACAAAACTGCAAATACTGCATAGTGCCACTGTTGTAAAACAGGACTGACATTGGGGTTGGGGGGAAGACTGAGAAATATGGGATAAATCATGTATACTGTATTGAAACAGATTAGGGAGAAAACAATTTAAAAGGGATATGGCATAAGGGATTAGGCATTATTGTCATTACAGGAGTTCAGAATGAAGGCTACATAGTGGAGTGGACCTGGGGGAAAAGATTGTAAAACAATGAAAGATTTTTTCTTTTACTTTTCAAAGAGAAGAGTGTACTGGGGGGAAGGGGTGGGCAGGGAGAAAAGTGAAACAATGAATGAATGGAAATAAAAAGAAAAAAAAATTCAGAACCACAAAAACCCCAAAACCAAAAACCCCACACCTAGCAAGGGTGGTGACAACACAGAACCTATTGGTTTTTTCTACTACTGGGAAATATATTTAATCTGCTCTTTTCTGTAAAATGCTTGTTTGTCAGATAATTTTCTAAATCTAAGCAATCAAAATAAGACAGACTAGCAAGAAGGATTGGCCATCAACTTCCAAAATAGCAGGCATTCGAAAACCCTATGCATAAAAGAGCACACTTAGATTATCAGAT
This sequence comes from Elephantulus edwardii, assembly GCF_000299155.1. Taxonomy (NCBI): domain Eukaryota; kingdom Metazoa; phylum Chordata; class Mammalia; order Macroscelidea; family Macroscelididae; genus Elephantulus; species Elephantulus edwardii. Next base: position 2,411,846 of record NW_006399869.1, on the reverse strand, counting down.
ATGGCAAATAAGGCTGAGCCCTCAAGTATGGAAACAAATAGAAGGAGAAACAGCTATAAGCAGACGCTAGTGATTGGAACATGGAATGTAAGAACCATAAATGTAGGAAAATTGGATATTTTTAGGAGGGAAATGGAACACATAAATATAGACATACTATGTATTGGTGAAATGAGATGGACTGGCATGGGACATTTTGAATCAGGGGATCATGTGATCTACTTTGCTGGAGACGAAAAGGTGAGGAAAAATGGGGTAGCTTTCACAGTAAAAAAAGTAATCTCTAGATCTGTCTTGAAATACAATGTTGTGAATGATGAGATAATATCCATATGCATACAAGGATTCTCACCACTGGGCCAATTGGCAGCATCAGTACGATGGTGAAGATATTGAGACAGTTTTAGTTTACTTTGTTCCACAGTCAACACTCTTAGTAACAGCAGACAGGAAATCAAGAGATGAATTGCATTGGGAAAGTCAGCTGTGAAGGACCTATCAAGAGTACTGAAGTGGAATGATGTCAGGCTGGAGACTAAGGTGCGCCTGATCCAGGCTATAGTCTTTGCAATTATGTGCTATGCATCGGAGAGTTGGACAGTGAATAGGGATGATAGAAAGAGAATTGATGCTTTTGAGTTGTGGTGCTGGAGAAGAGTGTTGAATATACCATGGACTGCTAGGAGAACAAACAGGTTTGTCCTGGAGAGGGTGAAGCCAGAATGTTCCCTGGAGTCAAGGATTCTGAAGCTTCATCAGACATACTTTGGGCATGTTGCAAGGAGGGACTGGTCCTTGGGGAGGAACATCATGTTTGGGAGAGTGGAGGGACGGTGCAAGAGAGGAAGACCCTCAATGAGATGGATTGATTCTGTGAGTGGAGTGGTGGGAATGAATGTGTTTGAGACAGTGAGGTTGGCACACGATATAGCGGCGTTTAGGGCTCTTGTACATAGTGTCACTATGAGTCGCAAGCATCTCGATGGCAAATAACAAGAACTACAACAAGCAAGGAAGTCCAGTGAATACCACCTTCAAATATATGAACCAACAACTAGAGCCAAAGAGAAGGAAATAGAAGATTTCTACTAACATTTACAGTCAGAGACTGATTGAACATGCAATCAAGATACATTAATAATAACGGGTGATTGGAATGCAAAAATTGGGAAAAAAGAAGAGGGATCAGTACTTGGAAAACAGAAATGAAGCAGGAGATAGAATGATAGAATTTGCACAATCAACAACTTATTCATTGCAAATACATTTTATAAGAAACACAAACTCAGGCTATACAAATGGATTTCACCTGATGGTATACATAGGAATCAGATTTATTACATCTGTGGAAATAATTGCTGGAGAAGCTCAATATCAGCTGTGAAAACTAGACCAGATGCTGATTGTGTAACAGACCACTAACTACTCATATGCGAGTTTAAACTGCAGCTGAGTAAAATGAAATCAAGTCCACAGGAACCAAAATTTGAGCTTGAGTCTATCTCACCTGAATTTCAAAAGCATCTCAGGAACAGATTTGAGGCCTTGGATATTAATGACTGAAGGCCAGATGAGCTGTGAGAAAATATCAAGAATATCATCCGGGAAGAATGCAAAAGGTCATTACAAAGACAGAGAAGGAAGAAAAGACCAAGAGGGATGTCAGAAGTAACTTTAAATATTGCACCGGAGCACTGAGAAGCCAAAGCAAAGGGAAGAAATCAACATACCAAGGAGTTGAACAGAAGATTCCACAGGGCAGTGAAGGAAGATAAAGTATTACAACGAAATGTGCAAGAAGCTGGAGTCAGAAAATCAAAAGGGCTGAAATCGATCAGCATTTCTTAAGCTCAAGGAAATGAAGAACAAATTCAAACCTCGAATTGCAATGCTTAAGGATGCTTTGTGAAGAATATTAAATGATCCAGGAAGCATTGAAAAAGATGGAAAGAGTGTACAGAAACATTGTACCAAAAGAAATTGGTGGACACAGATGTATTTCATGAAACAATGTATGAGCAAGAGCCTGTAGTGATGAAGGAAGAAGTTCAAGCCTCTCTGAAAGAATTGGCAAGAAACAAGGCTCCAGGAATTGATCGCATACTGATTGATATATTTCAACTAACAGATGCTGCCCTGGATGTGCTCACCAAGTTGTGCCAAGAAATTGGGAGGATAACCACCTGTCCTACTGACTGGAAGAGATCTATATTTGTTCCCATTCCAAAGAAAAGTGATCCATTAGAGTATGGAAATTATCAAACACTATCATTGATGTCACACGCAAGTACGATTCTACTGAAGATTATTAAAAAATGACTTGAGCAGCACATCAACAGAGAACTGCCTGAAGTTCAGGCTGGATTTAGAAGAAGCTGTGCCACTAAGGATATTACAGCTAATGTCAGATGGATCTTGGTTGAAAGCAGACAGTACAAGAGAAAAGTCTTACTATGTTTCATTTACTATGCAAAGACATTTGACTGTGTGGATCACAACATACAGTGGCTGACTCTGAGAAGAATGAGAATCCCAGAACACTTGATTGTACTTATGTGAAACCTATACCTGACAAAGAGGTAGTTGTTAGAACAGAGCCTGGAAACACTGCATGATTTAAAATTTGAATGGGTGTGCATCAGGGATGTGTTCTGTTTTAGTATCTTTTCAATCTATATGTGGAACAGATTATCAGAGTGGCTGGGCTCTATGACAAGTGTGGCATCAAGATTGGAGGTCGACTCATCAACAATCTGTGTTATGCAGATGACACAACACTGCTTGCTGATACTGAGGAGGGCCTGAAATGCTTGCTGCAGAAGGTTAAAGACTGCAGCTTTCAATATGAATTGAAGCTCATCAAGAAAACAAATATCCTCACCACTGAGCCAAATGGCAGCATCATAATGGATGATGAAGAGATTGAGATTGCTGACAGCTTCAGTTTGCTTGGCTCTACAATCAACACTCTTGGTATCAGCACCCATGGAACTAAAAGACAAATTGTATTGTGAAAATCTGCTGCCAGAGACCCTCAAAAGTACTGAAGAGAAATGATGTCAGTCTGGAGCCTAAGTTGTGCCTGATGCAGGCCATGGTTTTTGCAACTACTTGCTATGCATCAGAGAATTGGATAAAGACTAGACAATGATAGAAGGAGAGTTGATGCCTTTGATCTTTGGTGTTGGATAAGAGTATTAAATATACCATGGACTACTAGGAGAACAAATAAGTTTGTCCTAGAGAGGTTGAAGCCAGGCTGATCCTTGGAGGCACATATTTTGAAGCTCCATCTGACATACTTTGGACATGTTGCAAGGCAGGATCAGTCCTTGGACAAGGACGTCATGCTTGGAAGGGTGGAGGGACAGTGCAGGAGTAGAAGACCCTCAATCAGATGGATTGAATCAATCACTGAGGTAAGAGGGATAGGTGGGTCTGAGACAGTAAGTTTGGCAAGGGATAGAGCAGGATTTAGGGATGTTGTACATAGGGTCACTACAAGTTGCAGGTGGCTCAACAGCACATAACAACAACAGCAACATACCACCAGTATTCCAAACACATGTAAGATCATACATGATGAATCAATCTCTGCACAGCTTCTAAACTGACAAAGTAGAAAGAAAAACTGATGATCTACTTATAACAACCAGTCGATGAAATCTTATAAATCACAACAGACCATTGTCTAACTCACTTGATTTGAACACTTTGTTAGGCAAGATTGGTTGCTAGGGCAGAGGATGATATTTGTAATAGCATAAGACCAATAGAATGAGGGAGATCTTCAGTAACATGCATAGCAACAGTAATTGTAATAACATATTCAAGTGCACTGATAGTAGTGAAGATGGTATGTTGTTGCTAGGTGCCTTTAAATCAGCTTTGACGCATAATGACCTTATGTACAACAAAACAAAACACTGTTCAATCTTGTATTATCCTAACAATTTTGCTGTACTTAAAGCCATTGTTATAGTCACACAATCTATCTCACTAGGGATCTTCCCTCTTTGGTGTCAGAAATTCTAATAATTGATTTTCCTAATTCCTGCTGGGGAAATGACCTTCGACTACCTTACCTACAGACATTTGGTCTCACAAATTATCAACAGCTGAAGGATCAATATAAGAAAGTGCTCTTCACAATGTGGGGTGTGTGAAAATATCAACACAGAAGTGATGGTGCATCTGGGTTGACTTAGCAAAAGCATGCTGGAGGATAAGAAATTGTCTGGACTGAGAAATCATATATGGTGAACTAAGCATCCAGCTGTTTCCAGACTGGCCCATTGTTCATCAGTTTTTCCAAAATAACTGGCCTGTATGTTGATGTGTCTGAGTCTCTAGAGGACTTTGAAGCAAATCCCAAACTCAAAGGCCATAGAGGAATTGTGGAATTGAGCTACAGATGGAGCTGTTAATGTTAGAAAATAAGTACTTTATAGCTGGGTAAGCATTTGGTACTATGTTGACCTAAGATTATTCTTATAAATAGTCGGATAGCCTGAAAGCAGGAATGGTATCCACTTCCTAAACAACATGCCTCTGGAAACTATGAACTTTGAGAAATGGTGACAGTTATAGAAAGGCTTCAGGCCTTTTGTTCATAGGGTCGCTATGAGTCATGCTCAACTTGATGGCAACCAGAAACAACAACAACATTAATATTAGCAGAGCAAATAATAAAAACACCCTCCACTTTCCAAGCATTATATTTACTTCTCTGAGGAGGGTGGTATAGAACTGAACAATATTTTGTTTAGCTGTTATGTTAGGTGCTGTCAAGTCAATTATGACTCATAGCAATGCTTTGAAGAGCAAATCTGAACCTCGCTCTGTTTTGTACTATTCTCATGGTCTCCATCACATTCAAGCCTATTGTGGTAGCCATTGTGCCCATCCTTCTTTAAGAGCATCTTCCTCTTTTTTGCTGACCTTTTACCTTTCCCAGAATGATATTTCTCTCGGTTTTCTCCTAAAATATGTGCAAAGTAAGAATATGCCCAAAGTAATAGATGAAGTTTTTCATACTTGCATCAGCAATAGTACCTTGGTTTTATGTCTGCTTCTGAATTCAGATTGAATTTCTCGAAGTTCTTTACCTATGTTGTTGTTGTTGTTTGATGTCGTCAAGTCGTAGATGATTCATAGTGACCCTATGAACGAACAGCCTGAGCACTGTTCGTATGTAGAGTTTCCGGAGGCAAGCCATTTTGGGAGTGGATGCTGCTCCTGCTTCCAGGCTTGATTTAGTCGGGAAGCTCCAGCCAACACTGTCCACCATGGGTGCCCATTACCAGGATTGGCACATCACTGTCACAGGCTTCAGCATCACAGCAACCATGAGTTACCTCTGTACAGCAATGCACAGACCAGTGTTATACCACCTGGATGATGTTCTATATATTTTTAGTAATTTTCACCAAAACTTTATTTGCATGTGATATTAATGATAGAATTCTATAATTTCCATATTCTGTTAGATCACTTTTTTTTTAAAGGAACAAAAAGGAACCAGCCCAGTCAGGTGATCAGATGTCTTCCATATTTACTGTCAAAGAATTATGAACCTTACTCTGCTTTCTGAAACAATTAGTATTCAGTCAGTTCCTGAGGCCTTATTTTTTGCCAGTGCAAACCCAACAGTTCAGTGCAGCTTGGACTTCTTTTTTCAGAATTATTTATTTTTTGATCATATGTTATTTCCTAAAATGGCTCAGTATTGACCAATTATTTTTGATACAATGACTACTTTCTGGAAGCTCCTTGCATCATTTAAGATTTTTCTGTAGAATCCTTTAGTATTGAAATCAGTGCTTGAATTTCTTCTTTAGTTCTTTCAGCTTGAGAAATGTCACATATGTTCTTTTCTTTTGGATTTATAATTACTTTGCTTTGAAAATTTCATGATAATATTTTTATCTTTTTCTTTTATACTGGTTTACTTACAAAGTTCATAAAGTTCATAAACACTGTTTTTATACTAGTTCTTTCCCCTTTCCTTTCCCCATTCCTCCCCCCATCAATGCAATTGTGTGACCCTATGATTAAGCCCACCCTTTCCCCTCCTTGGATCCTCATAGTTAATTCTACAATAATTATTTTATATAGCATTTGCCTTTATGAGATTGAGTTAGTTCACTTAACATAATGATCTTCATTCCCTCCCTGTTAGATAGAGCTGCCTTTTGAAATCTTCTGTTCAGCTCTCTTATGTCAATATACTTTCTCCTTGTTTTAACTTCTTTTTGTTCCAGTGAAAGTTTGTGAGCCTGTCTGACATCTAATTTTGTCTTTCTCCTGTCTTTTTCCAACATTTTATGTTAGAGTTAACTTAGTATTAACTATCTATCTACAAGTGGAAATTCATAATTGCTAAGACATGCAGAATATTTCTGTCTGGAGGGAGGCATTTTTACATAACTCTTTGTCAACCAGGTAGGTTGATATAATGACTGTTCCAATGGGCTCTAGTGTATCAGAAAGTGTGAAGATGGCACAGGATTTCAGATCTGTTGCTCATAGGGTCTTTATGTGTTGTATTCAAACTGATAGCACCTAACAACAGCAACAACAATGCTGACAGTGCTATAGTGATAAGTTACCAATCTGTGAGGAGAAAAATAACCACTCACAGTAAATATTTACATGATTGTATTTGCCAACAACATTTTCGCTTAAAACAAGTATAGTAGTAACTTCAACTCAAGTTAGAAAAAAGTTTCTGCAGGAGGATTCAAAAGAGTATAGTTAAATTTATAAAGCAAAGATAAAACCATTTGAGTGTAAATATTCATATTTTTAAGAAAAAAAAACCTAAACAATGCGATTTTTCTGATCTCATGTTTTCATATGACCCACATGGGACACAATGAAATAACTACACCTGGAGAGTGAATAAAAAAGATTAAACCATTTCATTTGATAAGTTTCTACCATGTAGATTAGGTCAGTGGAGTAGGTGCTACGGATGATAAAAATAATTTCATTTTCCTGTGACTCTCTTGTACATATGAACTTGCACTCAGTATACCCAGTGACATGACTACTTAAATCTATATGATTTCTTGTTGTTGTTATGTGCTGTCAAGTCGCTTGTGACTCATAGTGACCTTGTTTATAACCACTCTGAACCAGGCTTTATCTTGAATCAATTACATCATCTCTGACACACTTACCCTCTTTACCCAGTTCCTGAGTCAGTCCATCTCAACCATGGTCTTTCTCTCTTATACAATCTCTCCACCTTTCCAAACAGAATGTCTTTCTCCAAGGATTGGTCCCCTTGAAAACAAGCCCACAGTATGAAAGATGGAGTTTCAAAATCCTTGCCTCCAAGCAGCAGCCTGATTTTATCCTCTTCAGAACAGTGTTGTTTGTTCCCTTAGCTGTCCATGGTATGTTCAGTAATCTCCTCTAGCACTACAATTCAAAGGTATCAATTCTTCTGTCATCCTGAGTTATCATCCATGTCTCTGATGCACAGCAGTAATAACAAAGACCATGGAGAGGTCTCTGATTGCATATTTTTCCCAATACAATTCATTTTTCATTTCCTGGCTGCTGGTACTGAGAGTGTTCATTGTAGGACCAAGCAAGCTGAAACTGTTAACAATCTCAACCTCTTCTCTGTCTATCATGATTCTGTCAATTGGCTAAGTCATGAGAACCTTTGTTTTCTTGATGTTGAACTTCAATCCATACTGAAGACTGCAGTCCTTGAAGTTCTGCAGTAAGTCCTTCAGGTCCTCCTAAGTTTCAGCATGCAAGGTTGTGTTATTTGCATAATGCAGGTTGTTGCTGAGTATTCCTCCAATCCTGATGTCACATTCCTCCTCATAAAGTCCAGCCTCTTCGATGATCTGTTCCAAATATAGATGCATTTCTGGGCTACATCTTTCCTGATCTTGAATCATGCAGAGCTTCCTTGCTCTGTTTTCATGACTGACTTATTTATGTTTATGACAAATATATATAGTTGTTGTAGTTAATAAATATAACTTGCTGTTATGTGCCATCGAGTCACTTGCAACTCATATCAACCCTATGCACAATAGCTCTGAACCCTGTTCTATCCTGAGACAATCTCACTATCTCTGATACATCTACCCTTATGACCCCAGTTTTTGTGTCAATCCATCTCATCATCTGGGGTCTTCCTCTGTTGTGCTATTTCACAACCCTTTCAAGCATGATATCCCTCTCAAGAGACTGGCCTCTTCTGACTACATGACTACTATCTCTCTTCTATCTATCTATCTATCTATCTATCTATCTATCTATCTATCTATCTATCATCTATCATCTATCTATCTATATGTTTCTGTTTTCTATTTCTATTATTTATATTTATAACTTACCCATATATTTGTGCTATAACATAGAATCTCAGCTGTACTTTAAACACATTGTGGATATGGCTGTAGATTTAGTTGAGTGCGTGCAATGAATCTCCTTATATTTGGTGAGAAGAAAAGTACTTCCAATATAATTGTTCCAGAAAATATCAGTCTAAATTTAGAAACTGACCTCTAATTTCAAATCAATTTCAATTTCAAGTTCAGGAACTGGAGCAGTTTTCAAAGTGACTGTACTTAACTCACAAGGGAGCCTGATCAATTTATGACTGTGTGTATGTTTATATCAAGATAAGAAGACTCCACGGATCCATTGGGTGACTTTTCAAAAGCTATTTTATTTGTATTATCAAACTAAAGTCTTTTTTTCTTCAGAACTATAAAATCCTAAATAAATGTTCCCGTTGCCTGACCTCTAAACTACTTCAGGAAACAGATGATGTTCTGTTCTGTTCTGTTCAGTGATATTTTTCATACTTTAAGTACAGCAGTATAATAAAAGTCCACACATCCCACAAACAACATGCTAAAACAATATGCTATTCATCAGAATGCAAGAGATTTTCCACACAGTAAGCATATTGTCAGATGCTTGGGTAGGCTACAGAATTTGCATGAAGCACAGAAACTAGTCAGCACTGTGCAGTCAATCAGAATTCAGTTATTTAAGCATTCTGATTCTCAATTGATTTCTTTATAAAGCACACAATAAAACAACCTAATTTGTTTTTAAATATTGTTGTGAAGGTCAAATAAATATGCAGTAAAATTTCTAAGAATAATAAAAATAAGCATTGCATGGTTTATTTTTAAATGGATACAATACTGACTCAAACACATTCACAAACACTCAATGACTAAAATGTGTCTGCTTCTGCAAAAATTTACAGCATACAATAAACTCACAGGAAATCCTACTCTGCTATAGGATTACTATGAATCAATGCAAAGGCAATGCATTTGCTTGCTTGATTTCTGCAAATTCTTAGGAGGAAGTATTTTTTAAGTGACAAATTTTTTTCTAGTCCCCTGAAAGGACATGAGATAAATATTCCTATTTCATTTAAAAAATAACTGAAACACTTTATGAAAGTTAAAAATGCAATAACATTTAAAATAGAATTGAGCCATAAATTAAATGACTGAAGTTATAAGAGGGAACAAATCATTTATAAGTTATGATATTGTTATCTTGTAATAGATATTGACACCATTTTGTTATTGCTTTTATGTACCATTGAGTCAGCACCAACCCAGAGCTGATCCTCCAGTGCGTTTTCAGAGTCAGTGAATTGTGTAGGAGGAAATTGCCCATCTTTCTCTTCCAGAGCAACTGGTAGATTTGAATTATGTGAATTTGGTTTGGTAACCCAACTCCGTACCAACTAAGCCACCAGGGAGGAGAATAAAATGTCATTTAAAAGACACATGAAAAGAAAAATAAAAATTAATGTCAGAAGAAATTTTGAAAATTACTTTAGATCATTAAGAAGGCAAAACCAAGAAAAGAAATGCTGAAATGAAAATATTAGAAGATTTAAAAGAGCAGCTAAAAAAACCAAACAAACCACAAAACAACCCAATGTATAACAATGAACTATGCAAAGAGCTGGAATTAGAGAATAAAATAGACAGGACTTGTTCAGCGTTTCGTAAGATGAAAGAACTGGAAAATAAATTCAAACCTCAAGTTGCAGTACTGCAAAATTCCATTGACAAAATCTTCAGTGGTTCGAGAAGCTTCAAATACTGTAAAAAAACATTGATCCATTGTTTCACAATTTCCTCCCTTCCACCCCCTTCTCCTAGTCATCTTTGCAATGTACCTTTTAATCTGAACGTTTGTCTTATATATAATAGCTAAAATGGGGGGGGGAGTGAACTGGGAGAGGAGGAAGGGAGGGTGAAGGAGGAAAATGTGCAACAATGAATAAATGAAAATCCAAATTTTCTGTTTGTTATTGTTGTTATGCGCTGTTGAGTCACTTGCAACTCATAGGGACCTTATATGTAATTGCCCTGATAACTGCTCTAAGCAGTGGCAACATAAATATCTCTGGCACACCTACCCTCATTACACCAGTCACTGAATCAATCCATCTCATCAATGGTTTTCTTTTCTCTGTCCCTCCACCCTTCCAAGCATGATGCCCCTCTCCAAGGATTGGCCTCTCCTTGCAACATCCTTGCCTCCAAAAAGCAGCCAAGTTTCACCCTTTCCAGGATGAATTTGTTAGTTCTCCTGGAAGTCCATGGTATATTCAAAAAACATCAATTCTCCTTATTTCATCCCTAGTAATTGTCCAGCTCTCTGACGCATAGCAAGCAATTGCAAAGACTATACTTTTCTGTAAACTTTTGTTAAAATCACAATTAAAGTAAAAAAACACTACAAATAATTGGGGGAGATCCCAAAAAATCACTTTACCAATAAAGAATTGGTTGACTTTGAAAATTTTCAGGAAATACCCTATAAACAAGGGCCAATAGTAGTAAAGGAAGCAGTTCAAATTGCAATGAAGACACTGGTAAAAGGACATCATGCTTGGAAATGTGGAGGGACAGAAGAGGAGAGGAAAACCTTGGATGAGATGAATTGATATAGTAACTGGGGCAATGGGGGTAGGTGTGTCAGTGTCAGTGAGATTGGCTCAGGACAGGGCAGGCTTCAGAACTGTAATATACAGGGTCACTAAGAATCACAGATGACTTAATGGCACATAACAACAACAAGAACACTAGTTCAAAACCCCAATTTTGAATGCTAGCACACCATAATTTGAATTTAAACTTGGGCTAATTAAGGAATGTGGTTGAATTAAAGATACTAAAATGATATGATAGAGAATGTTGTTGTCATTGTTGTCCAGAAGATTTAATACTTAAGTAACTTGTGTCTTTTTTGACTGTTGTTGTTAGGTGCCATCGAGTCATTTGCGACTCACAGTAACCCTATGTACAACAGCCCTAAACCCTGCTCTATCCTGTGCCAATCACATGGCCTTTGACACACCTATCCTGATTACCCCAGTCACTGAATCAATCCACCTCATAGAGGGTCTTCCCCTCCTGTGCTGTGCCTCCACCTTACCAAGCATGATGTCTCTCTCTAAGGACCTGTCTCTCCTTACAACATGTCCAAA
>NW_006399869.1:2393406-2398138 GCF_000299155.1 Elephantulus edwardii | reverse complement strand
GAGTGTCTCTGCCCTTAGCCCAGTGACTTGACCCCACTTATTTCCCAGCTCCACCTTCTACCAGGATAGACATTCACTTCTATCAAATCCCTTCAGAATTTATCTTCCATTGTCTGATCCATGATCTGACAGCTTGTATCTGAAGCTTTCTTGGCTTCTGTGATTCTGAACATGTCAACTGCTGAAAATTGTTTTATGTTGTGTTCAGTGTCTCTTAAATCTATCAAATAGCATTCCTCCCCTAGATATAAGTGCCATTTCCCACTTAACCAGGAGTAAGAACTCATTTTTAATATACCTTGAGCTTAGAATTCCTTATCAAAGATGTCTCCTTGATCGTTATCCATTTACCATAAAATGAGAGTGCTGGGAGAAAGTAAATGCAGCATTAGGAAAAAAAAAATGGAAAAGGAAAAGGAATGGAAGTAGTAAAGGAAACAGAAACCCAAGAACAAACCGCACAAATCTGCCTCCAATTTCAACATCTTTCAGGGTTTCTTTCTTTTTTTTTTTTTCAGAATTTCCAAAGGCATGTTTATTATTTATAATAACAAAATTAATTTGGCAGCCTCATATTGCTACTTGTCAGGCATTATTTACAAGACATCTTTCTGAAATATTTTTATTTTAGCAATGGAAAAAAGTTAAATGATTTTCCTAAAACTCTTTTTTTGTTGTTGTTTTTTTGTGATAAGCGGTTTGTGGATTCCATTTGAGTTAATTCAGCCTCATGGTGATTCTATGTGTACACACTAGAACTATCCCTTCTGGTTTCCAAGATTGTGACCTTTAGGAAGCCAACTGTTGATCGTACAGCTAGTTGTTGTTATGTGCCATTGAATCAACAGTGACCTAGTGGTGGAGAGCTCAACTATTTGTGACAGCAACTGACTCCTCCAGAGATTCTTAAATATTAATTATCTGTTCCTCCAGAGGTTCTTTAGCTTTAGTTTCCCATTCCCAAAAGACTTTTATAATATCTTGGGATGTTTTTTTGTCATCCTGAAGAGGACTATAAATGATGGCACTACCTGCATTCCCAAGAGACTTTTTATAGTATCTTGGGATTTTTTTTTCATCCTGAGGAGGACTATAGGTGGTACTACCTGTAAAATGGTCAAAAACTGAAAGCAAACATAAGCAGGAGTCCATTTTCCTGAGTTTATTGTAGCTCATGGTAGCTTCATCTGTTACAAAAATAGAACTTCTCCATAGGATTTTTCGGACTGTAATTTCTACTTCGATCCCTAGGCCTTTCTTTTGTGTACCTTTAGATTAGCAGTTTAGTGCAAGAGCTCTCCTCACAAATGAAAATGGCCCTTCCCAGTGCCTAAAGTAAAACCCCAGTTTAAGACTTGTAACCAACTTTCTGGATCAATAAAATAGAATACTATTGTTCCTCTTCACTGGCTAGTCATTAACAGTGAGAAAGTAATATGTAATGGCTAACAGAGATGTTCCTTCCTTCAAATATACTACATTGTGCTCTGTATTCAATGTGACTTAGATTTCTAACAGCCTGTAAATGAAAACCTGCTTCACCAGATATCTGTGGTTGGCAAGTATCATATGAAGTAGATGTTGCGTGTTGAGACCCTAACAATACAGGAGCTTTCATTTTTCTCTATCTATTTAATTTTCAACCTTAACACCTGCAATGAGGACAACTGTCTTTCTGTGTCTGGCACTATCATTTTGGGAAGATCATGCAGAACTAAATAAAAAGTGAACGATAGTGCAAAGATCCAATTTTCCTCCTGAAAGAAAAGGATTCAAGAGGTGAGCCAATTTGTTCAGTTGATCCATACACCCTTGGATGATTAAAGCTTCTGAGAATGAAAATAAAATCACTAAAATAATCAGGGAAGTCCTGCTGTGTTTCTATTATAACAAGGTAGCTAGGAAAGATCTTACATTTTTGATGGAAATGTGAGCAAATTAATAATAATTTTGTTGTTGGATGATACATTTCCTGAGAGATAAGAAATTTATCTTTCTGAGAAAGTAAAATAAAGATATTACTGGTAACTCATTTAACTGAATTTAAATTACCCAGGTTTTATATTTATAACTTTACACTAATATTGATTATATATCCCTGCCTGGTAATGTTGTTGTTGTTATGTGCAATTGAGTCATTTTTGACTCATAGTGACCCTATGTACGAGAGCCCTAAACACCGTTCTATCGTGTGCCAACCTTACTGTCACAAACACATTCATTCCCACCACTCCATTCACAGAATCGATCCATCTCATCGAGGGTCTTCCTCTCTTGCGCCGTCCTTCCACTCTCCCAAACATGATGTCCCTCTCCAAGGACCTCCTTGCAACATGCCCAAAGTATGTCAGACGAAGCTTCAGAATCCTTGACTCCAGGGAACATTCTGGCTTCACCCTCTCCAGGACAAACCTGTTTGTTCTCCTAACAGTCCATGGTATATTCAACACTCTTCTCCAGCACCACAACTCAAAGGCATCAATTCTCTTTCTAGCATCCCTATTCACTGTCCAACTCTCCAATGCATAGCATGTAATTGCAAAGACTATAGCCTGGATCAGGCACACCTTAGTCTCCAGCCTGACGTTGCTGCACTTCAGTACTCTTAGCAAAAGATTGGAGGTTCAATTCTCTCAGTCACTGTGCAGGAGAAAGATGGGTAGTCTCCTTTCGTAAGAAGTTAGAGCTTCTAGCAAAGAATTAGAGTTATTAGGAGTCAGAACAGATGTGATAACTAGTGAGATCTGATTTTGCTTTGACCATATAACTCTTGATGAGAAAAGGGAAAACAAAAGATATCTTTAATTATATAATCCCACCTTGTCCTTTGTACAAAAGGGCTTCCTAAGTGGTCCTGGTGAGTGTCAAGACAAAGCTTCTTGCAACTCTTATACATGGTAATGTTGTGAAATATAATAACATAGTTTGCAAGACTGAACATTGAGGAGAAAAATGATTTGTTTGACATAATATGACTAATAATGCTAGAGCCAGGACTCAATTTTAATAATCTAATTCCTACTCCAGGTTCCAGTTCATCAATACCACATCTACTGGTAGTAAAATAGAGGACTTAAACTGCAGTCAAATTTTAAAGATTCAGAAAAATATATTTTCATATGTTCTGAGAATATGAAAAGGAAAAATTGAATAAATTTTTATATCCAGATGTCTAATATATTAAGACTGTTTCTAGTCAAATCCCTAAAGTATATTTGTTTAGGATTTTGTAATATATCTGAAGGAAAAGCATAAATCCCTCAAGTGAAGGAAGGGCTAATATCTTCACTAAAAAGACAGGCATGAAGACAATTTTACACAGACACTTTAAAATTCGCTTTTTGTATTATTTTTTTTCATGTGAGATACAGAAAGTTTACATAAAGGTTGGGTTTTCACTCCTTCATTGTTGCAAATTTTCCTCCTTCAATCTTCCCTTTTCCAGTCCACTTTGCAATGCTCCTCTTGTTCCAGATTGTTGTCTTACATAGAATGCCTAATCATATACCTTAACTTTCTTTAAAAGGAAACAAAATGATGAAGAGAAAATGGACTGCCCAACGTTCCTATATTAAAGTCTCACTTGTATCCAAGTTTTACACTTTAGTTGAAAATATGATTTGACAATCACTGCATTTTTTCTTTAAACTCAAATTTTCTCATAATCTACATCTTTGTGCAATAAGAAATATTTTAGAATTTAAGTCTCTAGGAAGCTGTCATCATGTTGACTGGCAACCATATAAACTCATTATCAAGATACTTTTTGGAAGTAGACTGTCCTCACACAGGCTAGCTTCATTCAATCTCCACAACTGCTTCCCCTAGGTCTTGGTGTTGTCTTTTCTGAGAAGTAGACTCAGAGCTAAAGTGAGAAAAGAAAAAACAGGTAGTTGCTCAACCACTCTTCTTGCTGTAGCTCATGGAAACGGAAATGTGATGTGAAGATTATTACTTACAATTTCATTTTTCTGAACTACTCTTACATATTTTCTTATCATAATTTAAAAGCATATCAATTTATTCTTTAATGTTGACTACACCCAGACACTAGTCTGTCACTCCAGATTCCTAGTGGGTAGCCAGATTTCTGGAGGTTGGTACAGGATAGGACAAGGTTTATTTAGATCTACCTCCATGATCATAGTTTGAGTCACTTTCTCGATCATAGTTTGAGTCTTCCTCTCTTTCCCTGACTCTACTTTGCTCATTGTGATGAAGGACTACTCCTTCCTGACAAAATGCACAAAGGGTGTGAGATGAAGTTTTATAATCTTTGTCTCTAAGGATTAATCTAGGTTGCACTTTCTCTAAGACACATTTGTTCTTTTGTCAGTCCATAATATATTAAAAACTAGTTGTGAACAAACAATTCAAAAGCATGGATTCTTCATAAGTACTCATTATTCATTGAAAATACCATGACTTGAGTTAGGAACTCTGTAAATTGACATCTTTGCATTTTAGCACTTTGAAGAGGTCCTTGATAGCAAATTTTCCCAATGCAATATATCTTGATTTAGTCACTATTGTTATTATATGTGCTAATTGTGGATTCACATAAAATTAATCTGCTGACTTCAAACTTTTCTGCAACTATCATTATCTAGTCACAATATAGTCTTCAGAGACACTGATCCCAACATAAGGAACTACCATCAGCTGATGTGTTTGAAATCACAGAAGCCATGGAAGCTTCATATATAAGTTATTAGATGGAGGGCTGGTGAAA
>NW_006399869.1:2387804-2388946 GCF_000299155.1 Elephantulus edwardii | reverse complement strand
GTTTTCACCCTCTCTAGGAAAGACCTATTTTTCCCCCTGGCAGCCCATGGTATATTCAACACTCTTCTCTAGCACCACAATTCAAAGGCGTTGATCCTTTTTTTAACATCCTTAGTTATTGTCCAGCTCTCAGATGCATTGCAATTAATTGGGAAGGCCAGAATCAGGAACACCTTAGTCTCCATACTGATATTGTTTCTCTTCAGTACTCTAGAGAGGTCCCTGACAGCATAATTTTCTTCTTCAATTTGTCTTTTGATTTCCCAACTGCTGGTGCCAAAAATGTTGATTGTGGAACCAAGCAAGGAGAAGTTATCAATAATCTCAATCACTTTTCCATCCATAATGAAGCTGCCAACCAGAACAGTTATAAGAATCTTTGTTTTCTTGATGTTGAGCTTCAATCCATATTGAATAGAAAATATTGAATGATGCTGTTGTTGTTTATTGCTGTCGAGTCGAGCACGACTTATAGCGACCCTATGAACAAAAACCCTGAAACTTTTCTATAACTATTGACATTTATCAAAGTTCATAGAGTTTCCAGAGATATGCTGTTTAGGAACTGGATGTTATTCCATTGAGACAGAAGGAATACACAGTTATTGCATCATAACTAATTAGTTGATTCTTTTTCAGATTATAGTCTAGATCAAGATCACTGGTTCTGCAAGAAGCCCAAACTACATTGAAGGTATTAGCAACAAATCAGTCCCAGATTCCTTAGTTTATAGACAAATTTTCCTTCATATCTGTGTATCTTTTCTTAAAAGAACCCCAATCTTATTGGTTATACTCACTGTATGATTTCATATTAACTTGAGGCAAAGTGTAGAGCCATATACCTCTGAGTAAGATATGTTAAGGGTTTCTGTTGTTGTTGTTGATTGTCTTCAAGTTGAGCAAAACTCATAGTGACCCTGTGAGCAAAAGGCCTGAAATCCCTCTACAACTATCAAAATTTACCAAAGTTCATAGAGTTTCCAGAGACATGTTGTTTAGGAAATGGATACCACTCCTGCTTTCAAACTGTCACAGTATGTTATTCTTGTTATGTGCCATTGAGTCACCTGCGACGCATAGTGACCCTATGAACACCGGCTCTGAACCCTTCCCTGTCCTGAGACAGTCTCACTAATTCT
>NW_006399869.1:2384800-2387168 GCF_000299155.1 Elephantulus edwardii | reverse complement strand
AAAAGAGTGTTAATTGTGGATCTGAGCAAGCTGTAATTGCTAACTACCTCAATTTCTTCCCCATCTATAATGATGCTGCCAATTAATTGGCCCAGTGGTGAGAATCTTTGTCTTCTTGATGGTGAGTTTCAATCCATATTGAAGACTACAGTCCTTGACCTTTTGTGGGTCTTCAGTTTCATCAAGGTAGGTTGTGTCATTTGCATATTGTAGGTTGTTAATGAGTCTTTAATCTTGATGCCACATTCCTCCTCATAAAGCCCTTCCTCTCTAATGATCTGTTTCTGCATACAGATTGAAAAGATAGGGGACAGCATGCTTCCCTGACAGACTCCTTTTCTGATTTTCAACCATGGATTGTTTCCTTGCTCTATTCTGACGGCTGCTTCGATTCCAAGTGTAGGTTTCATAAAAGAACAATCAATTGTTCTGAGAGTCCCGTTTTCTTCAATGTTAGCCACAATTTATTGTGATCCACACAGTCAAATGCCTTTGCATAGTCAATGAAACACAGATAGACATTCTTGTTGTACTCTCTACTTTCTGCCAAGATCCATCTGACATTGGCAATAGTGTCCCTAGTGCCATAACCTCTTCTAAATGCAGCTTGTATTTTGATAGTTGTCTGTCAATATACTGTTCAAGTCTTTTCTGGGTAATCTTCAGCAGGATTTTGCTAGTGTGTGATATTAGTGATTTTGTTCAGTAATTTCCATGCTTTATTGGACCACCTTTTTTTGGGATGAGAATAAATATGGATCTCTTCCAGTCAGTTGGCCAAGTAGTTGTCTTCCAGATTTCTTGGCACAACTGGGTGAGCACATTAAGGGCAGCATCTGTTGGCTGAAATACGTCAATTGGTATTCCATCAATTCCTGAGGCTTTATTTTTGCCAAGTCTTACAAAACAACCTGTACTTCTTCCTTCATCACCATTGCCTGTTTCTCATATGTTGTTTCTTGAAATTCTTCTGTGTCAGCCAATTATTTTTGGTACGATGACTCTGTATACTCCTTCCATCTTCTTTTAATACTTACTGAGTCATTCAATATTCTGTCTATGGCATCCTTAAGCCTGGCAACTCATGGCTTGAATTCTTTTCTTCAGTTCTTTCAGCTTAAGAAATGCTGAAGGAGTCTGGACCTTTTGATTTTCCAACTCTAGCTCCTTGCATATTTCATGACAGTATTTTGTGTTATCTTCCTGAACGGCCCTTGGAAGTCTTCTATTCACATCCTTAGTTTCTTGATTTCTTCCCTTTGCTTTGGCTTCTGGGCACTCTAGTGCAATACTCAGAATCTCTTCTGACATCCATTTTGGTCTTTTTGGTACATTTGGCCTTCTTCCTTCTTTGTAATGACTTTTTGCATTCTTCATGAACCATATTCCTGCTATCTTCTTAAAGCTTTTCTTGTCTCCGTTCATTAGAGTTCAAGGCCAGAAATTCATTCCTGAGTTGGTTTTTAAATTCATGAGAGATAAACTGAATATGATTTAAGCTTTTTAGTTTTAATTTGAACTTGCATATGAGCAGCTGACGGTCTGTTCCACACTCAGCTTCTGGCCTAGTTTTCACTGAACTTCTCCAATGGTTCCTACCATAGATATAGTCAGTCTGATTCCTGTGTATCCTATCTGGTGAAATCCATGTGTGTAACCTGCATTTTCGTTTCCTATAAAAGGTATTTGCTATAAATAAATAATTGATTATACAGAATTCTATCATTCTATCCCAGCCTCATTTCTGTCACCAAGTCCATATTTTCCAACTACTGATCCTTTTTCCTGATTCCCAACTTTTGCATTCCAGTTGCCCATTTTTTATTAAGCATCATTGTTGCTTGTTTGATCAATTTCTGACTACAACAGTTGATAGAAAACATCTATTTCCTCCTCTTTGGCTCTGGTTTTAGGTGCATAAATTTGAATGATAGTGGTATTAACCAGTCTTCCTTGTATTCCTCTCCATATCCTGTCACACAAATATTCTATTTCAAAATGGATGTAGAAATGCCCTTTTAACTATGAAAGAAACCTTTTCTCTCATCTTTTCATCTCCAGCATAAAGATCATATGACTGTGGGATTCAAAGTGTCCCATGCCAATCCACCTCATTTTGCTAATACCCAATTTGTCAGTATTTATGCTTTCCATTTCTTTCTTTACAATGTCCAGTTTTCTTACATTCATGATTCTCACATGACATGCACCAATTGTTCATTTCTTCATACAGTTTTTTTCTCCTCTTTTGTGTTTCCAAATTTGAGGGCTGAACTTCAGTTGCGATATCTGTCAGTCTACTCAAAGTATGTTCTTCTGTACATAGTGTTTTAAAAGGCCAGTTAATTTCAGAAGTGGATGGCTAACC
>NW_006399869.1:2378774-2384624 GCF_000299155.1 Elephantulus edwardii | reverse complement strand
TACCAACTTTGAAAATATGAGTCCCTTGAAAGTTTATATGTTAAGATTTTTGTTGATTTTACTTACTTAATATTGCTGTTTCTTCTATATAGTAATGTTAAGATACATTGCAAAAACAATTAAGGTTGTCATTAATTTACATTTATAGGATATTTATATTTATTTTATGCAGTAATGTTAAGATGTATGATAAAAATGGATATTTTAGATTTATAAAGTATCTAATTCCCATCTTTAGATTATTATTGATTACATATACTAAAAGGGAAAAATGTTTCCGAAAAAAATGCTTGTTGGAAAGAGAAGAATTTGATATAGGCGCTTAGTCTGGGAGAGGATTAAGTGCCACCCCGGACTTGGATCCACAATCAGTATGATTAGTACCAACAGTTAGGAGATTAGGAGATACGCTTACCTGGCAAAGTTTGTAGAGAGAAGCGTCTCTAAATTATAGAGAGTGATTATGTTAGTTTGAGGACTAAGGTGTGTCTGATTCAGGGCATAATCTTTTTAGCCACTTGATGTCTATCTTAGAACTGGACAATGAATAAGGATGATAGAAGAAGATGCCTTTGAACTGTAATGTTGGAGAAGAGTACTGAATGTGAATGTCCCATGGACTATTAAAAAAAAAAAAAAAGAAATGTACTGGAGAAGGTGTAACCACATTGTTCCTTGGATGAAAACATCATAAAGCTTTGGTTCACATAGTTTGGACATATTGTTGTTGGGTTCCATTAAGTTGAGTATGACTCATAGTGACCCTATGAAAAATGGATCTGAATCCTGTCATATCCTAGGCCATATTCACACTTTCTGACACACTTGAGCCCATTGCAACAGTTGCTGTGTCAATTATTCTGGTCGACAGTCTTCCTCTTTTTCACCAACCCTCTTCCTTTCCAAGCATGATGTCCCTCTCCAAGGAATTGCTTCGCCTAGCAACATTCCTATCAAATCAGTTGAGTAAGACCTCAACAATCAACACTAACTCACAGTATGAAACATCTTATATTAATCTGCTTGGGTTCTGGTCAACTCATCTCAGGTATCATGGTCTGTGGTGTTAATTGTTTATTGTTCAAAATGGCTTCCTTAGCCATTGACTGACTTTGCCATGTGGAAGAAGGAGGGTATGCAAATAGGATATATTTGCTTATTCAGAAGGGAAATGGGTAATGTCATCATTAAATCCAGTAGTAGAAATGGAGACTCTTGCTACCATCAAAGAAGAAGCTAGATAATGTTATAGAAGTAATATCCCTGGCAACCAGCAGCAGAGAACCAGAAACCTGATGTGAGACAGAGTGGTGGTTAAGATCGCTACTCTGTAGGGAAACATACACCACAGGGAGCCAGAGATAAAATCCTTTCCCTAAACCATGAGGCTGAAGGCTGAGATGCCTGTGAATTCATAACAGCTGTCCTGGTAGAGTGATTATATTCTGCTGGAACAGATCTTTGGTAAGCAGGGATTTATGAGGAAGAGTGTGGCATCAGGATTGGAGGAAGATTCATTAACAACCTATAATTACAATATGACACAACCTTGTTTGCTGAAACTGAACAAGACCTAAAGCACTTGCTGCAAAAGGTCAAGGACTGTAGTCTTCAATATGGATTGAAGCTCAACATCAAGAAGACAAAGATTCTCACTACTGTACCAATTGGCAACACCATAATAGATGGAAAAGAGAGTGAGGTTGTTAACAATTATCGCTTGCTTGGATCCACCATCAACAATCTTAACACCAGCAGTCAGGAAATCAAAAGATGAATTGCAATGTGAAAATCTGCTGTCACGGAATTTTACAGAGTGCTGAATAGCCACTATGTCAGTCTTGATACAAAGGTGTGCCTAATCCAGTCTATGATCTTCTCAATTACTTGTTATGCTTCAGAGAATTGGACAATGACAAAGGATGTCAGAAGAAAAAATAGATACCTTCGAGTTGTGGTTCTGGAGAAGAGTCTTGAACATACCATGGACTGTCAAGAGAACAAACAGGTCCATCTTGGAGAGGATGAAATCAAGTTTTTCCTTTTATACTAGGATTTTGAAGCTCTACATCACTTAGTTTGGGTATGTGGCCAGGAGATATCGGTCCTTGGAGAAGGACATTATACTCTGAAGGGTGGATGGACAATGCAGGAGAGGGAGACTAAGGATGAGATAGGTTGATACAGTAACTCGGGTGATGGGGTTTGCTGTGTTGGAGTTAGTGAGACTGGCTCAGGACAGGGAAGAGTTCAGAGCTGCTGTACATAGGTCACTATACATTGCAGCGACTCAATGGCACATAACAATAACATACTATGACAGGTTTGGAAGAAGGAGTGACACCCACTTCCTAAATAACATGTCTCCGGATACTCTATGAACTTTGATAAATGTCAGTAATTTGTAGAAGAGCCTTAGGTCTTTTGTTCATAGGGCCGCTAGGAGTCATGCTCGACTCAAGGCAATCAATAACGACAACAGCAAGAACTAACCTAGATTATAGTCTTTTGACTTCCCCAATATGGATTTTGTGGTCTGAGAGTGATTATATCAGGTTTTGGATACAGTAAAGCTGTTTGGTGTTGATATGAGTAGAAAGAGGTTCAGCAGGAGCATGGGATACATATCTGACTTCATGGGAATTGGTTTTGTGTTGTTGATGCAGTTGACAGGGAAACCTCCCCATTATGGACTTAGTGAAAGTCAGATATTGCCATCCCATGCGGTCCTTGCTCATTTTACTCTTACAAGAATGCCATTCATATTAGATTTGACTTACTCTATTCTATGTGACCAACTTCATGTTAATTTCTTTAAAGATCCTATTTCTAAACAGATCACATTCACAATTACTTGCCAGGATTAGGATTTAAATATCATTATTACAAATTGGAGAATAATCATCCCATGAGCTCCACCCCTGACATGCAATGATCATTTTTCTACAAAGTTGAGGTTGATAATACATGTGTTTTCACAACATCATCCCGTGAGTTGCTGGAAAAACTCTTTTTCTTTCAGTAAGTAAATCATTACACTTGAGGGATGGAAGCCCAAGTGGTAATTTTTATTAAATAAGAGTATATTTTATGTGTAGTTTAATAGGCTTGCTGTGATTTTTATGAGTTAAGACTAAATGAATGATAGAATCCTTTGCCACTTCAAAGACACATTTCATAATATGAGCTTGGTTCTGACCTCTTAAGATGCATGCTTTGTAGTCACTTGCTGCCTGAAATATTTTAAAGATATGTATTTCTTAATTATTTCTATTCATTATTAAGTGTATTACAGTCCTTGGAGAAGGATATCATTCTTAATAGGTGGAATATCCTAGATAAGATGGATTGGCACAGTAACTGGTATAATGGGGTAGGTGTGTCAAAAACAGTAAGATTAGCTCAGGATAGGGCAGGCTTCAGAGCTGTTGAACTTAAGGTCGCTGTGATTTGAAATGGCACATAATAACAACAATAGAAATATTTTATATTTTTTTCTTATACATTTTAGGGAGCTCTGGTGGTCTAGTAAATTTTTTAACAAGACCATGGAATACTTTGTTTAAAAAAATTGGAAACTTATTTTAATTAAAAATGTTACTAGTTCCTCTAGTAATTATCTTTGTTACTGTTAATGCTTGGAAATAATTGAAGTAGATATTAAGTGAAACAATAAGTTATAAAATATAATTATTTTATCACTTCTATATGACTTTTAATGATCTTTTATATCTCTATATTTAATTTTTTAATGCCTAATTATTCTCTACCATTTTAATTGATTGTTTTATTAAAAATGAAAAAGTATGGAAGGCAATAACTTTATTTAGGATATTTAGAAAGTGAAGTAAAATATGTTCATAAGTGATAATTAAGAACACAATATGGCAACTGAGGAAGTCTTTTTTAAAAGTTGTAAGCTAGAATGAAATGATACAGTAGCTCAATTTTAGGAACCATATTACTTCTTGTGAAAGTTAATATTACAGATCTCTATTTAACCATGCAGATATCCCTTATCACTTAATCTCTCAAGAAGTACATGATATTGTGCTTTAGATACATTCAACACTAGTTTATAATCTTTAACTTTATTTGGTCAATGAATTTATTAAAAGGATTTTAAGGTTAATAATCTTATGAAGTGATCAATCATTCTAAGTTACAAGCTGCCACCAAGGTTTCTCATTGTGCTGAAAGCAAATGATTACTTGATAATGATCACAAGAAGCACATCTGTATGCTGGTTGAAAAGTTAATTAAAATGTAATTCCATCTGGTAGTCCAGTTGGGAATGTCACTATTCAATTTAATCTACATTGAGCTGAAATGAAGTTCACATAATCAAAGGGTATAGTGGATATAATGCAGCAGGATCATGAGAATGTCAGTCAGTCACTGTTGCCATGTCAATTTGAATAGGTTTGTTTCATTCTCTTTTAAACAGTTTTCTTTCTTTCTTTTTTTTCTTTGATAGGAACTAGAAATGAAGAAAAAGATAATTTCCTTACTGAGTCTTCTCAGCAAGGGTCCATTTCCTTTCTGTGAGCTCTGCCTAACTTCCTGGTTTCCCCATTTTCTCTTTCACTTTCGAAAGGAAGGCTGATAAGCCCGATATATGCAGAAGTCCTTTCCATTGACTGCTGGTGTCAGTCATCCATTTGCTTTTGATTCTATATAAACTAAGTTTTTATGACATAATGATTTAAAACGACACAAACTTATTATTGTAGAGTGCTGATTGTCAAATAATTGCTGTGCCCAGTAAGCCTGCAGGACTCCTTACTGGAGTGATTTGTTGTTATATGCCCCTCAAGTCAAACAAGCTCACAGCTGACCCTCCAGTGGTTTTTCAGAGGGAGAGTTAATCACACAGAAGGAGACTGCTTATCTTTATCTCACAGAGAATCTGGTGGATTAAAATGATTTGCCTTTGGGTTGGCAACATAAGTCCTTACCACTAAGCCACTTAAGTGATTATCATCTTTAATTCCATAAATTTGATTTTTTTACAATAATATAGAGAAGCCGTGATGGTTCAATAATAGAATTGTTTCTTTCTATATGGAAAAACAAGATTTGATTCCTGATCAATGCACCCAGTAGCAGCCATGACTATGATTTTACCTGTATCCACAACCACCAGCCATGATAGCCACTGTTAAGAAATCAAAACACATGCTAATAATGCATCAAGCAAACTCACTTTCAACCTTGAAAGTGTTTAAGAATAAGGATGTCAGTTTAAGGCTAAGGGGACTGACCCAAATCAAGATACTTGCAACTGCCTCATATTTATATGAAAGCTAAAGAGTGAATAAAGAAGATATTTAAAAAGACTTGATGACTTTTAGTTATAATACTGATAAAGAGTATACAATATAATATGGGCTGCCAAAAGAACAAATGAATATGTCTTGAAGAAAGTACAACCAGGGTTGTTGTTGTTGTTATGTACCGTCGAGTCGTTTGTGACTCATAGCGACCCTATGTACAACAGCCCTAAATCCTGCTCTATCCTGTGCCAATCGCATTGCCTCTGATACACTCATCCCGATTCCACCTCATAGAGGGTCTTACCCTCCTGCACTGTCCCTCTACTCTACCCAGCATGATGTCCCTCTCTAAAGACCTGTCTCCCCTTGCTTGCAACATGTCCAAAGTATGTCAGACAAAGTCCCAGAATCCTTGCTTCCAAGGAGTAGCCTGGTTTAACCCTCTCTAGGATGATTCTGTTTGTTTTCTTGGCAGTCCATGGTACATTAAATACTCTTCTCCAGCACCACAGCTCAAAGGCATCAATTCTCCTTCTGTCCTCCCTAGTCATTGTCCAACTCTCTGATGCATCAA
>NW_006399869.1:2326047-2378084 GCF_000299155.1 Elephantulus edwardii | reverse complement strand
CATCGGCTACAATATCCCTAGTACCACGACCAGGGTACTCCTTAGAAGTAAGGGTGGTGAAACTCTGGCACCATGTCTCTGGACACAGTGTATTGTCAGGTTGGGGGAGGTAGTCCTTGGAGAAAGATAATATACATTGAAAAGTAGAAAGTAAATTAAAGGGAGGACAACCTTCGATGAGGTAGTTTGAGACAGTGGTTGTCATAACAGACTTGAGCACAGCTGAGACCAATAGGATATAGCACAGGTAATGACAATTTTCCATGCTCTGTTGTTCATAGGGTTAATAGGAATTGAAGTTGACTTGAGGGCACCTAACAACAATAGCAATCTTCTGTTGGTGGAGGTATGCATGTTGCTATGTTACAGAATGCTTCAGAAGATCTTCCATACTGAAATTAACTAGGAAGAACAGCCTGGCAACTTGCTTCTGAAAATCAGCCAGTGAAAACACTTTGGATCATCACAGTCTAACTAACAACCAATCAAGATGATGCCAGGATATTGGGCAAAATTTTATTTCACTCAGGTAAGCGTGTGGTCCATGTGACTCAAAGGAGAACTAGACAGAAGCTAACAACAATAGTAACACAATGTATTCACAGGTTTTAGGGACTAGTACATGAAAAATCTTTGGACTTCCTTTTTATGCCTACCACATAGTGTACAATATAATTTATTCTCATTATTGTGCCTCGGTAAATAATTATGCTTTTATCTTCCTCTTTTATAATTTGGGAAATATTTTCTTTGGATGATTTTTTTAAAAACTTGCATATTTACTAAGTATTACCAATTAAAGCTTGAACATGTTACGGGAAATTTTCCTTGGAGATAAAATTTGCATAGAAAGGTTCTTCTCTTGAGTCTTATTGTAAAGCAGAAATGAATACATATTAAATTATATCTGTTTGCATGGAACACAGAGGGTTTTTGTTTGTTTAGTTGATAATTTTTAACTAACTTTTGAAATTTAACTTTAGCCTTATTTTCATTATATACTTAAATTTTAAGCTCCAGATCAAATTATTGTGGGTGGGCTACTATCTTGTTTTATGTATTTTATTTCTTTATTTTTCTTTAGAAAGTAGCTACTTATTGTTTTCATCAGTCAAATATACTTCCACTCAATTTAAATACATGGGAAGTTGTATATTACATCCTGAAATTGTAATTTCACATTATTAACCCAAACTGATTTAATAGAAAAATAATCAACAATATGTGTATGCATATTTCTACAAATAAAATATATATTAGATAGTTCTAGTATTAGGGGTTTATTGTTCAAAATGGCTTTTGTAGCCTCTGACTGAATTTGTCACATGGATGGATGGGAACATGCAAATAGGGTACATTAGTCTCGTTGCTATTATCTGCCTGTGACTCATAGTGACCCTATGCACTAGAGCTCTGTGTCTGATCCTGACCCAATATCACTGTCTCTGACACACCTATTACCCTAGTCACTATGTTAATCCATCTCATCCAGGGCTTTCCTCCACTGTGCTATCCCTCCACATTTCCAGGCATGATGTGCTTTTCCAAGGACTGGTCCCTCCAAGCAACATGGCCAAAGTATATAAGACAGAGCTTCAAAATCCTTACCTCCAGAGAGCAACTTAGTTTCACCCTCTCCATGACAGACCTGTTTATTTTCTTGGCAGTTGATTGTATTTTCAATACACTTTTCTAGCACCACAACTCAATGATATCAATTCTTCTTTTGTCATGTTTAGTCATTGTTCAGTTCTCTGATTCATAGCAAGACTATGGCCTAGATCAAGTGCACTTTAGTCTCTAGACTGATATCTTTGCTTTTTACCACTCTGGAGAGTTTCCTGACAGTAGACTTTCTTCATCTAATTCGGTTTCCCCCTCCCACCCCGACTGCTTTTACCAAGAATTTTGATTGTAAACCTGAGCAAGCTGAAATTGTCAACAGTCTCAAACTCTTCTTCATCAGTCAGGGTTCTGCCAACTGGCCCAGTGGTAAGAATCTTTGTTTTCTTGAGGCTGAGCATTGAATCTCATGAATTGAACCATATTGAAGACTACAATCCTGGACCTTGAGCAGCAGACACTTCAAGCCTTCCTCAGTTTTTGCAAGAAGAAACAGACATGCAGTGCACCTTTCGGGGCCAGAGATTCTTTCACAAGCCAGACCCACAGGAGAGCAGCAGCAGCCACAGCAGAGAACCAGAGACCCGACATGAGACAGAGCTGACCTTGAGACTGCTATTTCATGGAACCAGGGCTAGGAACCTTTGGCCCAATTGTTGGAGGATGAGGGAGGAGGCAGATGCCATAAGACTAGGAGCTTTGTAACATTGGCCTAACGTGATAAGGCTGAAGGCAAAAGACCTACATACACTCTTTTGAAACTGTCCTGAGGAATTGTATCTGTTGCCAACTGAAATGATACCCTGTTAACTTCACTAATAAACCCCATATTCATGAGCATGGTTTAGTGTGCTCTGTGGGCTATTCCAATAGATTTTAAATCCAGCAGAACAGTAAGGTTAGTGTTGCAATTAGTAGAAAGAGGTGTGGGGAATATATCTGACCTCATGGGAATTGGTTTCCTGCTGTGGATGCTGTTAATGGGGACAGTTACCTTTTTGAGGAGTTAAGTTAGATATTACTGATCCCTTATGGTCATTGCTCTTTTTATCACAGTATTACAATAAAGAGTTACTATTAAGATAGTGACTATACAAGTCTAAATTTGTTTGCACTTATGAGATTTTTTTTTAAATTTAGAAAATATGAAAAGTTCTAATGTTTGCATGGTGTTTATTTTCTTGATAAGATGTTACTCATAGAAGCACAGCTTCTGTTGTCTTTAGGTGTTGTTTAGTTCAATCTAACCATTAACACTGTACATTACAAAAAAAAAAAGGCTGCCTGATCTGGGGAATGTTGTTCAGCCTAGATAAATTAACACATTACAACCACTATACATAGTCTAGAAACATACAATTTTACAAAATAATTATCCCCAGAGTCTATATAATGATCAAGATTAACATATAACTTCTCATTTCTTTCTACACATCCAGTTTTGGTATAAGTTTGGTTTACAGCCTGAAAATATATTGTTATTGTTGTTGTCATGTGCCATCAAGTCTCCAGCAATGTATAGCAACTCTATGTACAATAGTTCTGAAGTCTACCCTATCCTGAACCAGTCTCACTGACTTCGACACACCTACCCCCATTACCCATTCCCTCTACCTTTCCAAGATGATGCTATTCTCAAAGGACTGGTCCCTCCTGGCCACATGCTGAAAGTATGTAAGACAGAGCTTCAAAATTCTTTCTTCCAAATTAGAAACTTGGTTACACCCGCTCCAAGACAGACCAGTTTGCTCTCTTGGCAGTCCTGAAGCATTTGCTACAGAAAGAAGGTCAAGAACTGTAGTGTTCAATATGGATTGAAGCTCAACATCAAGAAAGAGGGCAAAGATTCTTACCACAGGGCCTATCGGTAGCACCATGATAGATGGAGAAGAGATTGAGATTGTTAACAATTTCAACTTGCTTGGCCCCACAATCAACTCTTAAGGACCAGCAGTAAAGAAATCAAAAGATGAATTTCACTGGGGAATTCTACTGTCAGAAACCTCTCCAAAGTGCTACAGAGCAATGATGTCAGTCTAGAGATTGAGGTGTGCCTGATCTAGGTCATTGTTGCTGATAGATACCATCAAACTTAGAATGACTCATAGTGACTCTCTGGACAACAGATTTGAACCCTTTCCTATGCTGTGTCACCTTTACGCTTCCTGACACATTAGGGCCCATTACAGCAGTCTTTGTTTCAATCTACCTGGTCTCTTTACTCTCCTTTACTGACCCTCTGTCATTCCTAGCATCATGCGGTCTCCAAGGAATAACTCCTCCTAGCATTCCCAAAGTATGTGGGGCAAAGCCTCATCATTTTTGTCTCCAAAGAGGATTCCTGCTGCACCCTCTCCAAGACATATCTGTTTGTTCTCTTGGCCATCCATGGGATGCTCAATGCTCTCCCCAATACCACAGATCAAATGTGTCAATTCTGTCATCCTTATTCATTGTCCAGCTCTCAGAAGTATAGCAAGTAAGAAAACAGACCCCAGCCTAAACCATATGTAACTTAGTCCTTAAACTGACATCATTTTTCCTCAATAATTTGGAGAGATCCCTAACTGCAGACTTTCCCATGCAATATGTCTCCTAATTTCCTTACTGCTGGTACCAAGGGTGTTAATTGTGGATCCAAGTAAGATAAAGTGGTTGACAGTTTAATTCTTTTCTCCATCCATTATGATGTTGTTTATAGGTTCTGTGGTAAGAAACTTTGTCTTCTTGATATTGAAATATAATCCATATTGACGGCTGCATTCCTTGTTCTGCAACAAGTGCTTCAAGTGCTCCTCAGAGAACATTAACGTGTTACATGAACTAGACAATGGAGGTGATTATATGCACAGATCTGTATTTTTCTTTATTGAAAGGTCTTCCACAACTGGATTTTATTTCTTATGAAATTACTGTCATATTTTTCATTTCTCATATATTTCCTATTATTCATTATTTATTTTGAATTTGTATGTCTGACCTTTATGATTAATACACAGGAGTTTTATGAAACCAGTGGTCATAAAAAAATCCCTTCTAAGCATTGGAGAAGTTATTACTTATATTTTAAACAAATTGACAAAAATAACTATGAATGCATTTGCACATAATCAAGCAGAAAAATTCAGCAATTACCTGGATTATGTATAAAGAAAAATATATTCTTCCCTTAACTGAATACTTAATGACAAAATTGCATCATTTATGCTATTTAATCTTGAGTTTCCCTGATCCCTTTTTTCATGTGAGTAAAAAAGTTTAAAAGAAAATATATAATACAAAATCAGTATAAGTTCAAGTAGAAAGGTTACTTTATATTCTGTATTTTTTTAGACAAAACTCAATCTTTTCATACCTTTTTTTGGTTTGAACATTTTAGGGACTAAAAGATACCCAAAGAGCATACTGAGTTTCTCTATTAATAAAAGGACTGTAAATGTTTTAAAAATGTAATTGCTAAGCATATAAAATTTTGATGCCATCTAAATACACATGCATGTGCATTTTTTTAAATGTAAGAGGTTAACATATGATCACTAAGCTTTCACATGTTGCTACTTTAGAGTTAATATTTTAAAACTACATTTTCTTGAGTGTTCCTTATTAATATGATAATCTGAAAGCCATACTGAAAGCATAAACGGTCATTTTATAAGCTTCCGGGAATCTTGTGTTCATTATAAAGTAATCATGCATCCTCTGACTGCACATAACAAGGCTTAATTATGCTGAAATATTCAGAGGATGGTGTAAACCACAGAGCCAAAATGAAAGAGGTATGCTCTTGTCACTGTGATAATAAAATGTGCTTGGACTATTCTGAGCACAATTTTAACATTTATTTTTTATATATGTAATAAAAAGAAACCTTAAATGAGAAAACTTTATAGTTCCTTTTTCACTATAAATCACACAACATGCAGTATTCTGTGATCTGCACTGCAGAGCTTTTCAGTTTTTCAAACCCCTGTGAAGCAGGAGAACAGAACTCAAGGAAAGTGGAGGGATTCTTCTGTGGAGGTCAGTGTGTCCATGACCTATGTTTTGTTCTTATATCCACATCTGTTGTGTTTATTCTCAAGGCGAGAACACCTGTATCTTGTCAGGTGATGGAATTTTACCCCTATATTTTATGATAATGAATTCTATTTGTATTACTTTGATAACTAAGGTGTACCAGACTGGAGTCAGGGTCTTCTTAATCACCATATGTGCATGTGAAACCTGGACAATGAAAAGAGAATAAAAACAATTGATTCATTAGAAGTGTGAAAGAGTAGAACAGAATTGTATTTGAATTCTAGAAGAGAATTGTTGAAGAGTAATAAATAAATTGTGAACTGCCACAAGAACAAACAAATCAATCTCTGAAGAAACATATCCTGAATGTTCTGTAGAAATTAAAATTGGTCCACCAGATGCTCTGCTGGAGAAGGAGGGTGCAATCTCCTCCTGTACCAGTCAGATCTGATTTGATGGTACACGTAAAAATAGTACAATAAAAAATAAAAAAAAAAAAAGAAATAAGCATCGGAAATCTTTGGTTCCATTTCTTTAGCTCTGTGATCAGAAAAAAACCAAGTTTGGTTAAGTAGAGGGGAAACAAATATCAGAAAGCTCCTCAGTGAGAAAGATTGACCTAAAACAATAGACTCATTATATCAGTAAGTTGAAGGTTGGGCAGAATTTCACTGTCATACAAAGGGTGGCCATGAGTTGAATTTAATTAAATGATAACTAACAATAACAACAAATTTACTACTAAGACTAGCTCAACCTCAGTTTATCTGAAATATGAATTTTCAAGACACAGACTACAAAACTCCCAGAATTTAATGCAGAATTTTGTGTTATATATTCTTTTTCTCCCTGAGTAGAGAAAGTTCAACACTTTTATAACATTCTCATTGAAAAGGAAGACAAACAAATATTTAAGAATAACAACCTCGGATTATTTCTGACTCAGCATTCTCCTCATTTCTTTTCTTCTTGCCTTTCTTCCTGCCCAGAGGGCTGGAGAAGAATCAGTGAGGAGGAAAATACCAGCACACATCACTTGATACTTGACATTAGTACCTTGACTGCAGATTTCAGTATGGATTGAAGCTCAACATCAAGAAAACAAAGATTCTCACCACTGGGCCAACTGGCAGCATCAGTATGGAGTCAAAACTCTTGGTACCAGAAGCCAGGAAATCAAGAGATGAATTGCATTGGGAAAGTTAGCTGTAAAGACTTCTCCAGAGTACTTAAGAGCAACGGCGTCAGTCTGAAGAGTAAGGTGCACCTGATATGGGCTATAGTCTTTGCAATTATGTGCTTTGTATCGAAGAGTAGGACCAGGACTAGGGATGATAGAAAGAGAAATGATGCCTTTGAGCTGTGGTGCTGGAGAAGAGTGTTGAATATACCATGGACTGCGAGGAGAACAAACAGGTTTGTCCTGGAGAGGGTGAAGCCAGAATGTTCCTTGGAGTCAAGGATCTGAAGCTTTGCCTGACATACTTTGGGCATGTTGCAAAGAGGAACAAGTCCTTGGAGAGGGACATCATGTTTGGCAGAGTGGACGGGCAGCAAAGGAGAGGAAGACCCTTGATTAGATGGATCAAGTCTGTGATTGGGGTGGTGGGAGTGAGTGTGCCGGAGATGGTGATGTTGGCCCAGGATAGAGCAGGGTTTAGGGCTCTTGTATGTAGACTCACTATGAGTCGCTAGCAACTCCACGGCACATAACAACAACACCTTGTTGTAAGGCATACCAGAAGAATGTCTATTTGTGTTTTATTGTCTATGCAAAAACATTTGACTGTGTGGATCATAACAAGTTGTGGCTGACATTGAGAAGAATGAGAATCCTAGAGCACGTAATTGTGCTTATGAGGAACCTAGACCTATATCAGGGGGCTGTTCTGTGATTAGAGCAGAGAACTGCAAAGTTTAACATTGAGAAGGGAATGTGTAAGGGTTATATTCTCTATCCATACCTATTTATTATGTATGCTGAGAAAGTTATCAGAAAAGTTGGACTCTATGAATTGGAGTGTAGCACTAGGATTGGAGGGAGATTATTCAATAATCTGTTACACAGATGACACAACCTTGCTTCCTGAAAGTGAGCAGGACTTGAAGCACTTGTTGCAGGTCAGGAATGCAAATTTTGGTATAGATTGCATTTCAATATCAAGAAGACAATGATTCTTACCCCTTGACCAATAGGCAGTATCATGATGGATGGAGAGGAGATCTGAACTATCAGCGGTTCATTTTGCTTGGTTTCACGATTAACATCCTTAGTACCAGCAATCAGGAAATAAGGAGACAAATCACACTGGGGAAATCTGCAGTTACGGACCTCCAAAATGATGCCAATTTGAGGACTAAGGTGTGTCTGATTCAGGCCATGGTCTTTCAGACTACTTGCTATGCATCTGTGAGTTGATTGACATCTTTGAGCTGTGGTGTTGGAGAAGAGCATTGAACACCCACCCCATAGACAACCAAGAGAACAAACAGTTAATGTCTTGGAGAGGGTACACCTGGAGTGCCCTTTGGACGCAAAAATGATGAGAATTCATTTCACATACTTTGGGCATGTTGCTAGAAGGGGCTGTTACTTGGAGAAGGACATGATGTTGGGAAGGGCAGAGAGAAAAGAGAGGAAGATCTTCAAGCAGGTGGATTGACATGATGACTGCTCCAATGGGCTCTTGTGTGTCAGGAAGTGTAAGGATGGCACACGGATAGAACAGGGCTCAGATTTTTCTGTTCATACGACCACTATGAGTTGTACTTGACTTGACAGAGCCTAACAAAAGCAACAACAACCTTATTGAAGACATTGTGTACTGTACAGCAATGAGATTATGATATTAAGGATTCTGATAGTTCTCAATTTTAGTGAATGAGTAATATTGTCATATCAGTAGTGAAATATTAAGTTTTGAACATTTTTCTCTCTATTTTAGTGTATATTAAGTATGCAATTTAAATGAAATAAAATCAACTATTTAGTAATTTCTTTTGTATATCTTGTTTCTTGATGATACAGCCACATAATCAGATGATCCACACAGTGCACATCCTCTTATGTTTTTGAAATTTTGTGTTTTAAATGTCTCCTGAACAATAAAATCATGTAGATATATATCAGTAAGAAATGGAATGTAAGTCATATTCTTTCATTACAATGTTTAGATGCATTGTTTCTTTTGTGTCTGGTTTTCTATGCTTTGGTCAGATTACTACAGCACACATTCATTTTGAGAGTTGTTAAGAGCTTCCTAGGGCTAAGTATTTTTCCAGTAATTTGTATACAGTGAACTTTAGGAACAAGGATATCCATGTTTTAATGATTTTGAAGACACAGAGAATAAAGGAAAAATAATAACTTTGTGTAACATTCAGGTTCCCAAAGACTATCTCATGCACAGAAGGGCCATGCATCATGATAAAGGATACAGAAAGCTCCATATGTTGAATATTAGAAAGCATATACAAGGTCTGACGATGTAGCTTGATGGTAGAGCACAGTGGCTTATGTGCCACGGCTTTCTGG
Source organism: Elephantulus edwardii (assembly GCF_000299155.1). Lineage (NCBI taxonomy): Eukaryota > Metazoa > Chordata > Mammalia > Macroscelidea > Macroscelididae > Elephantulus > Elephantulus edwardii. The sequence continues at coordinate 2,368,906 of NW_006399869.1, read as the reverse complement.
TTCAGGTTCCATTACTATTATCAGGTAGAAAGCATATGCAAAAACTCATTAAAAGATTTTCTTGTTTAATTATAATTATATTCAGAGCTAGAGTTATGCAACAGGGAAGGAGAATCTCTAAGTTTCCTATATTTATAATCCTGTGGAGAACGAATAACATAATGTCCACACTGTACATTTCACAGTCAGCTATTTTTCTCTATAAGAAAACTTGGCTTTGTAAGGAAAATTATTCATCCACTGGGACTAGATAAATTCCTGACAACTACACTTCTCTGAAATATTATGTGACCTCAAGGTCTCAAGTTTCCTGGTAACAATCACAGTAGCCATGTAAACACATCATTGGAAAACCCAGAGTGCCCAGAGGTTAGCTCATTAGGCACAAAAGTGGGTCAGCAAGTGAAGAGTATAGGTCGCAATCATTTCCCACTTTATTTGTTGTACGTTATCACTGACAGCATAACCTGGGACCAATGATGTGCTTGAACTGGTGTATAACAGTTCCCAAAAGTCAATTTTTAATTATTTAGAAATGTCTTTTCTAGATTTTTACTACAGCCACTATTAAGAAATTAAAAGATATATACTCAAAAGTAAGTTATATAAGAAACAAAACAAATAAACATAAAAATCTCATTAACTTCTAAATAATTTTACTATTATCTAAGAACTTTAGAATTTCATTTCACTTGGATTCGCAATCAAAATCCATGCAGCAGTTAAGAAGCCACAAGCCATATTACATTGGAAATATCTGCTTTAAAGGACCTCTTGAAAGTGTCAAGTAGCTTTGAAAGAGAAGAGCGAACTGGCAGGGGCGGAGGGATGGGCAGGGAGAGAAGTGCAGCAATGAATGAATGGAAATCCAAAATCTCTGTAAATGCTCATTATAATTATCAAAAAATTATCAAAAAGAAAGAAAGAAAGAAAGAAAGAAAGAAAGAAAGAAAGAAAGAAAGAAAGAAAGAAAGAAAGAAAGGAAGGAAGGAAGGAAGGAAGGAAGGAAGGAAGGAAGGAAGAAAGGAAGAAAGAAAGAAAGGAAGTGGCAAGTAGCAATGATGTCAGTTTAAAGACTTAAGATAGGCCTGACCACAGAATGGTCTTTTTAATTGTTTTGTATATATGTGAAAGCTAGACAACAAACAAGAAAAATCAAAGAAGCATTGATGCCTTTAAATAGATGTGTTGAAAAAGGATATTGAATGGAATAAAAGTAGAAAAAACAAATCCATGTTAGATTAAGTCAAATAGTATGAGCCTAATGCAAAGACGGTAAAACTTCATCTCATGTGTGTGGGCATGTTGCCAGGAGGGGCCAAGCTTTTAAAAACACATCATGCTGGGGAAGGTTGTTGGTCAGTGAAAGAGAAGACCTTCAATGAGAAGGATTTACACAAAAACTGTGCCAAAGAGCTTGAGCATAGCAGATACTATGAGGATGGTGAAAGACAGTGCAAGGTTCATGATTTGTACTCACCTGAGAGCACCTAACATCAACAATAAGCATTATGGTATTTATAAATATTGCATCACCCTGGAGAGTTCTGGTCACCTAGCCTGTAGGGAGTTGTATGTTAAGCCAAAGGCACTTTGAGTCCACAGCAGCTTTGTAGGAGAAATATAGGTAGTCTCCACCCATTTAATCTACTGTCTTGTAAATTCATTGGAGAGTTAGCTATAAATACACTGCCACTTGATAGCAATGGAGGAGTGTGAATGAGTGTATCTATGTGATTTAAATATGATAAAACCATGTGTTTCTGGGTGTCTTTTCTTATTTTAGATTCAGTGAGATTACATTGGTAACTTGTTATATGGTGATAGTATTTACAAACATGCTATCAGCAAATGCTAGAAATTGGGACTTGGTGTCATAGATGATAAAAATTAAGACAGCAGAGAAGATGTGATCAAGGCATATTAAATTTAAACTGAATTTTGTCTGTGATCATCCTACCGTAAACAGCACAAAAACGGAAGAATTATTCTTGCAATCTTGCAGTTAAGCAAAAAGATCCTCATTCCATTGATCATTGAATGATCAATGAGTAAAATTCCAATACATAGTTCATTAACATCACACTGTTAACTTAATTAACATCAGTCAGCATTCATGTCACAACACTCATCTCTCAATGGCAGTCATATGTTGGATATGGATATGGTACATTGCATGCTTGTTGTTGCTGTGTACCATCCAATCGGATCTGACTGGTACAGGAGAAGATTGCCCCTCCTCCAGCAGAGTATTTGATGGATTCGAAGCATGTGCCTTCAGAATTGCAACACAGCTTCTTGCCACTAGGCCACCAGAGCTCTCTTTAATGAAATAATTTTGTAAAAAACCAACTCATTATAGGGAACTTAAAAATTGTGCATACTTGGTTTATCTTTGTGTTATAGAAATGATATGCTTTATAGTCTTTATGTAAATGTTTAGTATATCTTATATGAATATGTATGGAAACTTTCTTTTCCTCAGGAGCAGCTGTTAAACACTACTGTGTTACATATGGAAGCAATAGATTTATTACTGTGGTGTCCAGAGCAACAGTTGGGGTCAGGTGACTGTATCCAGAAAGTACGTCTTAAATGCCAAACATCAAACCATGGCCACTGAGTTAACTATAATTCATGGTGACCCGACAGAAGAGAGAAAACTTCCTATATAGTTTCCAAGACTGTAAATTTTATGGAAGCAGACTGCCAAATCCTTCTTTGTGGAGCAGCTGCAAATAGCCAAATATTTTGTTAGAAGCTATCTATTTAAGTAATGTACCATCATGGCTCCTATTCCATAACTACTAATGAAGTATCTCCCGGTTCTGGAATAACATTCATAAACTTACCTACAGTGAATAGATGAATTAGATAAAACTTAGACATGTTATGATAGAAAATATAATTTTATTGATATAATTGATTCTACTGTGCTGTGAAAAGTTTATCAATTCTAATTAAATATCTATTGACTTCCAGAAAGGGATCCAGAAGAGAGATTTTACACACACACACACACACACACACACACACACACAGACACGATAGCTCTGGTAACCTAGTCTATTGGAAGTTGTATTGCTAACCCAAAGGCCACAACTTTCTGATAGCTCACATCTACCAGTAACTTCGTAGGAGAAAGATGAACAATTTCTTCTCATGAAATTTAAAGTCTGAGAAGTATAATGGAGGATAAGCTGTATAATTCAGACTCCACAGCAATAAGTTTGAGGTGTCTTATAAAATTAATTTTATAAATATATATTTTCCATTTTCATACATTTTGGCATATCAGTTTATTGATGCACATAACATTTTTGTGACTAGGCGGGACAGTTATTACCTTCCTTTCCAGTATAATCAGAGGAATTAGTGGAGGATTCTCAGCCTTTGGAAGAATGGCTTATGTTTAATGTTTTAGAGTTAATTGTTGGAGGAATAAGAATAGAATTAAGGATTTTCAGTGGACTTGTTTTTAAAAACACCTACTGCTTCCCCAAATACATTATCCTTTCAACAACTTAACATATGATTAAAACCTTATTTCACTCTCAGCTAAGAGAAACACAATGAAATAATGTGTTTGTAGCAAACGGCAATGAGGACTGGAGTTGCACTATGTATCTGAGGCAAGACTTTCCCCCTCTCTCTATCTCTTTCTGATCTGAATCCTGAATGACAGATTTAAGATTGCTTTTCACCTTACTTTATGTGGTGAGTTTCTATTTTTTATTATTATCAATGCATTCTCACATGAGTATGCAGTCATAATAAGAGTTAAACTATAGCAATTTCCTGACAAGTTATAAAACAATAAAAATACACCTAAATGGTATATCACATAAGATGATATTTTTATACCAGAGGTGTGGTGACACCTATAAATCATCTAAGCATTTCTCTTAAGATCTCTAGTCTCATGTGGAAAAACTAAAGAAATATGTGCAAATAAACCGTTACCAGAGAAAACAAATGAAACTGGATAAAGTAAAAAGTCCACAAGTTTTCTAATGCTTACATAAAACAAAAAAGAGAATGCTGTTTTGCCCCAATCCCTTTCCTATCACCCTTAGACACTCAGTCCTATGTTTTTCATAGGGTCAGTTTAAGTCATAGCCACCTCTGAACTTTACAACAATATGCAAACTGGTGGCAGACTAGTTCATAGGCTGTTGTGTTGCCAAACAAAAGGTCAAGCATAACTAATGGTCAATTCCACCATCACCTACTCAAGGGCAAAATGGGTAGTCTGCCAGTAAGATTTACAGCTTCAGAAGCCAGATGGAAAGCCATCAGCAGTTGGAAGCAACTTACTGGCTGTGAGTTCTATGCTTCTATACAGTATTTAAGAGGAGAGGTTGAGTTGATGATACACAACACCATACATCTAAAGATCTGATAAGTTAGTACATAACATCATAAATAAAACACGAATGGTTGATGATGCACAAAAGAATCTTTTCTAAAACATAAATTCTTATTTTTGTCCAACATATTTTCTATCATCAGCTTCCCCTAACCCAACAGGTAAACTCGACCCAGAAGCCTGGCTGGTCAAGGCAGAGCTGGAAATCGAGGCACATGTGAAATAGGAATTTCAGAAGGAAAGAGAGGGGCCAGCAGGTGAGGACTTCAGTTTCTCCCACCCAACAACTAAACGTGACCCAGAGGCCTGGTAGGTCAAGGCAGAGCTGGAAATCACTGGAGCCCGAGGGCTAGGAAAACAATCTATACACCAGATCTACAGGACACATCACCCTCACTTGAGAAACATTACCACTAAACTCAAGAGAAACTGGCCACAGAATAAGAAATTATCAGCAGCAGAAGTGTTTAGAATCATAGACACCCATAAAGCTTGAGATAAAAGCTATAAGATCAAGGGCTGGACAACGGGAAGACACATGTTGAAGGGATGTTGAAGGTGTGGAAGGGGATGCTGGTGGAGGGTGGAGCAGGGAAATAGGCGGGTCAAGACACATGTGTCAAGGGCGGGGACAATACTGAAACTAATGGTTAATTCTCAAATTGATGAAATATCATTTGCTTTTTTCCCATAAAATTCTTGTCTGTAAGATACTTTTCTAAATTTGAGCATTCAGTTCGATACAGACTAGGAAGAGGAATTGGCCATCCACTTCTGAAATAGCAGGACTCTGAAATCCCTATGTACAATAGAACAATACAAAGGAAAAAACAAAACCACACAGTTGTAAGCAGACACTAGTGATTGGAATATGGAATATGAGAACCATGAATGTACAAAAATTAGATATTGTTAAGGAAGAAATGGAACACATAAATATTGGCATACTAGGTATTGCAGAGATGAGATGGACTGGCATGGACATTTTGAGTTGGATGATCATATGATCTATTACTCTGGAGCTGAAAAGGTGAAGAAAAATGGGGTTGCATTCATAGTTTAAAAAAGTCATTTCTAGATATGTCTTGAAATACAATATTATGAGCAAAAGGATAATATCCATACTCATACAAGGAAGTCCAATGAATAACACTATCATTCAGATATATGCACCAACAACCAGAGCCAAAGAAGAGGAAATCGAAGATTTATACCAACATAAAGTCAGAGATCGACCGAACATGCAATCAAGATGCATTAATAATAATGAGTGACTGGAATGCAAAAGTTGGGAACAGAAAAGAAGGATTAGTAGTTGTGAAACATGGACTCGGTGACAGAAAAGAAGCTTGAGATAGAATGATTGAATTTTGCATAACTTATTCATTGCAAATATGTTTTATAAGAAATATAAATGCAGATTATACACATGGATTTCACCCAATGGTATGCATAGGAATGAGAATGATTACATCTGTGGAAAGGACCACTGGAGAAGATCAAAATCAGCTCTGAAAACTAGGCCAGGTGCTGATTGTGGAACAGACCACCAACTACTCATATGCAAGTTCTAGCTGAAACTAAGGAAAATGAAATCAAATCCACAGGAATCAAAATATGACCTTAAGTCTATCCCATACGAATTTCAAACCATCTCAGGAACAGGTCTGAGGCCTTGAACACCAATAAGCAAAGACCAGATGAGTTGTGGGAGGATTATCAAGAGTATTATCAAAGAAGAGTACAAAATGTCATTACAAAAACAGAGGAGGAAGAAAAGACCAAAATGGATGTTAGACGAGACTCTGAATATTGCACTAAAGCACCAATAAGCCAAAGCAGAGGGAAGAAATCAAGATACTAAGGAGCTGAACAGAAGATTTCAAAAGGCAGTGGGGAAGACAAAGTAAAATGTTACAATGAAATGTGCAAGGAGCTGAAGTCAGAAAATCAAATGGCCAAACTCACTCAGTATTTCTTAAGCTCAAGGAAATGAAGAACAACGTCAAACCTTCAGTTGATATACTTAAGGATGCTTTAGGCAGAATATTAAACTATCCAGAATGTACTAAAAGAAGATGCAAAGAGTTTACAGAGTCATTGTACTGAAAGGAATTGACAGACACGGAAGAATTTCATCAAACAACATTTGATCAAGAGCTTATGGTGATGAAGGAAGAAGTTTAAGCTGCTTTAAAGGAATTGGCAAAAAATAAGGCTGCAGGAATTGATGGTACACCAATTGACACATTTCGACTAACAGATGCTGCCCTAGATGTGCTCACCAAGTTGTGCCAAGAAATCTGGAGAACCACTTGGCTAATTGACTGGAAGAGATATATATTTGTTCCCCTTCCAAAGAAGGCCAACTCAACAGTGTGAAAATTATTAAAAAATATCATTGATATCATATGCAAGCAAGATTCTGCTGAAGAAGATCCAACACTGACTGGAACAGCACATCAAAAGAGAACTGCCAGAAGTCCAGGCTGGGTTTAGAATGGGTCATAGTATTAGAGATATTGTAGCTAATGTTTGATGGATCTTGGCTGAAAGCAGGGAGAATCAGAAGAATGTCTGTGCTTTATTGATTATGCAAAGGTGTTGACTGTGTGGATCACAACAAATTATGGCTGATTTTGAAAAGAATGGGAATCTCAGAACACATGATCGAGCTAATGTGAAACCTATACCTGGACCAAGAAGCAGTTGTTAGAACAGAGCAAGCAAAAACTGCATGGCTCAAAATTGGGAAAAGTGTAAGGCAGGGATGTATCATATCTCTATACCTTTTCAACCTATTTGCAGAACAGATTTTCTGGGAGACTGGGCTGTATGAGAAGAAGTGTGGCATCAGGATTGGAGGAAGGTTCATCAACAATCTGTGTTACACAGTTGACACAATCCTGCTTTCTGAAACTGAGGAGGACCTAAAGTGCTTGCTAGAGAGGGTCAAGGACTACAGCCTTCAATATGGATTGAGGCTCAATATAAACACACACACACACACACACAAAAAAAAAAAAAATCCAAAGATTCTCACCACTGGACTAATTGGCAGTATCAGGATGGATGGTGAGGAGATTAAGATTGTTAACAGCTTGTTTGGCTCCATAGTCAACACTCTTGGCATCAGCAGCCAGAAAATTAAAAGGTGTATTGTGATGGGAAAGTCTGCTGTTAGGGACCTTTCCACAGGACTGAGGAGCAATAGTGTTACTCTGGAGACTAAGGTGCGCTTGATACAGGCTATGGTCTTTGCAATCATTTACTATGTGTCAGAGTGCTGTACAATGACTAGCGATGATAGAAAAATTGATGCCTTTGAGCTGTGGTGTTGGAGAAGAGTATTGAATATACCATAGATTACTGTGAGCAAATAAACAGGTTAATTGTGGAGAGGGTAAACCAGGCTGCTCCTTGGAGGCAAGGATTCTGATGCTTCATCTGACATCATTTGGACAGGTTGCAAGGAGGGACATCATGCTTGGGAGAGTGGAGGGATAGCACAGGAGAGGAACACCCTCAATGACATGGATTGATTCAGTGACTGGGGTAATGGGAGTAGGTGTGTCAGAGACAATGGGATTAGCACCGGATAGGGTAGGGTTTAGGGCCTTTTTAAAAAGTTATTAATTTTAATGAATATTTACAGAGATTTTAGATTTACATTCATTCACTGGTTTAGGGCTTTTCTACGTGGGGTTGCTATGAGTCTCAGGTGACTCGACGGCATATAACAACAACAACTTTTATCAATGTGTAAAAGAGTATATGTGTTGATTTTCCCAACATACACAATTAGCTAATATATGAGCTATTATTGCTAATAAAGGTGATAATAAGGAGAATAGACCATCACCACACACAGTGTTCATTTTATAGTTTAATTGTCATAACTAATCTTTGTGGTACAGGTTGGCATGCATTTTTCAAACAAGGAGTGTGAGAAGAGGGAAAAATAAATACTTTGCCTAAGGATACACAGCCTAGAGGTGTTTAAGATAATGTTGTGATGTTTGATTTTGGCCTATGGGAAATAAAGCAAATCTGACAGAAAGATTTTTATTTTCTTTAAACTTGTGAAAATCTGATTAAAGTTCATTTTCCTTAGTTATCAACAGAGAGCACCCAGTCCAATTTTATCTAATCCAACTATTTTGATGTAACAGTGACTCCAAAGGTTATGCTAATGCTTCCTCTCTGACCCTCCATTCTCATCTGTATGAGAGGCTTACCATGCTCCAGTGTGCAGCTTTGAGAGATTTTTATCTTTCACCTCAAGTTAACATTGTAAAATTTCTTTTTTAAAATTTTTGTTTCATTTTCTACTGCTACATATTAAAAGTTTTTTAAAAGACAGTTAAAAATAATTTCTAGCAATCTATGCCACTACCAGTGTATATTGCAAATATCTATAAAAAGTATATATATTTTCAAAGTTTTAGGTTGTAAAACCTTAGAATGAAATGCCATTTACTTAAGGTTTAAGGATCTTACTGCATATTTAGGTAGCTATGGACGATGACTTGTGGGTAAGGAATTGTGCTTCTGTCCCAGAGACAGGTGGTTTGAATCACCAGCTATTCTGTAGCAAAAAAGATATGCAAGATCCTCTCAGGAGATTTGTTGTTGTTAGCTGTCATCAAGTTGACTATAATTCTTAGCAAACTTGTGAACTACAAATGAGAATCTTGCCCTATTCTGTGTCATTCTCACAATCTACACAGCCTCCCCAAACTGCAAAACACTTCTTGGAGGAATAATGAAAGACCTAAATACACGGGGGGAAAAATGGTCCCCTTGCATAGATGTTGCTGTTGTTCTTATTTGCCGTTGAGTTGCCTGTGACTCATAGCGACCCTATGTACAACAGCCCTAAATCCTGTTCTATCCTATGCCAACCTCACTGCCTCTGACACACCCATCCCAATTACCCCAGTCACTGAATCAATCCACCTAATAGAGGGTCTTCCCCTCCTGCGCCTTGCCTCCACCCTCCCAAGCATGATGTCCCTCTCCAAGGACCACTCCCTCCTCACAACATGTCCAAAGTACGTCAGAGGAAGCCTCAAAATCCTTGTCTCCAAGGAGCAGGCTGGTTTAACCCTTTCCAGGATGAATCTGTTTGTTTTCTTGGCAGTCCAGGATACACTCAATACTCTTCTTCAGCACCAAAGCTCAATGGCATCAATTCTTCTATCGTCCGTAGTCATTGTCCAACTCTCTGACACATAACAAGTGATTGCAAAGGCCATAGTCTGTATCAGACGAACCTTAGTTTCCAAAGTGACACCATTGCTCTTCAGTTCCCTGGAGCGGTCCCTAACAGTAGACTTTCCCATCTCAATACCTTTTTTTTTAAATTTCCTGGCTACTGGTGCCAAGAGTGTTGACTGTGGAGTCAAGCAGACTAAAGTTGTTAACAATCTCAATCTCTTCACCATCCATCCTGATGCTGCCAATTGGTCCAGTGGTGAGAATCTTTGTCTTCTTGACATTGAGCTTTAATCCATACTGAAGGCTGCAGTCCTCGACCCTCTGCAGCAAGCATTTCATGTCTTCCTCAGTTTCAACAAGCAGGATTGTGTCATCTGCATAACACAGATTGTTAATAGATCTTCCACCAATCCTAACGCCACACTTCTCATAGAGTCCAGCCTCTTGGATAATCTGTTCTGCATACAGATTGAAAAGGTATGGAGATAGGACACATCCCTGGCTTACACCTTTCACAATTTTGAACCATGCAGTGCTTCCTTGCTCTATTCTGATGACTGTCTCTTGGCCCAAGTATAGGTTTAGCATTAGCATGATCAAGTGTTCTGGGATTCTCACTCTTCTCCGAGTCAGCCACAGTTTGTGTTGATCCACAGTCAAACACCTTTGCATAATCAAAGAAATACAGACATTCTTCTGGTATTCCCTACTTTCAGCTAAGATCCATCTAACATCAGCTACAGTATCCCTAGTACCACGACTCCTTCTAAACCTAGCCTGGACTTCTAGCAGTTCTCTGCTGATGTGCTGTTCCAGTCGTTTTTGGATAATCTTCAGTAGAATCTTGCTTGCGTGTGAAATAAATGATACCGTTCTACAGTTTCCTCACTCGTTTGGGTCACCCTTCTTTGAAATGGGAACAAATATAGAACTTTTCCAGTCAGTCGGCCAAGTGGTTGTTCTCCAGATTTCTTGGCACAACTTGGTGAGCACATCCAGGGCAACATCTGTTAGTCAAAATGTGTCAACTGGTATACCATCTATTCCTGGGGCCTTATTTTTTGCTATTTCCTTCAAAGCATCTTGAACTTCTTCCTTCATCACCATCTTCTGTGTCTGCCAGTTTCTTTTGATACAGTGACTTAGTATATTCTTTTCATCTGTTTTTAATACTTCCTGGATCATTTAATATTCTGCCTAAAGCATCCTTGATTATAGCAACTTGAGACTAAATATTAACAATCCTACCAGAAGCAATCTACATGTTTAACACAAGGCCAATACAGATAGCAAGTTCATTTTTCAATAAGATCCCAAAGGTAATTGGCAAGTTTACTTAGAGAAGGGGGAAAATAACTCTCAATTAGCAAAGCATTTCTGAAAAACAAAAGTGAAGTGGGAAGCATAGCATTCCATGATATAAAAACATACTACACAGCTAAAATAACAAAAAGAGCAGGGTACTGGTACAATGACAGGAACACAGATCAGTGGAACAGAATTCAGAATTCAGAAAGTAACCAAGCTATTAATGATAAACTGATTCTCAACAAGGAAATAATACCTGTCAACTGTGGAGAAGAGAACTTCTTCAACGACTGGTGCTAGTAAAACTGGACTGCTACCTACAGAAAGCTGAAGCTGGATCCACATCTCACACTGTATTAAAAAAAATAATATTCAAGGTGGATCAAGATTAGGTGTAAAGCCCAAAACCATAAGAGATCATTAAAAACCAAATGGGACCAGGCTTAGCAGACCTTGTATATGGTATAAAGAGGGTGAAAAATTGAGCTAGAAATGCACAGCCAGGAGAGGATAAAATTGACGAATTTTTTTTTTTTTTTAAGATTAAATCCTTGTATGCATCAAAAGCTTTTCCCAATACAGTGTAAAGAAAACCTATTGACTGGAAGAAATATTTGGCATTATTATCTTAGGCAAGGATCTCATAACAAAAGCTGACTGAATCTTAGGGGGCCTACACCAGAAAGAGACTGATAACTCAATTACAAAATGGGCAAAAGACTTTTCATAGAAGAAAACATTCAGATGGCCAAAAGACACATGAAAAAAATGCCCAAAACCACTGGCAATAAAGAAATACAAATTAAAACCACAGTGAGATACCATCTTACCCCAGTTTCAGGGGCAAAGTGTAACAGAAAAGTAAGCAATAAATGTTTGAGAAGATGGGAAGAGATTTAAACTCTCATATAATGTCGGTGGGATTGTAAAATGGTGCAACAATTCTGGAAGGCACTTTGCAGTTTCTTCACAAAGCTGAGTACAGAAAATTTATATGACTCATTTATTCCACTGCTAGGAATATACACCAAGGAAATTAGAACTGAGGCACAAATGGAGACTTGTACATGCATATTTATAGCAGCATTGCTCACCATCGCAAGAAGTGGAAATATTCCAAATGTCCAAACACAATCGAGTAGATTGAGAAATTGTGGTATATTCAGATGATGGAATACTATGCTATTCAGGAGCAAAAACTTTGAGAAACACTACATGACTTGGGAGAGACTAGAGAACACTATGCTGAGGGAACTAACTCAGTCTCATAAAGACAAATACTACATCTAACAATTGCTGTAAAAACAGAAGGATAACTAGTAAAATGTGTATAGAGGTCTAAAAGAGGAAGAAGTGGAAGCAGAGGGTTGAGGGTGGACGGGGTCAAATCACAGTGTAGTACAATTTGGTAGGTGGAGGGAAGGAGTAAAGGAAATGGGAAAGATCCAACGGAGACCTAAAAAAGATGGGTAATGGTGAGTATAATTCAATGGAAAGTAATTTTATAAAACACAAAATATGAGACTGTATGAAACACAAGGAAGGAAAGTGAAACACAATGTATATGAGTTTTCTATGAAAACCATTTTTTTTTAAGAAAAGCCACTGGATAGTCAGGTATGGGTCAGTTCTAACATGATAGAGATGAGGTGAGGAGGAAATTGAATATACGTAAAAGATTAAATCTAAAGATTGACTGCTTTGTAGGTCAAAGCTCAACCTAACATACTCTGAAGTGTCTAGAAGCTCTAAAACTCTTTAGTTCAGACTTGAATAATATTAGGTTATTTTTATCCTGAACTTTACATTCTTTTAAAAATATAATATTTTACACTCTTTGTTTTAAATTAAAACTTGCCTTTTCAGTTTGGAGATACACTATATTTTAACTCACAACAAGTCCTCAGGTCGTCAAAGCTCTCCTTCTGAATAGATCAACACTGTCGTCTTCCAAAAATTTTAATTTTATATTCATTTGCTTACAAATATCATATACATTGTGTTTTACACTATTCTTCATTGATATTGTGTTTCATACAGTCATTACCATTCATTATGTTTTATAAAATTAATCACCATTGGACTATACCCACCATTACCCTGTCTGTCCAGATTCCTGCCAAGACTTTCCCATTGCCTTTATCCCCTCCCTCCACCTACCAAATTGTGCAGCCCTGTGATTTCTCCCTTACCTTTCCTCACCACTCTGTCCCTATCCCTTTTCCCTTGTGTCTTATACATGTTGTACTAGTTAACCTTCTATTTTTACAATAATGGTCTTATGCAGTATTCGTACAAATGGAGATTTGTATGCCCATGTTCCTAGCAGCATTATTCACTATCGCAAGAACATGGAAACAGTCCAAATGCCCAATCACAACTGAATGGATTGAGAAATTGTAGTATATTCACACAATGAAATACTATGCATCACGTAGGAGTAACACTTTTGAAAAATACTACATAACCTGGGAGAGACTGGAGAGCATTATGCTGAGTGAACTAACTTAGTCTCATAAGGACAAATACTACATTGATTGCCTTTTAAAATGTTCTATGACTCATACATACCCACTCTATTGTCACCACCAGCTGCAATTCTATCTATTCTGACTTAGCCAAATATGGAGAATAATCAACATTGGCCAGGATATGAAGAATTTGGAACTCTTATTCATTACTAGTGAAAACGGAAAATGGTGTAACTACTGTGTGTGTAAAAATATTACATTTCTTCAGAAAGTTAAGTCTATAAACACCATGTGACTCAGTAATAGCACTGCTAGATATATACTCAAAATATAAACGAAGAGTCCTCAAAAGATACATGTATTGTTCAATGCAGCATTGTTCACAATTTTCCAAAGGTAGAAACAAACCAGATGAATCAACAGATGAATGAATCAACGAAGTGTATTATATCCATGCAATAGAACATCATTCAGTAATAGGAAGAAATGAAGCTCCAATAACTTATTTTGAAATGAATGATAATGTTTTATTAAGTTAAGGAAGCCAGATGAAAAAGGAGAAATATTGCATGATCTTGTTTAAATGAAATATTCATGGTAAACAAATGCATAGAGCTAAAGGTTTATTTGAGGTTTCCAGAAGTTGGGGAGACAATGTGAGATGATTACTAAAGAGGAACTGATTTTCTTCTTGATGTGAAGAAACTAAATGAGAAGTGGTGATGATAACGTTTACCTGGTGGATATAATAAATGTTATTGAATTGTATACTTAAGCACAGTTAAAACAACAATTGTTTTTCAATAATTATACCATAATAAAATTATATATATTATATGTGATATATATTATATATCATCTTTATAATTAAAATAAAATAATTTTTCTCTCATTCCACTCATAAGCAAAACATTATTTAGTTATGCAAATCGTTAATTGGTCTTTAGAAGCTCAAATTCCTTTCTACATAAGAAAGAATAATCTCACATTGAATCTTTATGTTGTAAAAGAAATTCCTCCTAAGTTTTCTAATTTTCTCTTCAACTGCTTTATTAGCTAGAATTTATTTTAAAAAATCATAAGTAATTTAAGGAAAATATTTCACCTGAACTATTTTAGACAACTCCATTAAAAATGTCAACTGCACTGCCATTGAGATGAATTTGTTTTCTCTATTATTGAAACATAACACATAAAAATCAGTAACTTAGGAGGCATTACAGAACTGAAAAGGACTAGTATTGACCATGTTGAATCAGATAATCATATGCTCTACTGTGTCAGAAACAACAAGTTGAAGAGGAATTGTGTCACAGTCATCATCATCAAGAAGCACCTTTTAAGCTCTAAACTGAAATGCAATGCTGTCACTGATAAAATAATAACCATACTCACAATAAAAAAGATTTGCTAGTAGGATTTTACGACAATTGTTCAAATTTATGCACCAACTACTGAAGTCAAAGATGAAGAAATTAAAAATTTTTGACAAATTCTGCAGTCTGAAATTGAGAAAAAATAAAATTAAAATAGAATAAAAAAATTACAATTTGAAGAATCTGTTCTTGAAAGCAATGTATTCAAATTTTGTAAATAAACTAGTATAAAATAAACAATTAAGATGCATTGATAATTTCTGGTGATCAGAAAGCAAAAGTTGAAAACAAAGCAGCCTCTATGACAGGAAAACACGGCCTTAGTGATAACAATAATGCCATTTGTAAAGCAGAATATCAACTAATCATATGTAAATGCAAGTTGAAGCTAAGCAAAGGAAAATAATGATATTAAAGCCAAAATGCAACCTTGAGTATATTATAGATGAATTTAGAGATCATCTCAAGAATAGATTTGGTATATATAGACCACTACTGACAGAAAACCACATTAAGTTTTGATATATAATATCAAGGATATCACACACAAGAAAGTAAAACATCATTAAAAAAGAAAGAAAGAAAAGATCAAAGTATATTTCAGAAGAGATTCTGAAACTTGCTTGAAAACAATTAAGAGTAAAATAGAAAGAAATCGATGGTAAGTGATAGGCATGAACTGTTTTCAAAGGGAATTTGGAAGGAGTGAAGATTTTGATAAATTGTATGAAATCCTGGATTTAGGAAATCAAAAGCCAAGAGCACTCTGAAAGAAAGAACTGAGAAAAGTCCAAGCCTTCATTTGCAGCAGTGAAAGACTCTATAAACAGCAAAAGTCTATGGAAGCTATTCAGAGTTGCTTGATCCAAAAGAATTGATCCTCAATCATTTTAGGAAGCCATTGTTGTTATGTGCCATTGAGCCACTTATGATTCACGTACAATAGCTCTGAATCTTGTCCTATTCTGAGCCAAATCTCACTGCTTCTGACACCCTACCCCTATATCCTCAGTTACTGATTGTGCCAATCCATTTCATCTAGTGTCTTCCTCTCTTGTTCTGCACCACTCCCCCCTTCCAAGCATGATATCTTCTCCAAGGACTGGTCCTTCCTGACATAACCAGAGTATGTGAGATGGAACTTTAAAATCCATGCCTCCAAGGAACAACCTGATTCCACACTCTCTAGGACAAACCTGTTCATTCTCTTAGCAGACAGTATGTCCAATACTCTTTGTAGCACCACAACTCAAATGCATTAATTCTTCTTCTGTCAAAATATGGCTTCAATTATCCCGCTGGCATGCTTAGTCATTGTTCATCTCTTTGATGCATAGCAAACAACTGCAAAAACCATGGCCTGAATTAGGTGCACTTTAATCTCCAGATTACATCATTCCTCTTTAAGATTCTGGAGAGTTCCCTGACATCAGATTTTCCCAATGCAATTAGTCTTTTGATTTTCTGACTGATAGTGCTGAGTATTGAATGTGGAAACAAGCAAGCTAAAGTTGTTAACCTTCTCAAATGTAAATGAAGAAGGAAATCAATATTTAAATATTTGTGAAAACAGTGCTACAGGGATTGACTTAATATCATTTAAAATGCTTCAACAAACTCATCTATGTCAATAAATTTGGAAGAGTACTACCTGACAAACCTACAGGAAGAGGTATTTTCACTCACTCCGAAAACAGATGGTGGAGTAGAACGAAGAAGGTGTTGAAAAATATCATGTGTGGTAAAGGAAAATGTTGGTGGAAGAGAAGAAGATCCTCTAAGAGGTGGACTAACAGTGACTGTAACAATAGACTCAAGCTCAGCAGAGATTGTGGGGATGTTGCAGAACTGGTCACTGCTTCGTTCGGTTCTACCCTGTGTAGCCAAAGTCAGAACTGACTAAAAGGCACCATACAATAAGAACAATTTGGTGAAAAGAGTATCAGGAAGACAACTCCAGAGATTTGTGAAAAAATATTTAAAATGGACTTTGTTATAAGGCTATGAACATTTTACAAATTTAATATAAGAAAAGTAGAAGGGTAGGCAGTTTTACTATGGCTGTCAAACAGTATTTGAAACGTTTTATTAGTACAATGCTATAACAATATATGCCATTTCTCTCCTAAAGGAACACGTAGGCAATTATTCTTTCACAAGAGCCTAAATAGATTTCAAAGATGGAATGAGTCATCTACTACAAAGTGCTTATTAGAATTTTATTGAATGTAACCTTCTGAACTTTGTATTACCTTTCTGAAAATTAATCTTTCTATAAAACCAAATCAAGCCTCTATTTCTCTCTGAGCTTTAATTCTGGCAGATAGGAAACAGTGTGAACTCTGAATCAGTAATCAGTCTTTATAACAGAGTATGATTAAATTTTCTATAAATTATCAGTTTTTAAGTCACCAGTTTTTTACTTGAAATTAAATCATTGTGTTTTACATGACTAAACTTCTCAATGATAAAGAATACCAGGCATATGAACTCAAAGTAAGCCGAATGAACATGCAAATCAAATCGAATACAATGTGAGTACGTCCAGCTATTAAAAGTAGCCTGTGTTTACGCAGTTGACAAAATAGTAATTGTAGAGATAGACTAAATGTATGCTTTTTAAAAATCATTTTAACTCATTTGCCTGATGAGTTAGAATCAACTCATACTCCGATTTCATTGGTTAAAGAGGCTGTAAATTTTATAAGAGTATAATGCACATTTTTATCCCTTGGGCTGCTGGTAGATTTTACTTATTATATATATAAAAAGAGGAGTTGTTGAGTACCATCGACTAAGAACCAGTAGGTTTACTAATTACATGGGAGGAGATTGTCCATCATTCTCCTGTGGAGAAGACAGTGGATTTGAACTGTATGCCCTCAAGATTACAGTGCAGTTTCTTACTGTGAGGCCACCAGAGCTCCCAATTATAAAATCTAGTGATTATCATTTTTTTAAGGGTTGCCCATAAATTTTTCCTCAAGCTACATGTAAACTGGACCATTATCATTCAGATATATGTACCAACAACCAGAGCCAAAGAAGAAGAAATATATGATTTCTACCAACTTTTACAGTTGGAGATCGATCTAACATGCAATCAAGACGCATTGATAATAATGGGTGACTGGGATGAAAAAGTTGGGAGCAGGGAAGAAGAATCAGTAGTTGGAAAACATGGACTTGGTGACAGAAATGAAGCTGGAGATAGAATGACTGAATTTTGCACAATCAATGACTTATTCATTGCAAATAGGTTTTATAAGAAACATAAACGCAGGTTATACACATGGATGTCACCTGATGATACGCATAGGAATCACATCGATTACATCTGTGGAAAAAAACCGCTGGAGAAGCTCAATATCAGCTGTGAAAACTAGGCCAGCAGCTGATTGTGGAACAGACCACACCAACTACTCATATGCAAGTTCAAGCTGAAGCTGAGGAAAATTAAATCGAATCCACGGGAACCAACATATAACTTTGAGTTCATCCCACCTGAATTTAGAACCATCTCAGGAACAGGTTTGAGGCCTAGAACATTGATGAGCAAAAACCTAATAAGTTGTGGGAGGATGTCAAATGTATCATCCAGGAAGAGTGCAAACATTCATTACAAAGGCTCAAGAGAGAAAAAAAAGACTAAAATGGATGTCAGAAGAAACTCTGAAGATGCACTGGAACACAGAGAAGCCAAAGCACAAGGAAGAATTCAAGATACTAAAGAGCTGAAGAGAAGATTCAAAAAGGCAGCACGGGATGACAAAGCAAAATATTATAATGAAATGGGCAAGGAGCTGAAGTCAGAAAACCAAAGGGCCAAACTATTCAGCATTTCTTTAAGCTCAAGGAACTGAAGAACAAATTCAAACCACGAGCTGCTACAATCAAGGATGCTTTAGGGAGAATATTAAAGGATCCAGGAAGTATTAAAAGAAGATGGAAAGGATATACTGAGTCACTGAATCGAAAGGAATTGGCAGGCACAGAAGTATTTAATGAAACAACATATGAGCAAGAGCTTATGGTGATGAAAGAAGAAGTTCAATGGCTTTGAAGGAAACAGTAAAAAAATAAGGCCCCAGGAATAGATGGTATACCAAGTGACGTGTGTCAGCTAACAGATGCTGCCCTGGATGTGCTCACCAAGCTGTGCCAAGAAATCTGAAGAACAACCACTTGGCCAACTGACTGGAAAAGATCTACAGTTGTTCCTATTCCAAACAAGGATGACCCAACAGACTGTGGAAACTATAGAACAATCTCATTGATTTCACAAGATTCTACGGAAGATTATCCCAAAACGGCTGGAACAGCACTTCAGCAGAGAACTGCCAGAAGTCCAGGCTCGGTTTAGAAGGGGTTGTGGTACTAGGGATATTATAGCTGATATTAGATGGATCTTAGCTGAAAGCAGGGAATACATGAGGAATATCTATCTGTGTTTCATTGATTATGCAAAGGCATTTGACTGTGTGGATCATAACAAACTGTGGCTGACTCTGAGAAGAATGGGAATAGCAGAACATTTAATCGTGCTAATGCGAAACCTATACTTGGACCAAGAGGCAGTCATCAGAACAGAGCATGGAAACATTGCATGGTTCAAAATTGGGAAGGGTGTATGCCAGGGATGTGTCCTATCTCCATACCTTTTTAACCGGTATGCAGAACAAATTATCTGGGAGGCCGGGCTCTATGAGGAGAAGTGTGACGTCAGGATTGGTGGAAGATCTATTAACAATAGTGGTAATGTAGATAACAAAACCCTGCTTGCTGAAACTGAGGAGGACCTGAAATGTTTGCTGCAGAGGGTCAAAGACTGCAGCCTCCAATATGGATTGAGGCTCAGTGTCAAGAAAACAAAGATTCTCACCACTGCATTATGCGGATGACACAACCCTGCTTCCTGAAACTGAAGAGGACCTGAAGCGCCTGCTCCAGAGTGTCAAGGACTGCAGCCTACAATATGGATTGAGGCTCAATGTCAAGAAGACAAAGATTCTCACCATTGGACCAATTGGCAGCGTCAGGATCGACGGCAAAGAGATTGAGATTGTTAACAACTTTAGTTTGCTTGGCTCTACGGTCAACACTCTTGGCACCGGCAGCCAGGAAATCAAAAAACGTATTGCGATGGGAAAGTCTGCTGTTATGGACCACTCTAAAGTACTCAAGAGCAATGGTGTGTCTCTGGAGACTAAGGTGTGTCTGGTACAGGCTATGGTCTTTACAATCACTTGTTATGCATTAGAGAGTTGGACAATGACTAGGGAGGATAGAAGGAGAATTGATGCCTTTGAACTTTGGTGTTAGAGAAGAGTATTGAATGTACTATGGACTGCTAGGAAAACAAACAGATTCATCCAAGGTAAGGTTAAATGGGGCAGCTCCTTGGAGGCAAGGATTCTGGGACTTTGTCTGACATATTTTGTTTGGACATGTTGTAAGGAGAGACGGATCCTTGGAGAGGGACATCATGCTTGGTAGGTTGGAGGGACGGCATAGAAGGGGAAGACCCTCTATGACGTGGGGTGATTCAGTGACTGGGGTAATCGGGATGGTGAGTCAGAGGCAATGCGATTGGCACAGGATAGAGCAGGGTTTAGGGCTGTTGTACATAGAGTCCCTATGAGTCACAAGTGATTCGACGGCACATAACAACAAGCAACATCATTTAAACTATCTGTTGTTTTCTCTCTCTCTGTGTGTGTGTGTGTGTGTGTGTGTGTGTGTGTGTGTGTGTGTGTGTTGCTGATATGTGCCATAGAATCAGAATTGACTAATAGCTGACTCTTCAGCAGGTTTTTAGAGGCAGTAATCACATGGGAGATTGTCCATCCTTTTCGCATGGAGCATCTAGTGGTTTTGAACCATATAAAATAAATGTTCAAGAAGCTCTAGTAGCTTAGTGGATGAGAAGTTATGCTATCAAAGCAAGGCAGGTGGTTTGAATCCACACCAGCTCCACAAGAGAAAACTGAGCATTCTCCTTCAGTATGTTTTATTAGTCTTTGAAAATATACCAGAGGATTAACTATGAGTTTATATCAACTTCACAGGAATAACAAATCTATTTCCCTATCTTGAGATAGGTAGAAATGCAGGTACAGATATTTGTTCATTGATAAGTTGGAATGAACTTAAAGTTGACCTGTCATTGAGTTTCCAAGACTGTAAATCACTTCTTTCTCCTTTGTAGCTTCTGCTAGATTTTAACAATCAGAGAGGAACAATCTTTAGGTTAGCAGAGCAACTCCTTATGGACTAAATTTACACACACACACACACACACACACACTTGCTCTGAAGCCTGCACTGTCCTGAGTCAGTCTCACTAATTCTAATACACCTACTCCCATTGCCCTAGGTACTATATACCAATCCATCAAATTCAGGGTCTTCTCTCCTGCACTGTGCTTTACCCTTCAGAGCATGATGTCCTCTTTAAGTATTGTTCCCTCCTGGCCAAATTGCCAAAGTATGTGAGAAGGAGCTTCAATATCCTAGCCTCTAAGGAGAATCTTGGTTTCATTCTCTTCAAGACAGACATATTTATTTTCTTGGCAGTCCATAGCATGTTCAAGACTCTTCTCTAGCACCACAACTCAAATACATCAATTCTTCTCCCATCATACTTAATCTTTGTCCAACACTCCGATGCAAAGCAAGCAATTGCAAAGACCATGGTCTAGATTAGGCATACCTTACTTTAAATTGATATCATTGCTAGTCATGATTTTGGAAAGGTCCCCGACAGCAGATATATCTAATGTAATTTATTTTTTTATTTCCTGACTGCCAGTGTTAAAAACATTGATTGTAGAGCAGAGCGAGAGGTAACTGTTAACAACCTCAATTTTGTCTCCATCCATCATGGTGTTACCAATTGGTCCAGAAGTGAGAATCTGTCTTCATGATGTTGAGATTCAATCCATATTGAAAATTACAGTCTTGACCTGTGGAAAGAGCATCAGGTCCTCTTAAGTTTCAGCAAGCAAGGTTGTGTCATCTGCATAACGTGACTAGATCAGAATTATTTTTGATACTTTTGCTGCAATTTTTGATTATATATGTAAGTGGATTTGTATACACACATTGCAAAGTAATATATATATTATAATATGAAAGAATACATATAGTCTTTCATATTATTTTGCAATGTATGAATATACACATGTTGTTATGTGCCATTGAGTCGCTTGCGACTCATAGCGACCCTATGTACAACAGTCCTAAACCCTGTTCTGTCCTGTGCCAATCACACTGCCTCTGACACACCATCCCGATTACCCCAGTCACTGAATCAATCCACCTCATAAAGGGTCTTCCCCTCCTGTGCCGCCACTCCACCCTCCCAAGCATGATGTCGTCACCAAGGACCTGTCTCTCCTTACAACATGTCCAAAGTATGTCAGACGAAGCCCCAGAATCCTTGCCTCCAAGGAGCTGCCCAATTTAACCCTCTCCAGGGTAAATCTGTTTGTTTTCTTGGCAGTCCATGGTACGTGCAATATTCTTCTCCAGCACCACAGCTCAAAGGCGTCAATTCTCCTTTTATCCTCCCTAGTCACTGTCCAACTCTCTGATGCATAACAAGTGATAGCAAAGACCATAGCCTGTATCAGATGCACCTTAGTCTCCAGAGACACACCGTTGCTCTCAAGTACTTTAGAGAGGTCCCTAACAGCAGACTTTCCCATCGTAATATGTTTTTTTATTTCCTGGCTGCTGGTGCCAAGAGTGTTGACCGTGGAAGCAAGCAGTCTGAAGCTGTGAACAATCTCAATCTCTTTGCCATCCATCCTGATGCTGCCAATTGGTCCAGTGGTGAGAATCTCTGTCTTCTTGACATTGAGCCTCAGTCCATACTGAACGGGGCAGTCCTTTACCCTCTGCAGCAAGAATTTCAGGTCCTCCTCAGTTTTAACAAGCAGGGTTGTGTCATCTGCATAATGCAGATTGTTAATAGATTTTTCACCAATCCTGATGCCACACTTCTCCTCACAGAGCCCAGGCTCTCGGATGATATGTTCTGCATATAGGTTGAAAAGGTATGGAGATAGGACACATCCCTGGCATACACCCTTCCCAATTTTGAACCATGGAGTGTTATCCTGCTCTGTTCTGACAACTGCTTCTTGGTTCAAGTATAGGTTTCGCATTAGCATGATTAAATGTTCTGGGATTCCCATTCTTCTCAGAGTCAGCCACAGTTTGTTATGATCCACATAGTCAAATGCCTTTGCATAATCAATGAATCACAGATAGACATTCTTCTGGTATTCCCTGCTTTCAGCTAAGATCCGTCTAACATCAGCTACAATATCCCTAGTACTACGACCCCTTCTAAACCCAGCATGGACTTCTGGCAGTTCTCTGTTGATGTGCTGTTCCAGTCGTTTTTGGATAATCTTCCGTAGAATCTTGCTTGCATGTGAAATCAATGAGATTGTTCTATAGTTTCCACACTCTATTGGGTTATCCTTGTTTGGAATAGGAATAAATATAGATCTCTTCCAGTCAGTTGGCCAAGTGGTTGTTCTCCAGATTTCTTGGCACAAGTTGGTGAGCACATTCGTATAGACATACATAAATATAGATAAACTTAATGAAACAACAACAACAATCTAGTCATGTATACCTAAAACCTAAGACGAGGGAAAATGAACAGGTAGATGTGCAAAACATATGCGGTTTTTTGCTTTTCTATTAGGAAAAAATAGAGTAATATTATTGTTTTGTGCCATTTAGACGATTAAAATTCAGGTGTACTAGAAGACACAGTAGTAGTAGACCATAAGATTCCTCAAATTGTATCTTCGTAAAAACAGATCACATTTTTTTTCCTCTCATAAGTTACTGATTGCTTGGAGCCTTTGACTTTTTACAATATCTTAGTTATTATTAATAGTTATTAAGGGTCAATAACTTAATGCTATACCACGAGGAAGTTTAGAATGATAATAAATAAAAACAAAAATAAGACAAAAATTATTACCATCAAATCTATTTCAACTCATAGTCAATAAGGTAGAAATGTTCCACAAGGTTTCAATTGCTTCAAACCTTTATATAAATAGATTGATTTTTTTTTTCTGCCAAATAATTGATGGTGGGCCTGAGTCTCCACCATTAAGGTTCATTGTTGAGAATTTTAATTTTATCATGATCCCAGTCAGCTTGTTAAGGAGGTGGACTGTCAACCCAAAGGCAAGTGTTTAAAATCCACCAGCTGTTGCACAGAGCAAAGATGGTTAATGATTCACAGCTTCTGAAAATGACTGGAAGATCAGCTATGAGTCATTCTGACTAGACGTTGCTCAACAACATCATCACATTTAACTGTCCCAAGATGTTCGTAAAGCAGCTTAACCCTTTTTTTTTGTGAATAATGAAAGTAAATTTTAGAGTATTTATGTTATTTACCAAAATGGTACCGCATAGCCTACTAAGTAGTCATCCTTGTATCAAGCTCAGGTATGTCCCACTCTAAGATTATGTTCTTCTTTTTTAATTTTTATTTTATTTTACTAGTTTTAATGAACAATTACAGAGATTTGGAATTCCATTCATTCATTGTTGCACTTTTTTCTCTATCCTCCCCTCGTCCCAGTTCACTCCTCTCTTTGAAACGCAAAAGATAAATGTCTTCATTGGTATACAATCCTCCCCTCCCTGCTCCTGCCCAGAATGCACTCCCCTATGCACCCTTAATTCTGGATTCCTGGGGTAATCATAATACCTTATCATATATCGCTTTTATACTGTTCTCTCCCTCATCTGTTTCAATTCAGTATACATAATCTATCCAGTTTCACCCAGTCTTACCTCAACCCTGATTTCAGTCCCATTCTACAACAGTGGCACTATGCAGTTTCTGTCTTTTTCTGATAGAGATATTTTACACAGCATAATGTCCTTCAGGGTCACCCATTTTGAATAATAATGCATGAGTTCTTTGGTTTTCAACACAGCTTAGTTAGTATTCCATTGTGTGAATATATCACAACTTCTGTATTCATTCATTTGTTGATGGGCACTTAGGTTGTTTCCAATTCCTTGCTATGTTCTTAAAACACTCTGTGGCTTTTCCTTACTTGTGAAAATATGTGACTGTAGTGGACATGAATGAATAGTGTAATGGTTAATTTTTCCAGAGCTACCATGGCATGGAGAGTTGCCTGCTAACTCAAAGGCATTGTTTCTCCAGGAGTTTGAATTTACCAGCCATTCTGAGAGAGAAGGATGGTCAATCACCTCTGGTGCAATGTACATCTCCCTGAAAACCTTCTTGAGGGCCAGCTATGAGTCAATTCTGACTCAAAGGCAGTGAGTTTTTCAGTGTTGAGTACTTTGATTTTGTTGATTTAAACTTTCTTTTCCCTATAATGGGCTTGGAGTTGAAAGATTAATGACAGGCTTATTTTAACTTTTTTATTGTAATTTTAAAAGATGTTTACAGAAAGGTTGGGTTTTCATTCATTCATTGATGCAAATTTCCTTCCTCTCCCTTTCTTTCCTCTCTCCCAGCCCACTATGTGATATTATTTCTTGTTCCTTATTGGGCCTATATTGTTAATACAATGCCTAAATTATACATTTCTTTTAGATAGTCCTCCCAACAATGAAATATAGCATTGAAAAACAATGAACTTGTAAAACACTACACAACATGGGTGAGCCTGAGCGGCATTAAGCTGAATGGAATACCTTAGTCACAAAAGGACAAATACTGCGTAACACTACTTTCATAAATAATACTGACATGTGGAGTTGCCAAGAGAGCAGGAAAAGAGTAGACAAATAATGAATAAATGGAGGGGAAGGAGATAGTAGATGGAATAGATGTGGGAATGAACAGGTTTCTTTTAAAATGAGAAATAGGACCTTTCTTGCCTCCAATGACCACTAGAAAGACTATGAATAATTAAAGATAAAGGAGTCAATGTATACATAGTGGAAATAATTTCTTTAAGAAATTTTCTACTTACAGTGTCACTTAAAAGGTTCACTAAGGAACAAAACAAAGATTGTCTGACAAAAATGGTAAAAAGTTTGGTTGAGATTATTATATACAGATTGTACTTGTTTAGTTTTTAGATTGCCTTAAGAAGAAATTTCAGAATAAAACATAAACTAATGTACAAACATGGCTGTCAGAATAAAATTTACTTCTTGAAAACACACACACACACACACACGTGCACACATGAATTGTAAGTGGAGTTTTACATAGATCTTGAGAAAGTTCCATAATCAAATTTTTACTTAGCTTATTTGAAAAGGATATTCCCTTATTTGTAGAGGGTGACATGCTATTATGCAAAGATATTTGCCAGAAGCAAAGACTCAACAAAGCAGATGGAAAACCAATGGAGAGATTCTGGAAGAAGAGCACCTCCACCCCTGAGAAATGCTAAAAAGATACATAATCCACAACATTTTCCCTGAAAGCTTCTACCAGATAGTTACGGTATTTAAATAGTAAAATAAGAATAAATAGCTAAATTAAGAAAGGAACAAATAATTGGGGCATTACAAATTAGGGAGTAAATTATTGCAAGAATGAAAAACTTAATAAGCGAGTGATAGAAATTTCACTTAGTAATACAATAATCAATCTCTAGTCAAATTTAAATAATACCAACACAGAGAAAGAGATCAGCTGGCCCAGTGGACAGAAAGCGATGCTACCAAGCCAAAGGTGGGTGACTTTTAATCCGTGGCCCTCAGGCTAGTCTTTCATTGTTTTTGTTCAGACATTCCTCTAGGTCGTATAGCCCTGGTGTACAAGTTGCCGCCCCGAGGTCACTTGAGGTTGCTGTGAGTCTGAACACCGTGACACTGATGTGTAAAATGCATTAATGGTTGGCTACCCAATGTGGACAGAGAGTGGGGTGGAGCTCCCCCATTAAAACAAGCGTGGAAGGACGAGTGGCATCCACTTCCATAACAGCTTGCCTCCAGAAACCCTATGAACCTGGAGAGAGGCTGAAAGACACCCAAGTGTTGAGGACTCTCCTTCATAGGGTCGCTATGAGTCTCCTGCGACTCGACGGCACTTAACAACAACAACAAGTGAAATTTATTCTTTAATAAGTCAAATGAAATAATACTATAATTGGTATTACATATTTACATACATTTATTTGGCTATATTTTTTCCTGTGTGGAAGAATTTACCAATTTTTGTTTGTATTAGTGTAATCTCAAAAACATTATATAGAACATTTATTATTATACTTGTCATATATAATTATATGAATACAGTTGAGAATAAACATTACTAAGATTTTGTGGCAGTGTTGGTACTGTGAGTTATTGTACTCAGTGACCCCAACCTAAATTATACTACCACTGTTATTATCCCTGTATCTGGCCATCTCTTTCTGTTTTCCCTGTTCTTACCCTAAAAATTGGCAAAACTTTCTATTAGCATACACTTTTCCATTGACCTTGTCACATTCTTCATCAATTATTCTCTTAGTTCTTAAGTAACGTTTTTACCTTGTAAGTTTGCTTCTGTCTTTGACCACCACTGTACTCACTGTTTGGCTTTATTTTAACGAAAAAAAAAAAAAACAAACAAACAAGGCCCTTACTAATCTATGCACTTGTGATTACTGCTTTCTTAGAAAAACATTGAATCTATAATTTTCTGGTTTTAGAGCAGTAGTTCAACCAGGGGAGACTTTACCCCACCTAGTGGGCAAATGGCAAGTTCCAGGGATATGTCTGATTGTATAGAGGAGATTTTAGAAGCCAGTGAACAGTGGTCAGAAATGCTCCAAAATATCTTGAAGTGCACAATCCTGCTTCCCACAAAAAAGACCTATCCAGTCTAAAAAGTAAACAAGACCATAGCATGTATCAGATGCACGTTAGTCTCCAGAGTGACGCTATTGCTCTTCAGTACTTTGGAGAGGTCCCTATCATCAGACTTTCCCATTGCAATACTTTTTTTTTGTTTTGATTTTATTTCCTGGCTGCTGGTGCCAAGAGTGTTGACTGTGGAGCCAAGCAAACTAAAGTTCTTAACAATCTGAATCTCTTCAACAAGTTGTTAACAATCTCAATCCTGATGCTGCCAATTGATCCAGTGGTGAGAATCTTTGTCTTCTTGACACTGAACCTCAGTCCATACTGAAGGCTGCAGTCCTTGACCCTCTGCAGCAAGTGCATGAGGTCCTCCTCAGTTTCAGCAAGCAGGGTTGTGTCATCTGCGTAACGCAAATTGTTAATAGATCTTCCACCAATCCTAACGCCTCACTTCTCCTCATAGAGTCCAGCCTTCCAGATAATCTGTTCTGCATACAGGTTGAAAAGGTATGGAGATAGGATGCATCCCTACGGTACACCTCTCCCAGTTTTGAACCATGCAGTGTTTCCCTGCTCTGTTCTGACAACTGCTTCTTGGTCCAAGTATAGGTTTCGCATTAGCATGATCAAGTGTTCTGGGATTTTCATTCTTCTCAGAGTCATTCACAGTTTGTTATGATCCACACAGTCAAACACCTTTGCAAAATCAATGAAACACAGACAGACATTCTTCTGGCATTCCCTGCTTTCAGCTAAGATCCATCTAACATCAGCTACAATATCCCTAGTACCACGACCCCTTCTAAACCCAGCCTGGACTTCTGGTAGTTCTCTGTTGATGTGCTGTTAAAGTCATTTTTGGATAATCTTCAGTAGAATCTTGCTTGCATGTAAAATCAATGGTATTGTTTCCACACTCTGTTGGGTCACCCTTCTTTGGAGTAGGAACAAATATAGATCTCTTCCAGTCAGTTGGCCAAGTGGTTGTTCTCCAGGTTTCTTTGCACAAGTTGGTAAGCATATTCAGGGCAGCATCTGTTAGCTGATATATGTCAATTGGTATACCATCTATTCCAGGGGCCTTGTTTTTTGCTATTTCCTTCAAAGCAGCTTGAACTTCTTCCTTCATCACCATAGTCTCTTGCTCACATGTTATTTCATGAAATTCTTCTGTGTCTGCCAATTCCTTTCAATTCAGTGACTCAGTACATTCTTTCCATCTTCTTTTAATACGGTTGTACATAGGGTTTTCAGAAGTGGCCAATCCTTCTTTCTAGTGTGTCTTAATCTGAATGTTCAGATTTAGAGGAGCATCTGACATACAAGCGATTTATAATTTATGTAATTATTATTATTATTAATGAACATTTACAGATATTTTGGATTTCAATTCATTGTTGCATCTTTTTCTCCCCTCCCCCCCCAGTCTGCTCTTCTCTTTTTATAATCCCCTGCAAAACCCCACCCCAACCCTGAGTATACTCCACTCTGCCACCTTCATTCCAGACTTTTACGGTAATCATAATACCCTATAATATATTGCTTTTAAACTGTTCTCTCCCTCATCTGTTTCAATGCAGTATACGTAAAATTTTAATAAATACTAGTTAATAGCCCTTTTCTATTTTACAAGAATACTGCCAAAGTGAATTTTTGGTTATAGTACAGTAAATCATGCTAGTTCTAGTCAAATTCCTTAAGTTCTATTTATCAGTGTGGCTTTGAGTCAGGGACAGTTATCACATGGCAAATGGGAGAACCATAGACTCTCAAGTCCATACCAGACCTAAAGCCTCACAGTCCACATTTTCACAAGATCCCTTACTTTATGAATCTATATTTATATTTATGAATTTATATTTAAATGAAATAATGCAAACTATCCAAATATAGTGTAGAGAATATTCAATAACTATTCTATGTGGAGGAAGACCTGGTGATCTAATGGTATGAAGCTACATTGCAATAAGTAAAGGCACACGGTTCAAATATACTAGATGCTTTGCAGGAGAAAAATAGGTAATCTCCTCCCATTCAATTCACTTCTGAAAGCCCATTAGAGGGTCAGCTATGAGTCAGTCCAGACTCCATTGCACATAACAACAACAACATTACACACAGTGGTGGTGGTGGTGGTGGTACTGATGGCAAAGATAACATTATAAAGAAGGCACTGCAAAAATATAGTATCAAAATTGAATGAACAACAAGTGTGCCTTTAATAGATTAGAATGTATTCAAAGTGTGTTGATTTTCTCTTTCTTTTTCTAGTAATTTATTACATAGTTCATAGTCTAAAACAATAATTTCTTGTTTCACATAGAACTCCGTGGGTATGCCTTGATATTCTATTCAGGTTATCTCCACGGTATCAATCAGGGTTAAGTTCTTCACTCTAGATTCTTGGAAAAAACTTTCTGAGAGGATCATCCTTCTGGATGGCAGAATTAAGTTCCTCATGGTTGTGGGTCTGAGGTGCTTGTTTTCTGAATGACAAGCAATTTGTCTACCAGTTTGTTGAACTAAATGGCTTGTATGTTTCTGTGATACTGGCAGCTGGCCCATTGGCTTTTAAAATACAAACAGCACCACTGACAGTGGAGTTACAGAGTAAGTGGAATTATAAAACAGATTATAAGCAGAACTTAGAAGTCCTATGAATAACCTCAGAATATTATCTGATATAGTGTCAGAGATG
This sequence comes from Elephantulus edwardii, assembly GCF_000299155.1. Classification (NCBI taxonomy): domain Eukaryota; kingdom Metazoa; phylum Chordata; class Mammalia; order Macroscelidea; family Macroscelididae; genus Elephantulus; species Elephantulus edwardii. Next base: position 2,338,636 of record NW_006399869.1, on the reverse strand, counting down.
AGCCCCTTAGGTTGTAAGGCACTCAAAATACGACTGAGGAAGAGCTTCTTCTTAAGAGTCATGATGGAATAAAGCTCAAATTATGAGTAAAAGCTTTGACTATTGATTGATAATTGAAATGTGGGATGCACAAAGTATGAGTCCAGGAAAAGTGAAAATTGTAAAAAGTTAAATGGAATGTATAAAGATCAACATCCTAGGAGTATTACTGAGCTGAGGTTGGCCATTTTTAATTAATCAGATGAATTATTATGGTACAATAACAAATTTGGAGAGAAATAGTATCTCATTTATCATAAAAAATAAAATATTGAGGTTTATCCAGAAGTGCAATGTTCTACATTATGAAATAATATTCACATACATTCAAAATTCTATTAATATAATTTTATTGAAATATATCCATCAGCCACTAAAGCTAGATATGAAGAAAATAAGAACTTCCACCAATTTCTTTAGTCTGAAATGCATCAAAATGAAGGACAAATTGAGAAGAATGGGAATCCCAGAACAGTTAATTGTTTCCATGCAAAATAAAAGTTTTAGATAAACTAAAAACAGTCATTTGAATAAGAGAACTCTACATAATTTTAAATAAAGAAAAGTATAACTCAAAATCATATCCTTTCTCTGTACCTATTCAATATATATGCAAGCAAATGATTAGAGAAGCTAGAACATATGAATGTGTCAATATTAAGCTGTCATTAATATTGAAGGAAGATTGATCATCGATTACCTTATGTAGATGACAAAATCTTTCTTACAGAAAGTAAAGACGACTTGAAGCACTTACTGAAGAACAAAGACTACAGCCTTCTATATGAGTTAAAATATTTCAACATTAAAACAACTATGAGATATCATCTCACTCCAGTCAGAATTGGAAAATTTAACAGAACAGCAAGCAACAAATGCTGGCGAGGTTGTAGAGAAAGTGGAACCCTTATTCACTGTTGGTGGGAGTGTAAACTTGTGCAACCACTGTAGAAGTGAGTATGGTGCTTTCTCAAAAAGTTGCAAATAGAGATACCATTCAACCCATCAATTTCACTCCTGGGAATATACCCCAAAGAGACCATAACTGACATCCAAGTAGATATATGCACACCCATGTTTATCATGGCTTTGTTCACAATAGCAAGGGGTTGGAAACAACCTAAGTGCCCATCAACAAACGAATGGATAGAGAAACTGTGGTATAGTCACACAATGGAATAATACGCTGCATTGAAAAACAAGGAACTCATGCAATATTATTCAAAATGGGTGACCCTAGAGGACATTATGCTGAGTAAAATATCTCAGTCACAAAAGGCCAAATACTGCATTGTGCCACTGTTGTAGAACAGGACTGATATCAGGGTTGGAGTAAGACAGAAAAACGGGATAAATTATGCATACTGCATTTCAAGAGCTGAGAATAATTTTAAAGTGATGTATGGTAGGGTATTATGGTTATCATAAGAGTCCAGAATGAAGGTTGTGTAGTGGAGTGTACTCAGGGCAGGGGTGGGGTGGTGGGGGGCAAAGGGATTGTATACCAATGAAAGAATCTTTCTTTTGCTTTTCAAAGAGAGGAGCGAATTGGGCAGGGAGAAAAGTGCAACAATGAATGAATGGAAATCCAAAATCTCTGTAAATGTTCATTAAAATTAATAAAATAAAATTTAAAAAATATTTCAACATTAAGAAAACAAAAAAATCTTCACAATTGGATCAATAAGTAACATCGTGATAAGTGGAGAAAAGATTGAAGGTGTAAAGAATTTAATTTTACTTGAATTCACAATATACATCCATGGTGCAGTGGTCAAGAAACCAAAAGTTGTGTTACATTACCAAATCTTCAATGTGCTAAAGAGCAAATCTGTCTATCAGTTTAAATACTAAGGTACTCTTACTGCGAGCCCTGATATTTTCAATTGTTTCCCTTACATGTGAGTCTTGAATTATGAATAAGGAAAACTAAAGAAGTACTGATGTCTTTGAGTTGTGGTGTTGGTGAACAGTACCAAATGTCCCACAGACTTTCAAAAGAATAAGTTGATCTGTCTTGGATTAAGTGCAATCAACATGTTCTGTTCCTTTACAGTCAAGGATGATGAGATTTCATCTCATATAATTTGAATATATTTTCAGGAGGCAATTGTCTTTATGAAAAAACCCTGTTGTTGGGAAAAGTGGAAGGTCAGCAAAAAAATAGGATGATACTCAGAGATAAACTGTTACAGTGAATGCAGCAATTAGCTTGAACTTGGTAGAGATGGTACAAGAGATGTAGGATAGAGCAAGGTTTCAACCTGTTGTTAATAGGTATGCCATGAGTTGCAATTAACTTAAAGTACTTCATACCATACCATACCATACCATACCATACCATACCATACCATACCATAACAACCAAAGTAGTTATGGGCCTCTTTCAGCCCCTGGTAACCTCCCCTTATCGTTAGCAACATAAGCACTTGCATCTTCAATTCAGACACAATTGATTTAATCTTTTCCCTGCTCTGAGTTTCTTGCTTTCCCTTCTGGAAAAAGCTGGTGAAATATCTCTAAATAATTTGTGTGATTTGTCCATCATATAATCTTTCTTTTATAGTCAACTGTGTCTTACAATGTAACCTAAATATTCAAGTTAGGAAGAAAAATCTGGTCACCTACTAATTCTGAGGATAAGTCAGTTAATACCCTGTGTATCACAACACTCTTGTCTGCAATGAATCATGGAACTTCTGTCAGATAGTGTATTGTACTTTTTGTAGTAAGTCACATTTTGCATAGGACATGGTGGTGAACAATACCAACAGCAGAAATGAGAGTAACATCAACCATATGCACAGTCCAGAAAATAAGAATGTGCTGGGAATCTTGTAAAACATTTCAGTCTAGAACACAGATCCATTAAAATAATTAGGCTTTTTTTTAAGTTATTATTTTGATTAATTGGAAGTGTAATCCTACTGCTATAGAAAGAGAGGAGGAAAGAAAGGTTGGTGCTAAACATATAAATTTGGAGTAGAAATGTCTGTCCAGGAGCTCTAAAGGTTTAGTGGTAAGATGATGCACTGCAATCCCACAGGCACATGGTTTGAATCCACCAGCTGCTCAGTGGAAGAAAGATGGATAATCTCCAATGCAACTAAGTGCCTCTGAAATCTCGCCAGAGGGCCAGCTATGAGTCAGTTCTGACTCTATGGTGCACAGGAACAGTATGTCTCTCTAGAGGTAAAGGCTCTCTAGTTTGTGCCTTAAGTGATTAATCTACCAACGCTGAATGGAATGCTTCAGTTTCAACACTTAACACATAGTTGTTGTTATGTGCCATTGAGTCACTGAGACTCATAACGACTGTATATACAATAGCTCTGAACTTCGCTCTATCCCGAGACAGTCTGGCTGTCTCTGACATACCTGTTCCCACTACCAGAGTTACTGAGTCCATCTAATTCAGTATCTTCTTTTTCCACCCTGTTCCTCTACCCTTCCAAGCATGATGTCTTTTTCCAGGGACTGATCCTTCCTGGCCATATGTCCCAAGTAGGTGAGACAGAGCTTTAAAGTCCTTGCCTCCAAAGAGCAGGCTAGTTTTACCCTCTCCAGGATAAACCTTTTTGTTCTCGTGGTGTGTTAAAGACTCCACGCCAGCACCACAACTCAAAGGCATCACTTTTTCTGTCATTATTGATCATTGTGGTGAAGACAATGGCCTGAATCAGGCATACCTAGTTTCTAGACTTACACAAAGCAGCACAAATGGAGGAAAGAGTTGAGCAGGAAAAAAAATATATTGGTGAAAGAACTGAGACCTCAGTAGAGGATAAGCTACTTCTTCCACCAGTGGAGGCAATTTGTAGAAGGATGGGTCGCTCAGGATTCAAAACAACACCACCACCACAAAAAAATAGTAAATCAACAACACAACAATGAAATCTACTGCCAATGAAGCAATCTGGCTTCATAGCAACCTTTTAATACAAGGTAGAGCTGTTTTATGGAGTTTCTAAGGTTTTATTCATTATGGAAGTACACTGTCAAATCTTTATCTTGAGGAGTTATCTAGTGCATTTGAACTGTAGACTTTTCCATTAATAGCCAAGTGCTATAACTACTGTACAAACAAGGCTCCTCAATTTTAAACTACAATTTACCCAACATAAATGGTGAATGAGGGAGCTCTGTGGCCTAGTGGCAAGAAGTTGTGCTGAAGTACTGAAAACATGTGGTTTGAATCCACCAGATGCTTTGAGAGAGAAAGATGGCAAATCTCTTCCCATGTGATTAACTGTCTTTTAAAACCTACAGAAGTTGCCAGCAATAGGTTGGCTCCAACTTGAAGGTACACAAAAAACAACAACAAAGGGTGAATGAAATAATAAGTAGCAGAAAGGTACTAAAACAAGATTTTCTTTCTGTGTCGAACACTTATATTTTACCTTATGAAATTATTATTATAAATCAAACAGAATCTGTTGAGTTTTAGCATTTTAAGTAGGTGTATGATATAAATTTGTCAGGGTTTTTCAATGCTACAGAAAGCCACAACAACATCATTTAATATTGACTTTCAGGCAAATGCTCTGGTAAATTCTTTTTAGAGTTACAGGGTAATGGCGTTCAAACTAGAAAGACAGAGGGACAATTCCTTGATCTTCCTTCACACTTTATTACAGATAAGAGATTGTGAAATATTAGAATGACAAAAATAATGAGTGATGCTTCATTTGTGAGTTTTCTTGCGTGTTGGATGGCCTTGGGATGATGCTCCTCGTCCTTCACACTTCTCACCTGGACGAACAGCTTCACACCTGAGGGAGAGGGAATCTTTATGCCCATGTTACACCTCTGACTTACTGCTTGCGGTTTCAGTTTAGGCTTAGCTTTATGTTCTGCTTTTGCTTATTATGTTATAAACTCATAAAATGTTATGTAGGTATTACTTTATAAATGATAATTTGAAAATACAATATAAAATACTATATTTAAGGTTAGGGGAAAATTAGTAAGCTAATGAGTGTTTTACACACATAATTTTCTTTCAGTTCAAATTTGTAACAAGATATTTTTTTATGTTGTGGCTGCTTTGCTTTGTTTTTTTTTAATGACAGAAATCAATAGAAGAAAATATTTTAGGCATTTAGTCATCCAAATAAATACTACTATAAAACAAATGAAATATCCATTTACATGTGACTTTTTAATGCATTCATATAGAGGTAAGTTTCATAGTTTTAAAAATTACCCAGACATAACTTCTACTAGGGACATCTTCATCTCTCTTATGGTTGAGTTTCACAATATAGGCTGTCAGCCTTCACAATATAAACATTCTTCATGCAAAATTTTTATTATTGGTGTGTCTTGGGAGCTATCTGTTTTTAAAAAAGAATTTAGAAAACTTGGATAGTTAAGAAAGAAATAGAATGCACAAATATTGACCTACTAGGCATTGGCAAAATGAGATGGACTGACATGGGATATTTTGAGTCCAACAATCATAGGATCTACTATTATGGAGATTAATAGGTGAGGAAAAATGGGGTTGCTTTCATAGTTAAAAATGTAATTTCTAGATCTGTCTTGAAATATAATGTTGTAACTGACAGGATAATAACCATACACATACAAGGAAATCCAGTGGAAACCACTATCATTCAAATATCTGCACCAACAACTGGAGCCAAAGAGTAGGAAATAGAAGATTTCTGCCAACTTTCGCGGTTAGAGATAGATCAAACATGCAATCAAAATGCATTAACAAAAAAGACTGGAATGCAAAAGTTGGGAATAGAAAAAAAGAATCAGTATTTGGAAAACATGGATTTGGTGACAGAAATGAAGCTGGAGATAAAATGATAAGATTTTGCACAATGACTTATTCATTGCAAATACATTTTTATAAGAACATAAACACAGGCTACACATGGATTTTGCCTGATGGTTTGCATAGTAATCAGACTGATCACATCTTTGGAAAGAATTGCTGGAGAAGTTCAATATCAGCTGTGAAAACTAGGCCAGGAGCTGATTGTGGAACAGACCACCAACTACTCACTACGCAAGTTTAAGCTGAAGCTAAGGAAAATTAAATCAAAATCACAGGAACCAAAATTTGATCTGAGTCAATCCCACCTAAATTTCAAAGCCATCTCAGAAACAGGTTTGAGGACTTGAACGCTAATGAGTGAAGAACAGATGAGCTGTGTGATGATATCAAGAGTGTCATCCAGGAAGAATGCAAAAGGTCATTACAAAGACAGAGGAGGAAGAAAAGACCAAGATGGATGTCAGAAGCAACTCTGAATATTGCACTAGAGTGCCAAGAAGACTAAATAAAGGGCAGAAATCAAGATTTTAAGGAGCTGAACAGAAGGTTTCAAAAGAAAACATGGGAAGACAAAGTATTAGAATGAAATGTACAAAGAATTCGAGTCAGAAAATCAAAGAGGCTGAACTTGCTTGGCATTTCTTAAGCTTAAGAAACTAAAGACAAATTCAAGCCTCAAGTTATAATATTTAAGGATTCATTGGCCAGAATATTAAATGATCCAGGAAGCATTAAAATAAGATGGAAAGAGTGTATACTCATGTACTAAAAGAAATTCATGGACACAGAAGAATTTCATGAAACAACATATGAGCAAGAGCATGTGGTGATAAAGGAAGAAGTTCAAGCTGCTTTGAAGAGAATAGCAAAAAATAAGACCCCAGGAATAGATAGTATACCAACTGATATATTTCAACCAACCTTCACTGCCCTGGATACACCCAGTTGTGTCAAGAAATCTAGAGGACAACCACCTGGCCAACTGAGTGCAAGAGATTTATATTTGTTTCTATTACAAAGAAAGGTGACTCAACAGAATGAGAAAATTATTGAACATTATCACTGATATTATATGTAAGCAAGATTCTGCTGAAGATTATCCAAAAACGACTGGAGCAGCACATCAACAGAGAACTGCCTGAGGTGCAGGCTGGGTTTAGAAGAGGCTGTGGTACTTGGGATATTATAGCTAATGTTAGATGGATCTTGGCTGAAAATAGGGAATACCAGAGGAATATCTCTATGTGTTGCATTGACTATGAAAAGCCATTTGACTGTGTGGATCACAACAAATTCTGGCTGACTCTAAGAATGGGAATTCCAGAACACTTGATTATGCTTATGTGAAACCTATACTTGGTCCTGGAGCAAGGGAACACTACACAGTTCAAAATTGGGTAGAGAGTATACCAGGGATGTGTCCTATCTCCATATCTTTTTAAATCTATGTGCAGAACAGATTTTCCAGGAATGTGGCATCAGGATTGGAGGAAGATTCATAAACAATCTGTGTTATGCATATGATACAATCCTGCTTGCTGAAACTGAAGAGGACCTGAACCGCTTGCAGCAGAAGGTCAAAAACTAAAGTCTTCAGTATGGATTGAAGCTCAACATAAAGAAAACCAAGATTCTCACAGCATCATGATAGATGGTAAATAATGAGATTATTAACAGCTTTAATTTGCTTTGCTCCACAATCAACATTCTTGGTACCAGCAGCCAAAAAAATTAATAGAAAAATTGCATTCGGAAAGTCTTCTGTCAGGGGCCCCTTCAAAGTACTGAAGAGCAATGATGTCAGTCTGGAGACTAATGTGCATCTCATTCAGGCCATAGTCTTTGCAATTACTTGCAATGCATCAGAAAGCTGGACAATGGCTAGGGATAACAGAAGGAGAATTGATGCCTTTGTGTTGTGGTTCTGGAAAAGAGTATTGAATATATCATGGACTGCTAGGAGTAAAAAGAATTCATCTTAGAGTAGTTTTTCTTGGAGGCAAGGATTCTGAAGCTTCGTCTGACATACTTTAGACATGTTGCAAGGGGAGACCAGTCCTTGGAGAGGAACGTCATTCTTGGGAGGTTGGAGGGACAGCACAGGAGAGGAAGATCCTCAACGAGATGGATTGATTCAGTGATTGGGGTAATAGGGTAGGTGTATCCAAGACAGTGAAATTGACACAGGATAGACCAGTTTATGGCTGTTGTACAATAGAGTCACTTGATAGCACATAACAACAACAACAAAATCATTTGTTTCTTTACAGAAGAAGAATCAAAGATTTTGAGTTGCAGTGCTGGAGAAAAGTATTGAACATACCATCAACTGCAAAGAGAACTAACAGGTCTTTCCTGGAGATGATGAAACCAAAACACTGCTTGGAAGCAAGGATTTTAAGGCTCCATTTCACATACTATGGTCATATTGTCAGGAGGTACCACTCCTTAGAGTAACAGAGAGACAGCACAGGAGAGGAAGACCCGAGATGAGATGGATTGACAGACAGTGAGATTGTCTCAGGATAGAGCTAGGTTCACTGTTCAAAGCTGTTGTGCAGTTGTAATCATGTTCATGGCACATAACAACACAACTTAGAAAGGTGTGAGAGTTCTGATGGTGTAGTTTATGGGAAGTTGCACTGACAGCTTGACAACGGTGATTTCTGGTAGTTTGAACTCACCAGTTGTTCTGTGGGATAAAAAGAAGAGCAATCTGCTGCTGTGTAATTTATTGCCTCAGAAACCCACTGGAGGGTCATTAATGAATTAGTTCCAACTCAGGAAGAGTGAGTTACTTACTAAGCAAACTTCTGGACCAATTTTTCTGTTAAAACATCTTTTTTTTATCAAGTATGAAATTAGTGCAGTTGAGACTGGATGCTGCAGTAAGTTTTATCACCTTTCTCCCATATAAATTATGCATCCATCCACGGTGTCATCAAATAGAAGTTTTAACAGTCTTGGCAATCAAGTTCAACTCCTCTTCAGAGGAAGAACTAAGATCCAGAGGAAGGATATTACCTGTCAATCATTACTCAGTATATAGTTGTTGGTGTTTTGCTATTAGGTGCCATCAAGTTAAGTCCACCACATAGTGTCTCTTTGAACAGCCGACCTGAACTCATTTTTATCCTGTCCCATCTTCACAATCTCTGTCACACTCAAACCCATTGCTGTAGTCACTGTATCAATCTACCTGATTAAGGTTCTTTCTCTCCTTTGCCATCCCTCGCATTTACAAGCATGATGTCTTTCACTAAGAAATAGCCTCTTCTAGCCACATGTTCAAAGTAAGTAACATAAAACCTCTCCATAGTAGCCTCCAAGAAGCACTGTGACAACACCTTCTCTAATACATTTTTGTTTGTTCTTTTAGAATTCCATGGAATATGGAGCACTCTTCTCTAAGACCCAAGTTCCAAGGCATCAATTATTCTTCTGTCATCTTTATTCATTGTCCAGCTTTCAGATGCATAGCATAGCAATGACTGAAAAGACCATAATGGTCTCAATCAGGCAAATTTTAGCACACAAATTAACAAAATAAGTCTCTTTGGAGACGGAGGTGCACCTGATATAGGCCATGGTCTTTGCAATCACTTGTTATGCATCAGAGAGCTGGACAATGACTAGGGAGGACAGAAGGAGAATTGATGCCTTTGAGCTGTGGTCCTGGAGAGGAGTATTGAATGTACCATGGACTGCCAAGAAAACAAACAGATTCATCCTAGAGAGGGTTAAACCAGGCTACTCCTTGGAGGCAAAGATTCTGGGGCTTCGTCTGACATACTTTGGACATGTTGCAAGGAGAGACAGGTCTTTGGAGACGGACATCATGCTGGGTAGAGTAGAAGGACAGCGCAGGAGGGGAAGACCCTCTATGAGGTGGATTGATTCAGTGACGGGTAATCTGGATGGGTATGTCGGAGGCAGTGCGATTGGCACAGCATAGAGCAGGGTTTAGGGCTGTTGTACATAGGGTCGCTATGAGTTGCAAACGACTTGACGGCACATAACAACAACAACAACAGCAGCAACGCCTATTTTGGATTCTGGTCTAATGTTTATTTGACCATAGTAGACTGTCCTTAGGTAGCTCTGCTGGTCTAGTGTTAAGAAGTTGCTCTGTAATCCCAAGAGCACATAGTTCAAATCTACCACCCACTATGAGGAAGAAAGATGGGCAATCTCCTTCCATGTGATTTACTGTCTCTGAAAATAAACCTACTGGGAGATAAGCTATGAATGTTGGTCGTGACTCAATGGCAAACAACAAGAATATTACCCTGAGTTGTTTTTAGCATATAATAAGAAGTTTCCTTTAAAGAATCTTAAAACTATTAATAATTAAGTAAAGCAATGAATTGACACAGAGACTGTAACAATGAGCTCAAGAATACCAGAGATCTGGAGAATGGCACATACAGGGCAAAGTTTAGATCTGTTGTTCACAGGGACCCTATGAATAATAGTCTACTTGACGGCACTGAAAAAAACACACACCAATTATCATCAACTTATAAGTTAATTAATATGGAATGATCATTTATATAAAATAAATTATATGAATGAAGTAGGCTGTATGTGTAGTATAATTACTAGTAAGAATCAAAAGTGATGGGAATAATAAATAAATTAGCTTTTCAGGAAAAAATGACTGCTGGTGGCTTAGTGGCTATGTGATTGAAAAAACTGTGATCTGAATCAAGTGTACCTTAGTCCTCAAAATAACATCATTTTTCCTCAGCAATTTGGAGAGGTTTATTATTATCTTAATTTTTATGGAAGGACAAAATAAACTTTCAAAAATAGCGCTGTTAGATTTTTAATATGACAATTGTGTGTGTGTCTTTTTCTAGGAATAAATTCCAGTGTTTTCGAGCCTTCAGTGGAGTCCTATGTCATTCAGTAACATCTCAATTTCTTGTGATGTCCTCGAGGGCAAGTCTCCAGTGAGCTTCTATTTAATTTCTACCACTCTGTGTGCTCCATTCAGTTTTAGTCTTTTTCAAACAGATCCTGCTTCAGCTTTTGCATTGCTGTTCTCTCTTCCTGAACTCTTCTCAAATATATCAACACAGATCACATCATTATTTGAAAAAATAAGTTTGCTCAGGTATTATCTTTCGGACAGAATTCTACTAAGTCTCATCTCTCCTTAGTTGATATTTCCCCATAACTGTTTTATTACCTAGTAGGATTTACGTGTTCACGCATTTGTTGTCTTTCTCTATTCTTTCTGCATTTAAGCAGGGCTTTGTTTGGCTCAGTGTTCATCCTGCACATTAGAACCAAGCCTGTCAGTAGTTATTTCAACATTGGTCAATGGCTATAAGAATTATTAATATTTTAATATATCAAAGGAGTACCTGAATGGTGTGATTTGATTGTAATAGCCAATAGTTCAAGTTGAGAAGATCAAAGCCAGAGTTTGTTGCTAAACATAAGTTCACGGAGGGTTTTATAGGGGGACTTTAGTTCTCAGAGAGAAATAAAAAGACTGGATGTCCTAATTTTAAAGACAGCAACAGAAGGGCAGGAGTAAGACTTATGTTAGGAATAGTGCTTGGGTATGAGTGAATTAGGATGTTTCTAAAAAGAAAACAGCACATTTATCTGAGATAAATATAGGCCTTGAATGGTACTATATAAATAGTAACAGAGAAAGAAAATTACAAGACTGGACATGTGGCATCATTTGAAGCAGTCTGTGATGAATAGTGAGGAAGATGGAGAGGCTATGGAATATAATCTAACTTCTATAAACACTTTTAGGTCTAAGAAGAGTGTAAAGTGATGCAGAAACAATGTCTGGAATAATGTTAATTACCTGAAAAGAACAGATTTTCAGGCTACAATCTAAAAAATAAAGGTTTGATAAGCCATCGTATTGCAGAGATACGAGGTCAGGAGAGAGAAAAAGGAACTGAAAATTTGTCTAAATCTTATCAGTTGACAGACATTTCTCAATTCTCACATATATTATATCTTCCTTTACATTACTATAAATACCCAGAAGATGCAGTTAGAAAGATGGTCAATTTCCAGCCTTGTGATTGATAGTCTCCTGAAAACCTGGTGGAGAGTCAGTTGTCAGTTCTGACTTGATGACAATGAGTTTGAGTTGTTTTTTAACTCTTATGAAAAAGGTAATTGGAATTCCGAGAAAACAAAGAGATTTGCAAAAATTTGCTGCGTTAGTATGATTTAAATCCAAATCTACCTATAGTCTCTCTCTTGGGCTCTCTCGCCGTTTGATAAATTTCAAGGAAAAGCACAAATGTTCCAACAGTGTTTATTTAGTTTTTTATTTTTTTCCAAATAGTTAGTGTATATTGTCTTTTGTTAGCACTTCCTTGTTGTCTATTAGACTATCTGTACAATGGAGGCTGATAGTGTTTCATATATTCCTTAATAACCTCCAAATATTGAAATTTTGTTATGTAAGCAGACAGAACTCAAATTATTTTCTTTAAAAAGCAAGACAATATATGTAAATAATTCACAATTATTCCCTGTGGTTGGTTGGTAAGTCTTAACAGTAAAGAACTTTAAAATATATAAAAAAGACTTGAATTGAAAGTATATGTACTCATTGGAATCCCAGAAAAGGAAGAAGCAAGTAAAGGCACTGAAAAAGTTGTGGAAGAATTACTGGAGGAAAACTTCTCAGACATAATGAAGAATGAGAGAATATATATTCAGGAAGCTCAGCGAACACCATATAGATTCGACCCCAAAAGAAAAACATCAAGG
>NW_006399869.1:2319059-2320224 GCF_000299155.1 Elephantulus edwardii | reverse complement strand
TAAATGTTCATTAAAACTAATAAAATTTAATAATAATAAGTGTATGTCCTCCAGTAGCAGATAAGTAATTCTGACAGTTTTAAATTTTCGGGGCTATTTTCTACCTTCAGGATGAAACACCTTTGTATTCTGTTTACCAAATTTTTCACTTTAATCCCTTTGCTTTAAAGTGAACTTTTTCCCCACAAAGGAAATTATTTGTAAGTCAAATTTAAAGAGAAAAGATAGAGACTTTCATTCCAGAGATTCAAATCAGAAAGGTTTTTATCATTATCTGCTTTTGGGTCAAGATACCATCTTCTCCAAAGATTTGGTTAATGAATCAGGTCAGCAAATCACATGCTCATCTCCATAATAGTAAGGTTGTATTTACCCTGAAGATGAATAGGTCTTCCAAAAGCTAACCCTGTAGTTGGAATTTACTATAAATACTAACGCCACCAAAACAAGATATTTTCTTTTGTTTATAACAGAAATTTTCATGCATTCTTTTATGATGAATGATCTCTAGCCATGAATTTCAGAAAGCACATGAGGTTACATATCTATTTTTATCTCACATGCCCACAACAAAACTTTGTAAAATTTCTCCAGGATTTTATGGCAAGAATTTATTCTTCAAATCTTCTATTGTAATGTTTTTCTCAGTACTTGTGAAAAATTATGGAGGATCATCAGTTGATTCTTTAAATAATTAAAGTTTTAATATTACAGTGGTGATCACTGAAAAACCAAGAACTGAAACCTTCAGAGAGATGGATTATAGCTTTATTTGAGAATATAATGGGCAAGAAGCAAGATTTACTTTATATTTTCACCTTTCATATTTTGTGGATTTTTTTCCTGTCAATTTTATTGGTTATATTTACACAGAAAAAAAAATTTATTTAAAATATACTGTTTGATGAATTGGGACAAATTATATAAAGCTAGTTTTTACCATAACAATCATGATGCAGAGTGTTTGTCCTCAAAAAAATCCTTTGTCTGCTTCTTTGAGTTAAGTATTTTCCACCACAATACTTTTCTATTTTCTAGAGTCACAGTTGACTCAAGCGCTCCTAACAATAACAATAACAAACTTAAAAACCTTTGCTTATATCAGTTGGATCTTGTGTGAAAGCAGAGAATGCCAGAGAGATGTTTAATTGTGTCTTATTGACTA
>NW_006399869.1:2297436-2318204 GCF_000299155.1 Elephantulus edwardii | reverse complement strand
CTATGAGGTGGATTGATTCAGTGACTGGGATAATTGGGATGGGAGTGTCGGAGACAGTGCGATTGGCACAGGACAGAGCAGAGTTTAGGGCTGTTGTACTTAGGGTCGCTATGAGTTGCAGGCGACTCGACGACACGTAACAACAATTTGAAATATGCAGATTTTACAACTTTGCTGAAAGTGAAGAGTACTTGAAGTATCCACTGGCAAGAAGCAAACAAAAATCCTCACAATTAGGCCAATAAGTAGCATCATAAAAGAATAGATAAAATATTGACGTTGTCAAGTATTTCATTCTAGATAATTCCACAATCAATGATAATAGAAGCTTTTTGTTGTTAAGTGTCATCTCATTGACTATGAATTATAATAAAACAATGTACAACATATCTTAACCTTATCCTGGGCCATCCGCACCATCTTCATCATGCTTAGGTTTCTTTTGTGCAGTCACAGTGTCAATCTATCTTGTTGGGGTCTTCCTCTCTTTATCTGATCCTCTACCTTTGTCCAGCGTGATGTCTTTTTTCCAAGAACTGACCCCTCTGACAGCATAACCAAAGTATATGAGAGGAAGCAAGCATTAATCAAGAAATCAAATGATGTATTATTGCACTGAGCTAATCTACCACGAAAGACTCTTTAAAGTGTTAAAAGAGCAATGATATCACACAGTAAGAGCTAAAATGTACCTATCATAAGCCATGGTATTTCCATTTGTCTCATACACATGTGAAAGTAGGGCAGTGGCTAGTGGCTAGAAGGGTAATACCTAGTGATAAGAAGCTGTACTGCAATCCCGAAGACACACAGTTTTAACCCACCAGCCGATTCATAGGGAGAAGGATGGTCAATCTTCTCCAGTGTGATTAACTGCCTCTGAAAACCCACTGGAGGGTCAGCTATAGGTGGGTTCCGACTGATGGTTGGAACAACAACACACACAACAATTATTCTGTTTGCTAACATATTGAATATATCATGGACTTCTAGAAAAAGAAGCAAATCTGTCTAAGAAGAAGCCCAGTGTCAATGTTCCTTAGGAGGGAGAATAACTGAGCTATCTACCTTACATTTTGGACCTGTTATCAGAATGGTCCAGTTGCTGGATGGGAACATCATGTTCAGTAAAGCACAATGTCAGTAAAGAAGAGGAAAACCCTCCATGAGATGAATTAACAGTTGCTATAACAATGGGCTCCATACCAGCAAGGATTGTGAGTATGACCCAGAATTGAGCAGTGTTTCATTGTATTGTTCATGAATTCACTATGAATCAGAACTGACCTAAAGGCACCTAACAAGAACAATGGAAACATAAACATAGTGTTCTCAATAGTCATTCATGCAGGTGTAAAAATCATTAGTTCACAGATTGTTACTGGAAAGAAGGATCCAATTATATGGATATACCAAAATTTGTTTATAGACTTGTCAGTTGGTAGTTATTTTGGATATATCACAACAACTGGACCATTTATAAATGTTGTTGTTGTTGTTAGGTGTAGTTTAGTCAAGTACAACCAGAAACAACCCTATGAACAACAGATATGAAACTTTTCCAGTTCTGTGAAATCCTCACAATTTCTGAAACATTTGATCCCACTGCAGCAGTAACAGCAGTAACTGTGTCAATCTATCTGGTTGAGAGTCTTCTCTTTCACCAACCCTCACTCAACATTTGGAAGCATGATGTCCATTTCCAAAAAGTAGCGTCTCCTAGTAACATGCCTGAAGTATGTGAGTATCTTTGCCTCCAAGGAGCACTCTGTCAGCACCTTCACCAAGCAATAATTATTTGTTCTTTTGGGAGTCCAGAGGGTATTTACTATTCTTCTTCAAAGCTCAAAAACATCAATAATTCTTAGGTCATCCATATTCATTATTCATCTATCAGATACAAAGCAAGTAATTGATAAGACCATGATATGAATCAGGCACACCTTAGTCTTATTTATGAAGAGTCCTATTTATAAATAGTCCTGTGGAGATTGTTCATCATTCTCCTGTGGAGCAGTTGGAAGGTGGATTCTAAATCATGTCATTTTTGGATTGTAGCACAAATTCTTACCACTAGGCCACCAGAATTCCTTTATTTACAAATGTTATGTACTATAGCGTTTGAATCAAAGCATAGCTGACCTTTCAGAAGGTTTTCAGAGAGAGGAGATATTCATCATTCTGTGCAGCAGCTGGTGGATTCAAACTGTGTGCCTTCAGAATTGCAACACAATTTCTGACCGTTAGGCCACTGAACGACCCTTATTTATAAATGCTGTTGTGTTGTTATGTGCCATTGAGTCACCTCTGACTTATAGCAACCCTATACAAAACAGCTTTAAACTCTGCCCTGCCCTGAGACAGTTTCACGGACTCCAACACACCAAACACCATTGCCCTGTATCAATTCATCTCATCCAGGATTTTCCTCTCCAGTGCTGTCCCTCTACCATTCTGAACACGATGTCCTTCTCCAAGGACCTTTTCCTGCTGGCCACATGTCCAAAGTATGTGAGATGGAGCTTCAAAATCCTAGACTTCAAGGATAAACTTAATTTCACCTACTCCAAGACAGACCTATTTGCTTTCTTGGTGATCCATGGTATGCGCATGACACTTTTCCAGCACCACAACTCAAAGGCATGAATTCTTCTGTCATCCTCAGTGATTGTCCAGCTCTCTGACTACAGAGCAGGCATGAAGTTTATTAAACACACCTTAGTCTTTACACTGAATTAAGCATACCTTAGTCTTTAGACTGACATTGTTGCTTCCCATACTCTGGAGAGGTCTCTGGCAGCAAATTTACCTTCATCTTTTGTTTTCCTGACTGCCAGTGCCAAGAGTGTTGATTGTGGAGCCAAGAAAACTCTAATTCTTAGCAATCCCAATCTCTTCCCTATCTTTCATGGTGTTACCAATTGATCCAGTGATGAGAATGTTTGTCTTCTTGATGTTAAGCTTCAATCCATATTGATGACTACAGTCCTTGACCTTCAGCAGCAAGTGCTTCAGGTCCTCCTCAATTTCAGCAAGCAAGGTTGTGTTATCTGCATAATGTAGTTTGTTGATGAATCTTCCTCCAATCCTGAGGCCACATTCCTCCTCATAAAGCCCAGCCTCCTGAATGATCTGTTCTACATATAGATTGAAAAAGGTATAGAGACAGGATGCATCCGTGACACATCCCTTTCCTGATTTTGAACATGCAGTGTTTCCATGCTCTATTCTGAGGACTGTTTTCTGATTTAAGTATAGATTTTGCTTAAGCAAATCAAGTGTTCTGGGATTCACATTCTCCTCAAGATTGATCACAATTTGTTGTGGTCCACACAGTCAAATGCCTTTGCATAGTCAATGAAACCCAGGTAGACATTCTTCTGGTATTATCTGCTTTCGGCCAAGATCCACCTGAAATTGGCAATAATGTCTCTAGTGCCATGACCTCTTCTACCCCCAGCTTGTATTCCTGGTAGTTCTCTGTAAATGTACTATTTCAGTCATTTCTGGATAATCTTCAGCAGCATTTCACTAGTGTGTGATATTAGTGCTATTGTTCTATAATCTCCACACTCTGTCAGGTCACCTTTTTTGGAATGGAAATAAATGTAGATCTCTTCCAGTCCAGACTTCTTGGCACTATCTGGGAACACGTCAACAGCTCTGTTTGTTGAAATATGCCAATTGGTATTCCATCAATTCCTGGGGCTTTAATTTTTGCCAAGACCTTCAGAGCAGCCTGCACTTCTACCTTCATCACTATTGCTTCTTGATCATAAGTTGTTTCTTGAAATTCTGTGTCAGCCAATTCTTTTTGGTACAGTTACTCTGTATACTCCTTCCATTTTTTTAATGCTTCCTGGGTCATTCAATATTCTGTCCATAGCAACCTTAAGTATGGCAACTTGAGGTTTCAATTTGTTCTTTAGTTCCTTCTGCTTAAGAAAAACTAAGTGACTTTGGACCTTTTGATCTTCAAACTATAGGTATTTGTACATTTTATTATAATATTAATAGCACTGATATATATATTCCTAACCCTAACACACACACCCCCCCCACATATTTGTTGTTATTGATTGCCATCAAGTTTGACTCATACCAACTCTATAAACAAAAGACCTAATGCCCTTCCATAGCTAATGTTATATATATATATATATATTTGTCCTCGAGAAGGTGAATCTGGAATGCTCCTTGGAGTCAAGGATTCTGAAGCTTCATCTGACATACTTTGAGCATGTTGCAAGGAGGGAATGGTCCTTGGAGAGGGACATCATGTTTGGGAGAGATGAGGGAAGGCACAGGAGAAGAAGACCTTTGATGAGATGGATTGATTCTGTGAGTGGAGTGGTGGGAATTAATGTGCTTGAGACAGCGAGGTTGGCACAGGATAGAACGGCATTTGGGGCTCTTGTACAGAGGGTCTATATGAGTCGCAAGTGACTTGATGGCACATAACAGCAACAACAACATATACTTTAACTTAAATTACCACCTAGGAGTGAAGTTACTGGGTGGACAACTACCTGGTCAACTGACTGTAAGAGATTCATATTTATTGTCACTCTATAAAAAGCAATCCAATAGAGTCTCGAAATTATTGAACAATACTACTAATATCACATGCAAGCAAAACCATACAGACAACTATCCAAAAAAGACCAGAACAGTACATCTACAGAGAAATGCAAGAAGTGCAACCTGGGTTCAGAAGAGGTCTGTGCACTAGGGACATTGTAGACAGTATCAGATGGATATTGGCTGAAAACAGAGAGTATCAGAGGAGCGTCTATTTGTGTTTCATTGATTATGTAAAGGTATTTTAATGTATGGACCATGACACATTGTAGCTAATCTTGAGAATAACAAGAATCTCAAAACACCTGATTGTTCTCATATGAAATCTATACTTGAACTCGGAAGCAGTCATCAGAACAGAGCAAGGAACCTCTGAGTGGTTCAGGATCAGGAATGTGTCAGGGATGCATCCCGTCTCCATACCTTTTCAATCTACATGCAACTCCAATCATTCAGAGTGCTGAACTTTATGAGAAGGGTGTGGATCAGGATTGGAGGAAGACTCAGTAACAATCTGTACTATGCAGGATGACACAACCTTGCTTGCTGAAACTGAAAAGGACCTAAAGCTTTTGATGTAGAATGTCAAGGAATACAGTCTCCAATATGAGTTGAAGCTCAACATTAAGAAAACAAAGAGTCTCACCACTGGACAAACTGGCAGCATCATGACAGATGAGGAAACAATTGAGATTGTTAACAATTCCAGCTTGCTCAGTTGCACAATCAATACCATTGGAGCTAGCAGTTAGGAAATCAAAAGACAAATTGCATTAGGAAAATATGCTGTCAGAGACCTCTGAAAAGTGCTGAAAAGCAATGATGTCATTTTGGAGGGTAAGGTATGCTTGATCCAGGCCAGCGTCTTCGCAATTAATGCTATGCTTTACAGAGCTGCGCGATGATTAATGCTTAGAAGAAGACTTGATGCCTTTGAGTTATGGTGCCGGAGAAGAGTATTAAACATACCATGGACTACCAAGAAAACAAACAGGTCTGTTTTAGAGAGGGTGAAACCAAGTCTCTCCTTTGAGTCTAGGATTTTGAAGCTCTGTCTCACATACTTTGGGCATGCTGCTAGAAGGAAAACATGCTTGGAAGTGTGAAATGACTGCCCAAGATAGGAAGACCCTGGATAAGATGGATTAGCATGGTAAGTGGGGTAATAGTGGTAGGTATGTTGGAGACAGTGAGATTGGCTCAGAGTAGGGCAGAGTTCTGAGCTGTTGTGTAGTCGGTCTCCATGAGTTACAAGTGACCCCATGACACATAAGTACTACTAAAAAAAAGGTAAATAATGTTTGCTTTCCTAAAAAGTTGACAGATTGTTGATTTATATGCTACGAATGTTTAGCATTTTCAGTATTTTTCTTTAAAGGCACTCTAATACATATGCACTGACTTTTCCTTGTGCTTTAAAATGTATTAATTAGGAAGACTCTCTACAAGATAGATTGACACTGTAATTGTAACAATGGGCTTTAGAATATCAGACAAAGATTACAATGATAGCTCAAGATAGAGAAAGTTCAAATTCGTTATTCATAGGGTTTATATGATTCATTGATTTGATGACAACTAACAAAAAAAAAATCCAACCAGCAACAACAATGATCATGTTGAATATATATATTCTCAAGTGCTTTTATCATCTATACACATCTTTATTAAAGTATTTATTCAAATTATTTTTGTACATTCTGGGGAACTGTTTGTATTTTATATCATTTATTTGAAAACTCTGAAGTGAACAAAAGAAAGAAACATTGACACGATTTGAGAAGGCTGGTTTTACGTGTCTACTACATTATGAGATTTGTGACAACAGGATCTTGCTAGTAAACTTCTAACGCTTAGAGATTAAATGCACAAGCAAAATTTTGCTAATTGGAATCTTGAACAGATAAAGTGATAGATTTTATCAAGGGCCTTTTTGACTGTACATTTAAATTTATCATACTTAAATTTATCTCTAATAAACACCAGAAATGCATTTTCCCCCTTCACTTTTTGTTAATTTTGTGCCAGGTCACGTCTGGTAATGGAGTGGTTTCAATGTCAAGTGTTCTTTATTAGTGTACTGAGATTCCTTTAGTGGTTCATTAGACTATTCCTTATAATTTGATACATCTCTGATTGGTGTGACTTCTGAATATATTAATTATGTCTTTTAAATGAAACTGCAAAATACACACTGCTCAGAAGCTGGAAGAAGGGTCAACAACCATTAGATATTTCTTGAGTATGTAGTGAAACGAAAAGCAGATAGAAGGGCCCTATAAAAACCACAGAGTTCCTTTTCAACAATATAATTACAGAAACTTAACTTCTCATTACATAGAAGCACTAGTAATTTCTTTAGTTTGAATATTCCAAAACAAAGTATCTAAGCAGCATTTGAATGCATAGAATTTAAAGTGTTTTAATCTTGTCTTACACACATTAAACTGAAAACCAGATAATTTTAAAGACCAATTCATTTCCTTCATAGCATTTAAATTTGTTGTTAGGTATAGTGAAGTCGACAAAAACTCATAGCTCTCCTATGAACAACAGATAGAATCCTTGCTCTATCCTGTGACACCCTCGTGATGTCTGGCATCCTTAAACCCATTGCTGCCTTCATTGTGTTCAGTCTGTAGGGAGCTGTGCTATTAAGGCAAGAACTGTGCCTCTCTGGTGTTTCAAATCTGCCTCCACGGGAGAAAAAAGGGTAATCTCTCCCCATAATATTTACAGCCTCATGCTCATTTTGCAGCATTGGTACTAAAATTGGAATGATACAGAGAATATTAGAATGTCCCCTGCACAAGGATGAAACTAAATTCATGAAGGTTCAAGTCCAACCAGAGGTACTTCAGGGAAAAAATATGGATCAAATAAACTGTGACCAATTTCTAGAAAATCAGCCTCTGAAAGCTCTATGGAACACAGTTCTACTTTGACAGTCAGAACTGTATCAACGAAATTTTTTTTTCATTTTCAGATTTGGACAATTTGTTGATTGTAACTCTTCCAGATGCGTCATTTTCGTGAAGAGTTCTGTTGACTTCATTGAAAAAGAATTGGAGAAATCCATCTGTCCTAGAACAATGAAAAAAAAAAAACACCCACAAGCCAAAAACCAATCCACCCATAAAATATTGAGGGAT
Organism: Elephantulus edwardii; assembly: GCF_000299155.1. Classification (NCBI taxonomy): domain Eukaryota; kingdom Metazoa; phylum Chordata; class Mammalia; order Macroscelidea; family Macroscelididae; genus Elephantulus; species Elephantulus edwardii. Next base: position 2,310,471 of record NW_006399869.1, on the reverse strand, counting down.
ATTTTATACCAATGACATTAGCCAGTGGAGAGAGAGTAAGATAAAAGCCACAAGGAAAAAACATATTATTTTTACTAGGATAATATAATAACTTAGTAAGGAATGTATTCCCTGAGCATTGCACTCTTTTGTTTGTCTATGAAATCAAATTTACAATAGCAACTTGAAAGGTTAGATAGGAAGCTTAGAGTATTGAGTTTATTTTAATGGAAGAGGAATAACTCAGAAAAGGAGGGTGAAGATGGCTATACAACTTGAAGAATGTAATCAATGTCATTGATTTGTAGCTGCAGATATTATTGAATTCATGCTTGTTCTACTAGGTATGTTCTCAAAGAAATAAATTTTAAAATTCTCACATAACTAACACGCAAAAAAAGAGAAATCATTTAGCAAAACAACTTACTCCATACTCATAATTTAACAGTTCAGTACTTATTCAAATACATATTGGTGGATAACTAAGCAATGATTTGTTAATATTCAGTTTCAAAGTTTGACTAGGATCACCAGGGGAAGTTTTCACAAGTAGTGTTGCATGTGGTTGTAATGATCAAAAGGGACAATATATTTGAGGCCCAGGATGATTTACTTATAAAAGATGGCAGCTTAGGCTACGTTTTATCTGAGAGCTCAAAGAGGGCTGCCCATTTGAGAATGTAAAAGGATCCTTTACATATGTCTTGGCATTTCTCATAGTATAGTAACTTCAGAAATTTGTGATAGCAAGCAAAGTGTTGGATCTGACTTGGAATTAGGGAATTTTAGAGGCCTATGATGTGAGAGTTGTGCTGCCATCCCAAGGCACGCTTCTCTGGTGCTTTGAATTCATCAGTAGTTCCCTGAAAGCAAGATAGTACAATTTATAGTCTCAGAAACCCAATAGTGGGTCAGCTATGACTCAGATATTTTTAAATTAGATTTTTAAAACTATTATTATTTTACATTGGTTTACTTACAAAGTTTGTATGCATTGTGTTTCACTCTATTCTTCATTTACATTGTGTTTCACACAATCATTTCTGTTTATTATGTTTTGTAAAATAAATTATCATTGAACTATGCTCAGCATTTACCATCTTTCCATATTCCAGCCTGATCATTTCCATTTCCTTTGCCCACTCCTCACTCCATTCATCTAATTTTGCGACCTTATTTATTTCACCCCTGCTCATCCTCACTCCTCTGCTCCTCCCCTCAACCCTCCTGGGATCCTCATTCATGTTTTATTAGTTATCTTTCTATTTCTACAATAATGGTCTTATGCCCTATTTGTCCTTATGAGACTGATGCTCAACATAACGCTCTCCAGTCTCTTCCAAGGTATGTAGTAATTTTCTATCCTGAGTGCTGCATAGTATTCCATCATGTGAATGGGCCACGATTTCTTAATTCATTCAATTGTGGATGGACATTTGGGCTACTTCCATGTTCTTGCAATGATGAATAATGCTGCTATGAACATTGGTGTTAAATTCTCCACTTGTATCTCAGTTCTAATTTTCTCAGGGTAAGTTTCTAGCAGTTTAGAATAGCTGGGCCATATGCTGTTTTGATTAATATAATTCTTTAGTAAATTTGAAATCAGACAGTGCTATGCCTCCCACTTCATTCTTGTTCCTCCTAAGTGCTATGTTTATCCAAGGTCTCTTTCCTCTCCAAATAAACATGCTGATTGTCTTTTCTATCTCTTTGAAATATGAATATAGGATTGCATTAAATATGTAAATTTCTTTTGGTAAGATTGTCATTTTCACTATACTGAATCTTCCTATCCAGCAACAGAAAACATCTTTTTTCCATTTATTTTGGTCTTTTCTTGTTTCTTGCAGAACTGTTTTACACTCTTCTTTATAAAGGTCTTGTGTGTTCCTGGTTAGGTTTATTCCTAAGTATCTCAATTTGTGGCAAGCCATTGTAAATGGTATTGCTTTCTTAACAATCTCACTGACTTTTGTATATTGACCTTGTTCCTTTCACTCTACTAAATGGATCTACTAGCTTTAAAAATTGTTTTTGGTTGAGTCTTTGGGGTTTTTAAAATATACTATCATAACATCTGTTTATATGGTGATACCTTTCACCAACATCTGTTTGCTGGTTTGGATGCCTTTAATTTCTTTCTTTTTTTAAATAAAACTTTTATACAAGTTTACTTACAAAGTTCATATAGCTTTTTACACAATGGATTTTTCCCATTTCCTTGGCCCCATTCTCCCATCAAATTATGCAACCCTATGATTACAAGCTGGGTTTAGAAGGGGTCGTGGTACTAGGGATGTTGTAGCTAATGTTAGATGGATCTTAGCTGAAAGCAAGGAATACCAGAGGAATGTCCATCTGTGTTTCATTGACTATGCAAAGGCGTTTGACTGTGTGGATCATAAAAAATTGTGGCCGAATCTGAGAATAATGGAAATCCCAGAACACTTGATTGTGCTAATCACAAAACCTATACTTGGACCAAGAGGCAGTCGTCAGAACAGAGCAGGGAAATACTGCATGGTTCAAACTAGGAATGACGTACACCGGGGATGTGTCCTCTCTCCATACCTTTTCAACCTGTATGCAGAACAGATTATCTGAGAGGCTGAGCTCTATGGGGAGAAATGGGGGGTCAGAATTGGTGGAAGATTTACCAACAATATGTGTTATGGAGATGACAAAACCCTGCTTGCTGAAACTGAGTAGGACCTGAAACGCTTCCTGCAGAGGGTCAAGGAGTGCAGCCTCCTATATGGATTGAGGCTCAATGTCAAGAAGACAAAGATCCTCACCACTGGACCAGTTGGCAGCAGCAGGATGGATGGTGAAGAGATTGCGATTGTTCACAACTTTAGTTTGCTTGGCTTCACAGTCAACACTCTTGGCACCAGTAGCCAGGAAATTAAAAGACTCATTGTCATGGGAAAGTCTGCTCTTAGGGATCTCTCCAGGGTACTGAAGAGCAATGGTGTCTCTCTGGAGGCTAAGGTGCGTCTGATATAGGCCACGGTCGCTATCACTTGTTATGCATCAGAGAGTTGGACAATGACTAGGGAGGATATAAGGAGAATTGATGCCTTTTAGCTGTGGTGCTGGAGAAGAGTATTGAGAGTACCATGGACTGCTAAGAAAACAAACAGATTCAACGTGGAGTGGGTTAAACCAGGAGGCTCCTTGGAGGCAAGCATTCTGAGGCTTCGTCTAACATACTTTGGACATTTATGGATATTTGGACATTTGGAGGGTCCTTGGAGAGGTACATCATGCTTGGGAGGGTGGAGAAACAGCGCAGGAGAGGAAGGCCTTCTATGAGGTGGATTGATTCAGTGACTGGGGTAATTGGGATGGGTGTATTGGAGACAGTGCGATTGGCACAGGACAGAGCAAACTTTACAGCTGTTGTACATAGGGTCCCTATGAGTCGCAAATGACTCGATGGTACGTAACAACAACAACATTTTTGAAACATAATTTCACCATTCTATGTGTCAGAGTTGGTGTCCCATTCACATTGTTTGGTAATTAAATGCTTTTTCTTAGATTTTAGCATTTATTTATTTAGTACTGAAACATTTTTATTGTACGTTTGAAGAAATATTTAACATTCTATTCTCTCTCCTTTTTCCCCCACCTTTTTCACTTTAAGTGGTTTTATCTCTTGGTACAATTTTTTAATTTTCCCCATTTTCTCAAGTCTATCTTCTATAACTGTTGCAATTTTCTGCAATATTTGGAATAACCTGTAGCTAATAAATATTGTTGTAAAAATATAATATTTAATTTACTTTTTAAAGTTTAATACCAAATTGCCTGTTAGTTTGCATCCAGATCACCACCATGCGACTGTCAATTATATCATCAAGTCAGATTAGAGAGAATGGAATAAAATTTGGGAGATTGCAACATGTAAATTGAATCTGAATATATCTATAGTTTAACCTTCTCTCTGTGGGAGAATGATGGACAATCTGCTCTTGAGTGATTTGTTTATAGCCTTTGAGGGTTAGCTGTGAGTCAGTTCTAACTCAATTACACACAGCTCTTTACCTTTGTCAGCTGTCATTTGCTCTAACTCATAAATAAATGAATTAATTGTCAGGTTATATGTAATATAGACCAAGAACCAGTTGTTTGAGCAGAACGAGATGATACTGCATCATTCAAAATCAGGAAATGAGTGCATCACTATGTGCATCTACCTTTTGAATCTGTATATTGAATAAAATATTCTGAGAAGTTCAATTATATAAAGAAGAATGTGGAATGAGGATGGCAAATCTTCTACCAAGTGTTAAAGAGTGAGGATATCAGTTTAAGACTAAGTGTACCTACTCCAAGCACACCAACTAGTTTTAATTATTTTATATGGGTATAAAAATGGAAAATAAGTAAAGATGACCAAAGAAGAACTGATGTCTTTTTATTATAATATTGGCAAAGGATGTTGACATTTTCCTGTAACTATTATATATTATTGTTGCATACCGTCAAATTGGAACTGACCCGTAGCTGACTGTCCGAATTTAAATATAAAGGATAAATGATGTCATATAATATTTGCTTTTTCCTTTTGAAAAGATATATATACATATATATATACACACATATACATATGTGTATATATATGTGTATATATGTATATATGTGTGTGTGTGTGTGTATGTATGTGTATATATATATATATATAAAACATAGTCTCCCTGGAGCATATATTTTGTCTCAATCAATTGACGCTATGCATAATACATACTGTTGTTGTTGTTTACTGTCAAGTAATAGCTGACCAATAGCTGACCCTCCCATGGATTTTCAGTTATTCACACAGGAAGGGATTGTTCATCCTTCTCCCATGGAACAGCTCGTAGATTCAAACTGTGTGTCTTCAGCATTGCAGTGCAGCAGAGCTCCCTGAATACTTACTTTTGTTGTTGTTAAGTGCTGTGGAGTCATAGACAACTCATAGAGACCCTGTGAATGAAAGACCTGAGCACTGTTCATAGAGTTTGTGGAGGCAAACCATTTAGGAAGTGGATACCACTCCTGCTTCCAAGCGTGTTTTATGAGGGAGCTCCACCAAACCCTGTCCACCATGGATAACTATTATCACATTTGACATATCATTGTCGCAGTGTTTAGCATCACAGCAACCATGAGTTACCTCTGTATAGCAAGTGGACAGACCAGGGCTATGCCACTTAGAAGAATGTTTGAGAAAAAACAATTTAAACCTGACCTGAGGGCCTCAGATAGACATTGAAAAACCTTTTAAATACTACACATTTGAAAAGTTTTTGAATTCTTAAAGATAAGAGCTGGATTACTCTTATCTCTGCCATGATGCAAAAGGTTTAATAGTCATCCCTCAAAATGAAAAGACATTAATGAATTTTTGTAGATTGCCTTCCCCTGAAAAATATTAGTTGATTACATGTCTTTCAGTAAGTAGAGTTTAATATAAGAAATCTTACTGTATAAAAAATTCCTTCCATACTCCAGCACTGAAGATATTATTTTGGAATTTTGTTCAGGCCATAAGCTTTCTCCTACAATATAGAGTGTTTTTGAGTGTTTTACAAAGTTTATTTTTGCTTTCTTAGAACATGGTTTATAATGGAAAGTACTCCACTATTATATGAGTGACACAGGACACAAAAACTTTTGTCTGTTTCCCACTGATAAATCTTAAAAGCTTACAGTAGCCATGATATGTATAAGAATTTCAAGTATTTATTGAAGTATTATTAAAAAAGAAAAGATATGATATACAACCAAGAATATAAAAAATGGCAGCTTTGATGTGAATTCTCAGGATTTCCTCACTATGCTAAAAGCATTCAAGATTTATTCATATTTGTTATTTGAAAAAGTAGTATTTATAACCCTTTTCTTAATGTTTTCTTAAGATCTCAAAGGATAAAACTCATAGCATAGTTGAAAAACTATGAGCTTGAAGATAAGCTTCTACATACAGAGTTTTATAGCCAATATAAATAACTTGTACCTGCATAACTCCAATTCAGTTTCCATCCTCACATGGTCCTCTACTATGTACCCTTTTCTGATTTCCTTCCAAAGACATTTATTTATCTAAAGACATTATTAATCTTGTTGTTGTTTTTGTTATTAGGTTCCATCAAGTTAAGTATGACTCACAGCAACTCTATGAATAGCCAACCTAAACCTAGTCTTATTCCATGTCAGCCTCATCATCTCAATGGGTTGAAATGATCAAGCCTATTGTTGGGAGTCACCATTTCAATCCATTTAATCGGGAGTCTTCCTCTACTTTACTCACCTCTCACCTTTCCAAGCATGAATACCCTGTGCAAAGAATAGCCTTACCTAACTACATGTCTAAAATATGAAAGACAAAGTTTCACCATGTAAGACCCATCTAAACAACTTGTGATTTGACAAAAAAAAATATTGAGTGCACTATCTTAGTGATCTGTCCACTTACTGTACAGAGGTAACTTGTGGTTGCTGTGAAGCTGAACACTGTGACACTAATGTGTCAAATGTGATAATGGTTACCCATGGTGGACAGTGTTTGGTAGTTCTCCCTGATTAAAACAAGTTTGGAAGCTGGAGTGGCATCCACTTCCAAAATAGCTTGTCTCTGGAAAACCTATGAACCTGGAGAAAGGATGAAAATGATACAAATATTCAGGTGTTTTGTTCATAGGGTCGTTATGAGTTGCCAACAACTCGACGGCATTTAACAACAACAACAATCTAGCCCCAGGTAATCAACAGAGAATCACTTATAATTAATTAAACAGCAGTAAGAGTGAATATACATACCAGTTTTGTAATGTCAAGGGTTTATTGTTCAAATGGATCTTCTCGTTATTACCTTTGACTTTGCCACATTACTGGGAGTGATGTGATAGACAGAGCATAATGATAGACAGTGAAGAGACTGAGATTGTTAACAGCTTCAGCTTGTTTGGCTTCACAATAAAAAGACAAATTGTACCTGGAAAAATCTGCTGTCAGGAACCTGGGGTATGGAAGAATAATGATGATGTCCGTCTAGAAATTAAGGTTCACCTAATCCAGGCCATAGTCTTTGCAATTACTTTTATACATCAGAAAGCTGACAGAGACTAAGGACTATAGAGAAAGAGTTGATGACTTGGAGCTGTGGTGCTGGAGAAGACTATTAAATGTACCATGGCCTGCTAAGAGAACTTGCAGGAGTGCCTTGGAGAGGGTAAAAACAGGCTTCTCCTTGGAGGCAAGGATTTTGAAGCTTTATCTGATATACTTTAGGCATGTTGCAAGGAGGGATCAGTCCTTGGACAGGGGCATCATGCTTGGATGGGTGTAGGGACAATGCAAGAGAGGAAAACCCTGGATGAGATGGATTGACTCAGTGATTGGGGTAATGGAAGGAAGTTGGTGTGTCCGAGACAACACTATTAGCTCAGAATAGAGCAGGGTTCAAAACTGTTGTGCATAGGGTCACCGTAGTCAGAATCGACTCAGTGGTATGTAACAGCAACAGAGCAGCAATATTGGCATTAGAATGAGTACAAGTATGTGCAGGACTATAGAGACTAAGTCTGAGGTTATTGGAATTAATTTTGTACTGTGGATATTGCTGATGGAAATAGTTCCCCTTTTTGAAGTTGGTAGAGGTCAGATAGGGCCATCCTTATGCTTTCCATCTTTATTTTACAACTCTTCTGTATAAAACCTCTGAATGAGATGGAAGTTAGTACAGCATAATCAATACCACTTTGATTTGTTAGTGTAAGCTATGTGAAAACAGTTGAGTTAGGTAGTTGGGCATTTTGCAGGAATGGGACATTCCTTATTCTTAGAATGTTCATATTCTTAGCAATATGTTCTCAGAGTACATTAAAAAATAATATTTGGACAATGCATCTGGTTTGGCTTCCCACCTTATGAATAGCCAAAGTTGAAAGAAAACGTATAATATTTTCACTAAAGCCTAGCAAAGAACAGTTAGAGCAGCACTCAGAAGTCCAAACCTACATCTTCAGAAATGTATAAAACTCTTAAAAGGGAAATTGTTCCAAATGTTTATCATATTGGCTATGGCAATAGACAAAACGATCTTGGAGTACACTATAGGAGACTGTTCAAGGAAATTGCACTTTGCTAGAACAGGAATCCTTGCCGTCTCTGTCAAAATAGTTTATAAACTAGTTTGTCCCATCTCCTTCTGTTTTCAAAAGGGGTATTAAAATTGTTATTAGATATTATTCTTTCTGAAGCTGTACTTGTTGTTTGTTGTTGCTGTTGCTGTTGTTGTTGAGTACTATCAAGATGAAAGGAACCCATAGCTGCATCCAGTGGGTTTTCAGAGGGAGCTAATTGCATGAGAGGGAATTGCCCATCCTTCTCCCATTGAGCAGCTGGTAGGTTCCACCCACATGGCTTCAGGATTGAAGCAGAGCTTCTTACCACTGGTCAACCACTATGATATTATTTATGTTGTGTTGCTCAAATTTCATTTAGTGTTTTTTAATTCATAATTATTCCTTTCTGGAGCAGAAAGTTGGCGCATGATCCAGTATCCTAGACTTAAAGGTGAAAGCATAAAAAAAATTCTTTGAAAGTACAAACTATGGCTTTTTTTTTCAATGAGATAGTTGGTCTTTTGTGAATGTTATATTAAGAAAATCATGTTGAAAAATGGAGTTCTGGGATTCCCATTGTTCTCAATGTCGTGCATAATTTGTTATGATCCACACAGTCAAATGCCTTTGTATAGTCAATAAAGCACAAATAGACATTTTTTTTTTTGTATTTTTTGTTTTCAGCTTGGATCTATCTGATACCCCAATGATATCCCTAGTGCCATGTTCTCTTCTAAATCCAGTTTGAACTTCTGGCAGTTTTCGATTATTTTTTAATGATCTTTAACAGTAATTTGCTTTCTATGATGTTAATGACATTGTTCAGTAACTTCCACATTCAATTGGATTTCATTTTCTGAAAATGGGGACAAATACAAATCTCTTCTTGTCAATCAGCCAGACAACTGTATTCCAAATTTGCTAGCATAGAATTGTGACTAGATCTAGGAGTGCAACTGTCATTTCAAACATGCCAATTGGTGTCCTCTAGATTTCTGGGGCCTTATTTTTTGTCCATGCCTTCAGTGCAACCTGAACTTCTTCCTTCATTACTATTGACTCTTGATCATATTCCTGAAATATTTTAATGTCAGCCAATTTGGTACAGTGAGTCTGTGTATTCCCTCTATCTTCTTTCCTAGATAATTCATTATTTTTTCCCCCATAGTATATCTAAGAATTGCAGCCTGAGGTTTAGATTTTTCCCCTCCAGTTCTTTCAGCTTGAGAAGTGCTGAGTGAGTTCTTCTCTTTCTATTCTCCAATTCTAGTTATTTGCACATTCCATTATAATAATTTCTAGCATCACGGCAGTGAGTTCTTGCCTGGAAAGGCATACAGAGACTGGGGAAAAGTAAGTAGTAGCAGCAAGAGAAAAGGAAGAAGCAGTAAGGCCTAGGACTCCAGCTTTCAATAGGTTACAAGGAAATGTCTTAATTTCAGTCTCTAAAAGAACTAAACTGAACTTTAGGTTGTAACTAAAGAATACAGTTGGTTGTTAAGGTGAGATACTTGAGTAAGAAGACCAAGGAATGGTAGAATCAAAATCAAGATGAAGAATATTCAAAGAGTAGGGTAAGTCAAACCAAGAACAAAGGTAGAGGAAACTGGCAATTGTCCCTTTCATTTAGAAATAAAGGATAATCAGAAGCATAGATAATTTATATTCCCCAATATTAGCAAAACACAGTAAATACCCATCAATAAGATTGCTTTTATGATGTATAGCTTTCATTCTGTTATTATATAAATAAATATATGGATCCAGGCCATAGTCTTCACAGTTGCTTGCTTTGCATCAGAAAACTGGACAATGACCAGGGATGATAGAAGAAGAATTAATTGATACCTTGAGCTATAGTGCTGGAGAAGAGTATTGAATATACTATGGACTGCTAGGAGAACAAACATGTTTGTTCTGCAGAGGGTGAAATCGGCCTGCTCTTTAGAGACAAGGATTCTAAAGCTTCATCTGACATACTTTGGACATGTTACCCAGTCCTCAGAGAGGGACATCATGTTTGGACAGCACAAGAAAGACAGACCTTCATGAGATGGATTGATTGAGTCTCTGGAGTAATGGGGGTAGATGTGTCAGAGACAGTGAGGTTGGCACAGGATAGAGCAGGGTTTAGGGTACTTGTACATAGGGTCACTATGAGTCACAAATGACTTGACTGCACGTAACAACAATTAAAGGGCACTCTGGTGGCCTACTGGTAGAAAGCTACACTGCAATCCTGAAGACATGGGGTTAAAATCCACCACCTGCTCCACAGGAGAAAGAAAGGTAACCTCCTCCTGTGTGATTAACTGCTTTTGAAACCCCACTGGAGGGCCAGTTATGGCTCAGTTATGACTAGATAGTGCACAACAATGAGTAATTTTAAAATCCCAAAAAAACCCTTGGAAATACAGAATATTATGCTTTCATAGATGATAAAAACAAAGCTCAGAGTAAAGCAACGTTTATAATAATGAAGCAAAGAAATAGTGAAAACTTTTGACAAACAACGTTCCATAATAGAATATGTTTTAGCTAATTTAAACAGGAAGTTTACACAATATCAAATAGGTAATTTGATTCTTTTCTAAAATAAAATTTTAAATTTATATTGGTTTACTTATGAAGTTCATATACATTATTTTTCACAGCACATCTTTCTCCTTTCCTTTACCCACTCCTTCCTCCACCCATCAGATTTGATTCTTAATGAGGACTGGGATCCTTGGCTCTAGGTCCTGCTCATACATCAGCTCTCTCAAACCAGAAGCACATTTTCTTGGCTATGTCAGAACTCTGCCATGTTACCGTTGACAGAAATGCACATCCTTTGCCATTACCTCCAAAAGCAAGGTAATTCTCATATCATTTCTGAAACAAAGACTTGGAGGGGGACATCTAAAAATTAGCACCAAACATGAATATATCTCTTAATTTTGCACTCTGGGTTCTTTTCATGCCTTAGCTGAGTCCTAGCTCTGGCCTTGAGTTTTCTGTTTTGATCTCATGTGTAAGACAGAAGAAAAAAAAAAAGTAGATTTTCCCGTTAGTTTTCTTTCTTTTGAAAAGTTACAAATATTATTGAGGGCAAAAGTTAAATTGTGAAAAGGGTATCTGAAAAATTTTACCAAACAACTTCTCTTCTATCTTGAGGTATACAATTAGATGGGGTTTGGTGGCATAACTAAGATTCAGTCACACAGTATGATAGTTCATGGTGCCATCATTTCCTCCCACAGATTCCTCCCATTGTAGGACATAGAGTATCTGTAGTACTGTGGTGAATACAGATGAAATTACGTGACTTAAGTGTCATTGTAAATTGTGAATTAAGTGTCATTGTACTTGAGTAAGAATGGCAGCCCTGAGCAGAGAATACAAGGTTAAAAAAAGTTATATTTTTTGGCTTGATTGGTATACCAATAGATTTTTTTGTTGTTGTTCTTATTATAACTAAATACAGGCATTTTTCTAAAGATAATGTATCTCTGCTGAAATACCATGAACAATTTTATAGGCAGTCATATTTTTATCACTTCCTTAGATAGTTACCTAGTGTAGTCCACATCATCCTCATCCTCCCCTTACTAGTTGAAACCATTGTTGGTTTTCTCAAATATCTTGGCTCTGTATCATTGAACTCACTATAGTCCCTTTCTTTTCTTTTCCTTTGCTAAAAGTTGCTAACAACAACCAGTATACTCTTATTCTGCCTCTTTTCAACAATTTGTCCTAGAGCTATAGGTATTTGGTACGAATTTAAGACAGCCCGCATGTCAATGTGATTAAATATTTTACCCTGGCAAAACAGATTTCTTTGCATTATTTACCTTCTTTATTGTTCACAACCTGCCGCTGCAAGATCACTCAATCAATGATAAATGTATTTTTTGTTGAAGCAGCACTCTACTTCAGTACACTAGGTTTTGTATTATTGTTGATATAATGTTTTAATTATATCAATGGTTTCTGTTTAGTTTTCTTTTCCCCCATTTTATAAAGTTGATGTTGTTATTGTTATGTGTCATTGAGTCTGCTACTACTACTCATAGTGAGCCTATGTACAACAGCTCTGAAGCCTTTCCTGTCCTGAGCCAGTCTCATTGACTCTGACACACCTACCCCTGTTACCCAGTTATTGTATCAATCAATCTCATCTGGTGTCTTCCTCTCCTGTACTGTGCTGCCACTCTCCCAAATACAATGTCCTTTTCCAAGGATCAGTTCCTCCTGGCCATGTGCCCAAGAAATAGGATTCAAAATTCTAGCCTCCAAAGAGAAATTTGGTTTTACCCTTGCCAAGACAGACCAGCTTGTTTTCTTGTCAGTCTGTGGTATATTCAAGACTCTTCTCCAGCACCAATCTCAAAGGTATCAAGTCTTTTTTTGTCATCATTAGTCATTGTCTAGCTCTCAGACCAGGTGCACCTTAGTCTCTAGACTAACATTTCTTCTCAGTACTCTGGAGGGGTCTCTGACAGCAGATTTCCCCTGTGCAATCTGTGGGTTTTTTTTTTATTTCCTGATTACTGGTGCCAAGAGTGTTGACTGTGAAGTCAAGCAAGCTGTAATTGTTAACAACCTCAAGCTCTTCTTCGTCTATCATGGTGCTGCCAGTTAGGGGAAGAAAATACTGAATTTATTGTTTGTTTCTGTAAGGGAAAGTTTCTTCATCTGTTCTTTTTGGTAAAATGTTTGTCTGTGATATTTTATTAAAGTAGGGAGTCTAAATTAAAGGGGAAATGCTTCTCTATTTGGTCATCATGGAACTCACAAAAAAAGGAAGCTATTCTACTTGTGCTACCTGGCTTCAAAATTTACCCTTCCTAATATTAGTTTCTGTTGTGCATAGGGTTTTCAGAGGCCTGCTATTTCAGAAGTGGGTGGCCAATCCTTCTTCCTAGTCTGTCTTAATCTGAATGTTCAGATTTAGAGG
>NW_006399869.1:2294587-2295766 GCF_000299155.1 Elephantulus edwardii | reverse complement strand
TAATTGGGATGGGAGTGTCAGAGACAGTGAGATTGGCACAGGACAGAGCAGAGTTTAGGGCTGTTGTACATAGGGTCGCTATGAATCACAAGCGACTCGACGGCACATAACATATAATATTAGTTTGAAATAAACACAAAGGAAAACTGAGCCAATTTCCTGGAAGGTTCAATAGAACAAACCAGGAAGTTATTGACACATTCCATTGGGGATAAGTTGGCTAGATTGAAGAATCAATGCCTTTGAGTTGTGGTGTTGGAAAAGAGTACTGAATATCCAATGGACTGCCGAAGGAATGGAATAAATTGGGCTTGGAGAAAGGGAAGCCTGGAGGCAAGGATGGTGATGTTTCAGCACATACTTTGGGGATGCTGTTAGGAAGATCTATTCCTTGGAAAGGGAACTTGATGCTTGGAAAGGTGAATGGTCAGGTAAAGAGAAGAAGACTCTCAATGCAATATATTGCCATGGCGACTGCAAGAATGGGCTCATGTATGTCAGAGATTATAAGGATGGCATAGGATAAGACAGGATTCAGATTTGTTGTTTATTGGGTTCCTATGAGTTGTACATGACTTAAGGGCACCTAAAAACAACAATAACAACAACTGCAAAAAAATAGGAGATGCAGTAGCTTTAGTGATAAAGAGTTGTCCTGTCAACTCAAAGTTGTTCCGTGGGAGAAATATGAGCATTCTTCTCATTTGGGATTTATAGCCTCTGAAAACCTGCTGAAGGGACAGGTATGAGTAGCTTCAGACTCAAGAGCACATTACAACAACAGCCTCAATGGGAAGTTTAAAAATGTCATTTTGTATATATGTTGTTAAATGTGTTGAGTTGAGAATGATTCATTTTGACTCTATGAAAAAACAGACCCAAACCCTGTCCTAAGCTGTGCCATCCTTATCAACTGTGACACACTTGAGTCCATTGTAGTGGCCATTTAGTGTACTATTTTAAATTATATATCACATTCAATTCTTGTCTATATTTAGACAAAACTCTACTTACATAAAAATGCTATATTTGAGGGGAGCTTTGGTGGCCTAGTGACAAGAAGCTGTATTGCAATCCCAGAGATAGGCGGTTCGAATCCACCAGATGCTCTGCCAGAGAAGGAGGGGCCATGTCATCCTTTACCAGTCAGATCCAATTTGACGGTACACACACACACAC
>NW_006399869.1:2287929-2293793 GCF_000299155.1 Elephantulus edwardii | reverse complement strand
GGGTCCCTAGCAGGAGACTTTCCCACTGCAATACGTTTTTTTATTTCCTGGCCGCTGGTGCCAAAAGTGTTGAACCTAAAATTAAGAAAGTAAAAATTATAAATGGTTTAAGCATAGGTAAAGATTTTTCACCAAACAATTCAACCATCTCTTTTTCTCTGGTGGATGTGAATTGCTGGAGATGTATGTCCTTTGGGTTAGTAGGAAAACTTGCAACAGACTATGCTATTAATTAAATTATAATAATAATATGCTTTGTTACATACTGGTAGGCAAATAATAGCTAATAATTGTGTTAGTGTAATGGTCCCTCAAAGACAACTACTTTCTAATGCCTCAAACCTATGAATACATGGCAAAAGTAAATTTGTAGATATGTGTAAACTGAGCATTTGGAAATTGTGACATTATCTTGGATTATGAGGTTTTGAGGTAGGGAAAGACACATACAGTGGAAACACAGTTCAAAGAGAGATTTTAAGATGATAATTTTGTAGATAGAAGAGTCTAGAGCCAAAGGGATAAAGTTAGCCTGGAAGAGTTTAGAAAAATCTATCTAATCTTACTGACACTTTGCTTTTAATTTGTGTTGCTCTAATGTTAGAGACTTAAAGCATTGTAATTGTTCTTAAGGATCTTCCTTTTCTCATTCTCCCTTATTTTAAGAAGCTGAAACCTATCTAAAAGGCTCTCTCAATTCATGATTCATATTTTATTCCATTTAAGATTCAATGAGTTAATTGTAACTTGTTACAACAGCAATGAAATTTGACCTTTAGAAATCTATTAATGGAAAATAAATTGTAAAAAGCATGTTACAATTCACATTAGATTTAGGATAAGTCTATTTGGGTTATATAAGTACTAAAAATTATTTCTGAAAGAGTACCTCGAATCAATGGGAATGATCATATTTCTATACAAAAAGACTTTTCTACATTTGTATGCCAACTACTCCCTATGCCCAAAAGGTATGTTTGTAAATGTACAAAACTTTTTTCCCTCCTGAGTAATATGCAAAAAAGAAAATTGCCATTTAAGATTTATTAAACTACCTTGGAAATGGAGGCTAATAAATTTAGAAGGCCAGTATAATTTGAATAAAATTACAATGTATTATGTGCATATATACACTGATGTATATAATTTAACTATTATTTATATATTTCTTTACATAAATAAATCAGATGCTGCCCTGGATGTGCTCACCAAGTTGTACCAAGACATCTAGAGAAAAACTACCTAGCCAACTGACTGGAAGAGATCTATTTTGTTCCCATTCCAAAAAAAGGGTGACCCAACAGAATATGGAAATTATCGCCCAATATGACTAATATCACATGCAAAAAAATCCTGCTGAAGATGATCCAAAAGTGACTGGACCAGTTCATTGACACAGAATTACCAGAAATACAAGTCAAATTTAGAAGAGGCTATGGCACCACAGATATTATTACCAATGTCAGACAGACATTGATGGAATGTAAAGAATATGATAGGAAAGCCTATCTATGTTTCATTGACTATTTAAAGGCATTTGACTGTCTAGACGACAACAACAAAGTGTGGCTAACCTTGAGAAGAATGGGAACCAAGAACACTCACTTGATTGTGCTAATACGAAACCTGTACTTGCACCAGGAAGCAGTTGTCAGAAAAAAAGCAAGAAAATCAGTCATGTTTCAAAATCAGGAAAGGAGTGGATCAGGGTTGTATCCTGTATCAATACTTTTTCAGTCTATATGCAGAACAGATCATTTAGGAGGTTGGTCTTTATGAGGAGAAATGGCATCAAAAATGGAAGAAATCTCATCAACAAACTACATTATGCAGATGACATAACCTTGCTCACAAAAAGTGAAGAGGACCTGAAACATTTACTGAAGAAGATTAAGGGATATAATGTTCAATATGGATTGAAGCTCAACATCAAGAAGACAAAGATTCTTGTCACTGGGCTAATTGGCAGCACCATGGTAGATGGAAAAGAGATTTAGGTTGTTAAAAATTTCAGCTTGCTATACTCCACAGTCAATACTCTTGGCACCAGTAGTCAAGAAATCAAAAGATTACTTGCTTTGGGAAAGCTGCTTTCAGAGACTTTTCAAAAGTGCTGAATACATGAAGAAATGCTCAAAATCATTAGCAATAAGAAAGATACAAATCAAAACCACAGTGAGATACCATCTCATCCCACTGGTACTGGCAAAGTTTAACAGGACAGTAAGTAATAAATCTTAGAGAGGATGTGGAGAGATAGGAATTGTCATACACTTTTGGTGGGATAGTAAAATGGTACAACCACTCTGGAAGGCAGTTTGGCATTTCCTCAAAAAGCAGAATATAAAAATTCCATAAGACCCAGCTATTCCACTGCTTTGAAATATACTCTGAAAAAAATTAGAGACTCGTACACCAATGTCCATAGCAGCATTATTTGCCATTTCATGAGTATGGAAACAGCTGAAATGTCCAAACACAATCAAATTGTGTGATAAATTATGGTACATAAGCATGATGGAATACTATGCATCACGCAGGAACGATGATTTTGTAAATCACAACATAACTTAGGAGGGACTGGAGAACATTATGCTAAGTGAACTAACCCAGTCTCAATACTGATTAACAAAATTATTGTAGAACTAGATAACTAGTAAAAAGTGTATAAAGATGTAAGGTGAAGGGAAGGTAAGAGCAGAGGGGTGAGGATAGGTGGGGGACATAATCACATGGTTGTACAATTTGATGGTTGGAGGGAGAAGTGGGTTAAGAAAATGGGAAAGATCCCCTGTGAAAAACTGTATACAGAATTTGTAAGTAAACCAGTATAAAATTTTTTAAAAAACAATGCTGAATAACAATGATGTCATTTTGGAGACAAAGATACACTTAATTCAGGCCATGGTCTTCATAGTTACTTGTTATACATAAGAGCTGGACAATGACCAAAGATAACAGAAAAAGAATTGAGGACTTTGAGCTGTGGTACTGGAGAAGAGTATTGAACATACCATGGACTGCCAAGGGAGCAAACAGGTTTATCATTGAAATGATAAAACCAGTTTGGTCTTTGGAGGCAAAGATATTGAAGCTTCACCTCACACGTTTCAGGCATGTTACCTGGATGAACCAGTCCCTGGAGAATAACATCATGCTTGGAAAAGTGGAGAGACAGTACAGGAGAGAAAGACTCTGGATGCGATGGATTGACACAGTAACTGGGATAAAGGGAGGTAAGTGTGCTTGAGACAGTGAGACTGGCTCAGAATAGAACAAAGGTCAGCTATTTTACATAGGGTTGCTATGAGTCACTGGTGACTTGATGGTACATAACAAGAGCAAAAATATGTATTATTGGATTTCTATTTTAAGCATTTAAAGTATTTAATAGGATCATTATCTTGAATTTGCTTGATAATTTCCTCCTTTTATCTGGAGGTTTTGCATTTGTGGTAAACAGACACAAACCTCAGAGTGTCCTTTCTAATCATATTCCAAGAGCTACCTCCTTTTATGACTGAGTACTGGTAATATTAATTTTTATTACTTGATGAGAGCTATTGTACATAAGGTTCCTATGAGTCTCAGGTGACTCAATGGTTCATCACAAAAACAAAAACAAGGTAATGCTAAACTTTTCTCAAGAACCTAGTGGTAATGGTGCATTATAATAACAGAAAAGTCAGTGGTTAAAATTCACCAGCCATTTTGAGGGAGAAAAAAGCCAGTCTTTTAAAATAAAGTCCAAGTCAGATTAAGAAACCTGATGGAGTATTGCTATGCATCAGACCTGTTAGAGAGTTTATGAGTTCAGTTTTTGGCTTACACTCTCATGTGTTCAGCTGATATTCGACAAGGAAACAAAACCTATCAAATGAGGAAACGACAACTTCTTCTACAAATGGTGCTGGTAAAACTGGACTGCTACCTGCAGAAAGCTGAGGCAGGAACCACACCACCTACCATACACAAAAATAAACCCAAAGTGGATCAGACCAGGGGTAAAGACTAAACCCACACAGATCATAAGAGAAAGATTGGGACCAAGCTTACAAGGTCTAGCCTATTGAATAAAAAGGCTGACAAATACAGCCAGAAAGGCACAACCATAGGGGACAAAATTGATGAATGGGGTGTTCTAAAGATTAAATCTTTGTGCACATTAAAACCTTTTTCCAAAAGGGTGAAAACAAAAACTTCTGACAGGAAAAAAACAAAGAAACAAAACAAGAAAACAACAAAAACTACACCAAACCAACATCTGACAATACCATCTCAGACAAGATTTTCATAATGAAAGTTTATAGATTCCTACAGGGCCTTCACAAGACGAAGACTGATAACATAATTACAAAATGGGCAAAAGACACGGAAAGACTTTTCACAGAGGAAGACATTCAGATGGCCTACAGACACATGAAAAAATACATAAAATCACTTACAGTAAGAGAGATGTAAATCAAAACCACAATGAGATGTCTCACTTCAGTAGCAGTGACAAAATTTAACAGGACAGAAAGCAACAAATGTTGGAGAGAATGCAGAGAACAGAGTTCTCATACACCGTTGATGGAATTGTAAAATGGTGAAATAATTCTGGAAAGCAGTGTATCATTTCCTTAAAAAAGCTGAACATAGAAATTCCATATGACTCACCTACTCCCCTACTTGGAATATACCCTGAGACTATTTGAACTGAGACCCAAAAGGATATTTGTACAGCAACGTTCATAGCATCATTGTTAATCACCATTGTAGGAACATGGGAACAGTCTCAATGCCCAACCACAATCTAATGTGTTGAGAAATTGTGGTACATTCACACATGGAATACTACAAAGTCCTCAGGAGCAACAATCTGAAAATTGCTATATAACTTGGGAGGGACTGGAGAGCAACATGCTGAGTGAACTAATTGAGTTTTTTGAAAGGACAAATACTATATAAGACCATTGTTTTTGCTGTGGTTGTTATGTGCCATCAAATCACCTGTGACTCATATTGACCTTATGTACAAAAGGTCTGAAGCCCGCCCTGCCGTGAACCAGTCTCACTGATTCTAAAGCACCTTCCCTCATTGCCCCAGTTGTGGTATAAATAGAAAGATAACTAGTAAAATGTGTATGAGAATCCACAGGGGTAGGGTAGGAGCAGAAAGGTGAGGATGGGGAGGGGGAAACCACAGTGTTATACAATTTGATGTGTGGAAGGAGACGTAGATATAGGAAATGGGGAAGTTCTAGTGGGATCTGTAAAGACAGGGTAATGGTGGGCATAACTCAAAGCTGACTAATTTTATAAAATATAAAGAATGAGAATGATTGTATGAAACATCATATGAATGAAAAATAGTGTGAAGCAATGTGTACAAAATGTGTAAGCAAACCAATATAAAATAAAAATGATGGTGTTTTTTTTTTAAAAAAAAAGAGCAGAGTTGTATGGAGATAGTCATAACTTACCTCTACACACTCTACAAAGAGAAGCTATCCTCAACAATAATATGCACAACAAAACCAATTTCCATGAGGTCAGAGATGTTCCCCACACCCCTGTACCTCATTCTATTAATTGCAACAAAAGCCTTACTGCTCTACTGGGTTCAAAATCATTTGCAGTATACTACAAACCACATAAAATCATATTGTTGTTATTATGTGCCATCGAGTTGTTTGCGACTAATAGCAACCCTATGTACAACAGCCCTAAACCCTGCTCTATCCTTTGCCAATCACAATACCTCTGACATACCCATCCCGATTACCCCAGTCACTGAATCAATCCACCTCATAGAGGGTCTTTCCCTCCTGCGCTGTCCCTCCACCCTCCCAAGCATGATGTCCCTCTCCAAGGGCCTTTCT
>NW_006399869.1:2279162-2280730 GCF_000299155.1 Elephantulus edwardii | reverse complement strand
ACAAATATGAAAACCTAGAGGCAATGGACAAATACCTAGAAATGCACAACCTACCTAAACTAACAGAAACTGAAATTGAACATCGGAACAGACCCATTATGAAAGAAGAAATTGAAAAGGTAATACAACAATTTCCACCCCAAAAAAAGCCCTGGACCAGATGGTTTTACAAGTGAATTTTATCAGACATTCAAAGAAGAATTGTCACCAATTCTACATAAACTCTTTCAGGAAAGGGAAAGATGGAATTCTCCCACATTCATTCTATGAGGCAAACATATCCTTGATACCAAAGCCAGGAAAGGACACCACCAAAATAGAAAACGATAGGCCAATATCTCTAATGAACATAGATGCAAAAATACTGAAAAAAAATACTGGCCAATAGAATTCAAAGATACATCAAAGAAATAATCTATCATGACCAAGTGGGATTTATAACAGATATGTAAGGATGGTTCAGCATAAGGGAAACAATCAATGTAATTCATCACATTAACAAAGCAAAGAAAAAGAACCACATGATCCTATCAACTGATGCAGAAAAAGGCCTTTGACAAAATCCAACACCCTTTCCTGATTAAAACACTCAACAAAATAGGATTAGAGGGGAATTTCTTCAACATAGTAAAAGTATTTATGCAAACCTGAAAGCCAACATCGTTCTCAATGGAGAGGTTAAAGACATTCCCTTTAAGAACAGGAACTAGGCAAGGATGCCCCCTCTCACCTCTCTTATTCAATATTGTATTGGAAGTCTTAGCAATAGCAATAAGACAAGAGAAGGAAATAAGAGGTATCCAAATTGGCAAAGAAGAGGCAAAATTATCTCTCTACCTAGAAAACCCTAAAGACTCAGCAAGAAAACTATTGGACGTAGTTGACCAATTCAGCAAAGTAGCAGGATATAAGATCAAGATAGAAAAATCAGTTGGATTTCTCTACAGTGACAAAGAAAATACAGAACCTTGACTAAGAAAAACAATACCCTTCAAAATAGAGAATCGCAAGATTAAATACTTGGGAGTAAATCTAACCAGAAACACAAAGAATATATTAAAAGAAAATTACAAAACACTATTACAAGAAACAAAAAGAAACCTGGAGAAGTGGAAGAATATCCCTTGCTCATGGATAGGAAGACTCAATATTGTGAAAATGGCAATACTACCTAAGGCAACTTACACGTTCAACGCAATCCCAATAAAAATACGAATCCCATTCTTCAAGGAGATGGAAAAGGTAATCTCCAGTTTAATTTGGAATGGAAAGAAGCCCCGAATAAGCAAAGCACACCTTAAAAATAGAAAAAAAGGTAGGAGGCATCTCACTCCCTGATTTCAAATACTACTACACTTCCATGGTGGTTAAGACAGCATGGTACTGGTACAATGACAGACACATAGATCAATGGAATAGAATTGAGAAACCAGTAATCAGCCCATCTACATATGGTCAACTGATTTTTGACAAGGAGATAAAATCAGTTAAGTGAGGAAACGACAGCCTTTTTAACAAATGGTGCTGGTAAAATTGGAAAAATATCTGCAGAAGACTCAAGCAAGATC
>NW_006399869.1:2268677-2279062 GCF_000299155.1 Elephantulus edwardii | reverse complement strand
TTTGCTTTGTCATTCTGTGCTGCCTTTTGGAATCTTCTGTTCAGCTCTTTAGTATCTTGAATTCTTCCTTGTGCTTTGGATTCTCTGTGCTCCAGTGCAATCTTCAGAGTTTCTTCTTACATCCATTTTGGTCTTTTCTTCCTCTTCTCTCTTTGTAATGACTGTTTGCATTCTTCCTGGATGATACATTTGACATCCTCCCACAACTCCTCTGGTCATATTAGAGCAGGCAAAAGGCTATAATTCAGGTTGGCAGCAGATATTATCCCTCAGGACAGCTTCCAAAATGTGCTAATAGGCATCTTATCCTTCAGCCTCATGGTCCAAGCCAGTCTAACAATTGGTCAAAGCTAACAATTATGCCACTTACGGTTCTTCCCCACTCCGTCCTAAAAAAATTTGGACAAAAAGGCTCTAAGCTGTGGTTCTGTGGCACAGCAGTCCCAAGGTCACCTCTGTCTTACAGCGAGTCTCTGTTTCTCTGCAGCATTTGTTGCTGTACTTCTCTAGGTCTAGGTGATGCAAGAATCTCTGATCCTGAAAATGTGCTGAATTTTCTTGCTTCTTCTTTGCTGATTATGAGATTCTTATATTCTGCCAATGAATCTGCTCAGTTTTGTGACAAGACTAACCAAGCACCTTGAGGATTGGATAACACAATCTATTTGTATATTCAAACCAGTTCACTTGGCAAAGTCAAAGTCAGTGTCTAAGGAAGCTATTTGGAACAAAAGTCCTTTCACACCACAACAGTACTTAGCAGGTCTGTGGTAGAGATAGTGTGCTTGGAAAGGTGGAGAGTAAGCATAGAAAAGAAAGTATCTGAGTAAGATCTATTAACACAGCAACAATGGGGTCAGGAATATCAGAGTTGATCAGGGTGGCACACAATAAAACATAGTTTAGATTTTTTGTTCATAGGGTTGCTATGAGTCGCAGTCAATTTGTGGGTACATAATAACAATATGAAAACGTGTTTCAGATAAGGGTCTCATATCAACAGTTTAGAGAATCCTACAGGGTCTCCACAAAAACAAACGAACGAACAAAAAGCCTGATAACACAATTACAAAATGGGCAAAAGACACGGAAATAATTTTTACAGAAGAAGATATCTGGATGGCCAACACACACATGAAGAAATTCTCCAAATCATTGACAAGAAGAGAGATGCAATTCAAAACCACAGTGCGATACCATTTCACTCCAGTAGCAGTGGCAAAGTTTAACAGGACAGCAAGTAATAAATGTTAGAGAGTATATGGTGACATAGGAAATCTTTTTGGTGGCATTGTAAAATTGTGCAGCCCTTCTGGAAGGCAGTTTGGTGTTTCCTCAGAAGGCTGAACATAGAAATTCCATATGACTCAGCTTTCCACTGTTTGGAATATACCCAGACAGAATGAGAATTGAGGCCCAAATGGACACTTTTATGTGAATGTTCACGGCAGCATTATTCACCTTTGCAAGAACATGGAAATATCCCAAATATCCAAACACAATAGAATGGATTGAGAAGCTATGGTGCGTCCATACAATTAAATACTACACAGCACGCAGGAGCAATGATTTTGTAAATTACTTCCTAACTTGAGAGGGACTGGAGATCATTTTGCTGAATGAACTAACTCAGTCCCATAAGGACAAATACTGTTTAAAACCATTATTGTGGAATGAGGACAAGGATTCAAGGGTTGTGGAGGGGGAGCAGAGGGGTGAGGATGGGCGGGGGCTGGAGGGTGGTTAATCACAGGCTTGTACACTTTGATGGGTGGAGGGGATGTGTGAAGGAAATAGTACAGATCCAGTGTGAAAAACAAAGTATAAGAATTTTTATAATAAAATAAACCAGTATTAAATTAAAAACAGAAAAATAATATATGGGAAGGACTGTATGAAACACAATGTGAATGAAGAAATGTGTGAAATACAATATACATATGACTTTTGTATGCAAACCAATATAATTTTATTTTAATAAATTAAAAAAACCAAGTATTGAAAAGATATATGTCACCTTGAGGCCTAAGATGTGCCTCACCCAAGCTACGGTATTTTTAATATCATGTCATGGTAGCTTAATAATATTAAGTTTCACTGCTAAGTCAAAAAACATGCCTTTCTGGTAGTTCAAATTCACCTCTGTCTCCAAAGGAAAAGGACGAGTGATCTCCTTCTGTTAGATTTATAGCTTTGAGTACTAGCTGACGGGTCCTGTGCGAGTTGGTTCCGAGTACATGACACTAAATTTTACTTTGGCTTTGATAAGCCTGTGGAAGCTGAAGAAAAAATGCTGAAGATGAATCAATGCCTTTGAATGATAATGTTGGCAAAGGAAAGGGAGTTTTAGTGGTGTATATAGTCCATATTACTTACATAACTTTCCTGGATCCCTCATGTCTGTGGAAGAAGGCTGTTCAATATCCTTCAGTGACAATTTACACTATTAGAAAGCCAATGAAGGGTTGCTATGAGTTGGATACAAGGCACTAGCAGTGAGTCAGAGTGAGTGATCCAAAAAATAAATAAATATGTTTTGGAGGACTACAATCAGAATTATCCTCAAAGGAAGGGTGTAAAATTTTCATCTTAAGTATTTTGCACATAATCTAAAGAGGAACTCGTTTCTCAATAATGAAGTAATGCTTAGTAGTCATTAAAAAAAACCAACAAAACACCACCGACGCACTGATACCATTTAACCTCTCTCTTTCACTCACACATTTCATTTCTCTCTTAACACACACACACACACACACATACACAAACATATATCTAAAAATGATATACAGGGAAAAAATGAATACATATGTGTGTATGTCTGTAAGTCACAGGGGGACTACTTGATGGAACATAACTCTCTCTTTCTCACACGCACGCACCCACACACAAATGATAGAGCATATGGCAAGTATATGTATGTTGATGTATATGTTTATAATTGTCATATTATGTCATATAAAAGTCATATAATGATAATGGGTATTAGGGGTTTGGTGTCAAGAAAATTATTCCATTAAGCATCTACCACAAATGGACCAGTAATCATGTTTTCCATTTCCTTTAGTATATGCTTGAAAAAGGGTTAGAGCAATTATTCCTTTATAGACTCTTCTTTATTTAGCATGGGAAAGCTATTTCAATAATGATTTCAAACACAAATATAAAAATTAAGGCACTTTAAGAGTTCTAAAACCTTAGCAAAGAATATAAGATGACTGGAGCACATTTATTAACTATACAAATTGAGGGATAAAAGAGTATGTTTTATTCTTCGAATTGAAAATGTACCAATTAATTTAAAGATTGATGACAAATATGTGAATTACTGCACATTTTCTATTCCACTATCACATACATATGGATTGATTCAGTAACTGGAGTAATGGGGTAGGTGTGTTGGAGACCGGATCAGGATAGGACAGGCTTCAGAGCTGTTGTACATAGGGTCACTATGGGTCACAGGTGATCAATGGCACATAACAACAACAACAACAACAACAACATTAAATTCAAGCAGGATAAGCCTAGTTCAATTTCTTCCCATACAATTTACTGCCTCTGAAAACCCACTGGAAGTTCAGCTATGTGTCAGTCTCTACTGGACAGCACATAACAATGACAACTCTACATTTGTTGAATCATACATGTATTTCTATTAATTAAAGTTCCACATAAAAGGCATACATATATTATTCTAAAATCTAGAATAGTATAACCACAAATATTCTCTATGTTCCTATTAATAGATGCTGTTAAGTCAAGTAAAACCCAGAGTGACCTTATGAACGACACATCTGAACACTGTCCTACTCTGTGCCATCATCCTCATGCACTAAAGCCCATTACAACAGTTACTGTATCAATTCATCTGGTTGAGAGTCTTCCTCTCTTTCACTAACCTTCCAACTTCCCAAGCAGGATATCCTGCTCCAAAGAATCAACTCTTGCAGCAACACACCTGAAGTATGTGAGATGAAGCTTTATCATCTTTGCCTCCAAGGAGTTCTCTGTCTGCATTTTCTCAAGACATATTTGTTTGTTCTTTCGGCAGCTTATGAGATAATTCAGTACTCTTCCCCAACACCACAGTTCAAAGGCATTAACTGATGATAGAAGAATTGACCATGCTATGAATCAGATGCACCTTAGTCCTCAAACTGATGTCATGGTTCTTCAATAATTTGGAGAAGTCTCTCATCGCAGAATTCCCCAGTGAAATAAGTCTCCTAATTTTCTGACTACTGGTAAAAAGGATATCAATTGTGGATCAAGGAAGACGAAATAATTGACAAATTCAATCTGTCTCAATCTCTCATGATGTTGCTTGTTGGTCCAGTGACAGAAATTTTTGTTGTCTTGATGTTTATAAGCAATACATACTGAAAGCTGTAATTTTTTTTGCAACAAGTTTTTTCACATCTGCTTGAGCTTCTGGCAGTTACCCATCTATGTACTGTTCTATGCATTTTTGAATGATCTTCAGCAGTATTTTGCTTGCATGTGATATTAATGATATTGTTCAACAGTTTACATATTGAGTTGTATCACCTTTCTTGGGAATAGGTACAAATAAGGACCTTTTTCCAACGACGAATTTATCCAGGACTGCATCTGTTATTTGAAACATATCAATTGGTATCCCATCAATTCCTTAGGTCTTACTTTCTTTCATTGCCTTTAATGCAGCTTCCACTTCTTCCTCCATTACCACTGCCTCTTATTCACATGGTACTTTCTGAAATTTTTCAGTGTCTATCAATTCTTTTTGGTAAAGTTACTTTCTGAATTCTCACCACTTTCTTTTGATACTTCCCTAGGTCAGACATCTATAGTTTCTTTTAGACATAAATATGTTGTAAGACTAAAAACATTTTAAGATTTAGATATTATACATATTCATATAAACTATTCAGTATAGTTTATCAATCAAAAATACTTTAGTATTAAGACATGACATCATACCTGTTCAAAATGCCACCTATGATTGACAGATATGATTACTATAACATTTTATAATGAAAATTAATGCTGTATATTTTGTCTTTGAGAAGAAAGCATTTTTCATTTTTAAAAAGTTAATGTATTCACTTAAGCATCTCTCACTACTTCCTTTGAATTACTGTACTATTTTTGCCCTGTATTTTAAATTTCTTTTTCCACCTCATCTTTATTTCTGACTGCTTATAGACAAATACTGATTTCCCATACACTGATAATTATTCTTCTCTCCCTTACTTCCTTTGTTCTCTGTTTTATCAGCCCTATATATCTGTATTTCATGCATTCTGTCTTCATACATTCTATCAATAACATTCTGCCTTCTCCCCCAATATTGTCATAATAGAAAGCACTAGCTTTTTATTAATGAATTTTTTTATTTTATATTAGTTTACTTACAAAGTTCATATACATTTTTTACACCGATCTTTTCTATTTTCTTAACTCACCCCTCTCATCACCCATCAAATTATGATACATTATGATAAGCACCCTACACCCGTCTTAACCCCTTTTCTTCTACTCTCCCCCCTTAGATCCTCCTACATGTTTTACTAGTTATCTATCTCTACAATAAGGGTCTTATACAGTATTTGTCCTTATAGGACTGAGTTAGTAAACTTAGCATATTACTCTCTAGTTCCTCCCACGTTAAGCAGTAATTTTCAAAATCATTGCTCCTATATGCTGTGTAATATTCTGTTTTACCATAATTTCTCAATCCATTTGATTGTACTTGGAAAACTGGGCTGTTTCCATGTTCTTGAGATGGTGAATAACACTGCTATGAACATTGGTGTACAAATCTCCATTTGTGCTTCAGCTCTAATTTTCTCAGGTATCTTCCAAGCAGAGAAATAGCTGGGTCATAAGTAATTTCTATGTCAGCTTTTTGAAGTAATGTCAAACTGCCTTCTAGAGTGGTTATATCATTTTCCAATCTCACCAACAGTGTATAAGAGTTCCTACGTCACCACATCCTATCTAATATTTATTACTTGCTGTCCTGTTAAACTTTCCCACTGCTACTGGGGTGAGATGGAATCTCATTTTGGTTTTGATTTTCATCTCTCTTCTTGCCAGTGATTTGGAGCATTTCTTCAGGTGTCTGTTAGCCAACCAAATATCTTTGGAAAGGAAATTGTCAAGTTTATTTGGAGAGGAAAGAGACTCTGAATAAGAAAAGCACTTCTGAAAAACAAAAATGAAGTGGGAGGCATGGCACTCCCTGACATCAAAACCTACTACACAGCAATAGTAACCAAAACAACATGGTACTGGTACAATGATAGGCACATAGACCAATGGAATAGAATTGAGAACCCAGAAATACATACAGCTCTATACGGTCAACTGATATTTGACAAGGAAATAAAATGAATAGCAACCTCTTCAACAAATTGTGCTGGTGCTGGCAAAACAGGAATGCTACTCGCAGAAAGTTGAAACAGAGTCCACGTCTCAAACCATACACAAAAATCAACTCAAGGAGTATCAGAAATCTGGAAGTAAGGCCCAAACCCATGAAGTTCATCAGAGACAAACTGGGCTCCAACCTAGATGGCCTAGTCTATAGTATAAAGAAACTGCCAAATACAGCCAGAAATGCACAATCTGGAGACAATACATTGGTGAATGGGACCTACTAAAGATTCAATTCCTGTGCTCAATGACACTTAACAACAGCAGCATAGAGAGAAAGCAGTCGGCCTAGAGGACAGAAAGTCATGCTCCCAAGCCAATGGTGAGTGACTCTAATCTGCAGCACTCAGGCCTGCCTTTAATTGCTTTTCGTGACACATTCCTCTAGGTCATATAACCCTGGTATGTCCACTTGCTGTACAGAGATAACTCCTGATTGCTGTGAAGCAGAACACTGTGACACTGATGAGTCAATATGAGAATGGTTACCCATGGTGAACAGTGTTTGGTGGAGCTCCCCAATTAAAACAAGCTTGGAAGCAGGAGTGGCATCCACTTCCATAATAGCTTGCCTCTGGAAACCTTACGAACTTGGTGAAAGGAAGAAAGTTATACAGGTGTCCAGGACTTTTGTTCAAAGGGTCTCTATGAGATGCCTACGGTTTGACGGCACTTAACAACAACAACAACATCAAAAACATTTTCCAGGTATTATAAAAAAAAATGTTCTGGTATTATAAAAAAAATGTTCTGGTATTATAAAAAAATGTTCTGGTATTATTAAAAAAAATTTCCAACAGAGTGAAAGGAAAACCTTTTAACTGGGGGGGGAAAAATTTGAAAATACCATTTCAGACTAGAGTCTCATATCAAAAGTTTACAGAATCTTATAGGACCCCCTGGAGAAATAGACTGATAACACTGTAACAAAATGGACAAAAGATATGTAAACACTTTTCACAGAGGAAGCACTTGCTTTTTTTTTTTTTTTACCTATATCATGCTAGTAAAAACAAAACAAAACTTTGCCAATGTTTCTCATATTGTTCTCCAAAATACTGTTTCTGAGACTTTTTCTTACTGAGTAGAAAGAGGGAAAGAAATGAATATGAAGTTTAAACTATGATGTCACTTCTCCCATTCAAAGTATTTCCTTCCACTTCCTCCTTCAGTTAAAACAGACTCAATCAATAATCTCATTTCTTCAAATATTACAGTCTGGCCTTAACAACATATTATTTCATCAAAATAACTTAAATATTTTATGTATTCAAAATAGATGTCTTTATAATCAGCAAGTTAACTTGAAATGAAATATAAAGGAAATGTATATAATTTAAAAAATGTATTATTTAAATTCTATTAAGAAATTAACACGCAGTTCTATTTTAATTCAATTGATTAAAAATATAATCCATGCTTGTTACTCTGTACTTCTCATAAACATACCCAAAATATCTATCAAACCTGGTATCTCTTATGTCGAAAAATATTTTCAAGTCTTCAATATCTAATGCTTGTAATGCGTATTTTACATTCTATATATGTACATTAGTAGTAAAATATAGGTATAATGACACAACTAGATACCCACTATATGTATAACTAAGTCCTAATTACATAATTAACATCATTTTCTAAAGCACATGATATGCAATTAAAGCATTGGAACAACTATTTTAGCTGAAGAGTAAAACATAATCAGTCAATCTTGATTTAGATGCAATTTTCTGTATATGGAATTTAGAATGAAATTTTAAGAACCACAACACTTAAGAAATATGTATTGCAAAGTGCTTACTGGTACTTTACAAAGTGGTTGTGTAGTGTTAGAAGAGAGTTAGACTATGAAGAGGAAAAAATAATACCTGTTGGAGGAAGTTTAGAAGTTTTGGAAAAACACAGGCTTGGGAATTCATATCTCCAGGTTCAGATAAATCCTGGCTTTGTTGCCTCATAATTCTTTGCCCTAACAAAAAGCAAGGTCTTAAAATTTCCTCAAGTCTCTTCTGTAAAACGAGGCTTTTTTTCCCCACACAATCTGTGAAGTACTGCATATAAATAACATAGGACAAGATCTCTCTCTTTCTCTCATTTCTGTCAAGTCAGAACTGACTCATAGCTGACTCTCCAGCAGGTTTTCAGAGACTAAACCACATGGGAGAAGATTTCCCATTTTTCTCCCTCAGAGTTACTGGTGGATTTGAACCACTTGCCTTTGAGTTGGCAGCACAGCCCCCTTACCCAAAAGACCACCAAAGCTCTTTGATATTGAAACAGTAAATAAAACTTACTTTTTCACATTTTCTATTAAACCACACTTTTTTATCTATTAAAGTGCAGTAAGGTCACAAGGGCGACGGCACACAAGGGTGAATCTTATTTGCTGAGGACTGGTGACTAGGCAGCTTAATATCTGGGAACGGACTGCAACCCCCAACTCCCAGCTGCCCAAGGCCTGCACCCCCACCCCCGCTGCTCCCCCACACTTTCGTCACAACCTTGTGGCCTCGCCACAACCCTGCACCCTTGACAGTGCTCCCGGGTCACTAGAGACTCCTTCACGCAGCACAGAAACCTACCAAGAGCTGTGGAGAGTACGATTCTGAGTAAGCAAACAAAGGTACACTGAGGATCCAGCCATCATTTTAAGCTGCCAGTTGAGCTGCTATGTGACTGATCTGCCATGAGAAAGGCTGGTAGGATCCTAACTGGGTTTTCTTGGGCACTGCCGATTGTCTGGGAGAGCACCCAAGGGTGAGCCCACTGGTGGGAATTTGAATGAGCTCTCTCGGGCCATGCCAACTGGCAAGAAATGAGCGGGCCAGTGATAATTTGGCTGAACTTTTGTGGACACTGTAGACCAGCCAGAGGCGAGTGGGTTGGTGGGAATTTGACTTTGTCTTGTTGAGTCCCCTTGGGCCCAGGACACTTCTTGGGCAGGGATCACTATGCATGGGCAACTGCGTGAGTACCGCTGGACAGGGACCAGTGAATGAAAACCACTGGATGGGAGAAGGACAGCTGGAATTTGAATAGGGACTCCAATTGTAAGTACACTTAGACAACTGAGGTCTGAGTGAGGTCCCCTAAGTGGTTGACCTGCCCTTGTGATCACCCCAACCATGCGCATGCCCCACCCCATTTGGCTCCACACCTGTGTCTACATGTCTGGTTAATCAACCTGCCTTTAATCGGGAGCACCTTGACCTGTCTCACCTACAAGAGGCTGCTCTCACAGGCTCTGAACTGTCATTTCCCTGGAGTCAGACGTTTAGAGAAAAATACAAGTGGGATAGGACCCAACTGATCTCCAGAGCATTATCTTCAGATCAAGAAAATATCAATGTCTTGAAGAAAGCAAGCTGTCCCACACAATACACAAGCACAAAGCAAGATGTCACCCCTGAAGGGTGACAACAGTATCGATGGATTTCCTGAAGCCAGAAAGTCTGATGGAACATTCTGACACAGAATTTAAAAGAACAATGATTGAATATTTTCAATGGAAGAAAGACAAACTTGAAGAATTACAGGACACTACAAGCAAAAACCAGGAGGAACTAAAAAAAAAAATCAAACAGTCCAGAACAATGTAGAGAAAACAAACGAGGCATTAGCGGCATTAGAAAAACAAGAAACTTCTATCCAAAATATGAGGTCCAATGTTTCAGATGCTGTCAACATGATGGAGGAACATATGAAGAGAGTTGAAGAGATGGAACACAGAACCAGTGAAATAAAAGACAAAATTCTCACCACTGGTCTTCTAGAGCAAAAAGCAGACTCAAAAAGGAAGGAAAAAGAAGAAAAGCTAAGAATAATGTGGGACACCATCAAGAGAAATAACATGTACATCATTGGAATCCCAGAACAGGAAGATGCAAGTAAAGGCACTGGAAAAGTTGTGCAATAATTACTAGAGGAAAACTTCCCGAACATAATGAAGAATGAGAGAATAT
>NW_006399869.1:2261498-2265380 GCF_000299155.1 Elephantulus edwardii | reverse complement strand
AACATAAACAGTCTTCCAAGTATTCTGAAAAATCTACAACCAGGAGAAGATAAAATAGATGAATGGGACCTTCTAAGAATCAAATCCCCGTGCACATCCAAAAACTTCTCCAACAGGGTCAAAAGGGAAGCCACAGACTGGGAAAAAGTATTTGGAAATGACGTGTCAGATAACGGACTTATATCTAGAATTTATAAAATACTTGAGCACCACAACAAGATAAAGGTAAATAATCCAATTGAAAAATGGGCACAGGATATTAACAGACACTTCACCAAAGACATTCAGATGGCCAACAAGCACATAAAGAAATGTTCAAAATCCCTAGCTCTAAGAAAGATGTAAATCAAAACAACTATGAGATATTATCTCATAGTTGATAGAATAGCAGACTTTAACAGAACAGCAACCAACAAATGCTGGCGAGGTTGTGGAGAAACTGGAACCCTTATTCACTATTGGTGGGAGTGTAAAATGGTGCAACCACTGTGGAAAGTGATATGGTGCTTTCTCAAAAAGTTGCAAATAGAGATACCATTTGACCTAGCAATTCCACTATTGGGAATGTACCCTAAAGAGACCATAACTAACATCCAAGCAGATATATTCACACCCATGTTTATCGCTGCTTTGTTCACAATAGCAAGGAGTTGGAAACAACCCAGGTGCCATCAACAAATGAATGGATAGAGAAGCTGTAGTATATTCACACAATGGAATACTATGCTGCATAGAAAAACAAGGAACTAATGCAATATTATTCAAAAGGGGTGAGCATGGAGGACATTATGCTGAGTGAAATATCTCAGTCGAAAAAGGACAAATACTGCATGACGCCACTGCTGTAAAATGGAACTGATATCAGGATTGGGGTAAGACTGAGAAAAATTGGATAAATTGTGTATACTGCTGCACTGAAACAGATGAGGGAGAGAATAATTTAAAAGCAATGTATGATAGGGCATTATTGTTATCACAAGACTCCACAATTAAGGTTGCACAGTGGAATGTACTTGGGGTAGTGGGAGGGGTGAGTGGGAATTGTGTACCAGGGAGGGAGTTTTTCCTTTACTTTTCAAAGAGAGGAGTGAATTGGGGCAGGGGGTGCTGGTCAGGAGAGAAGTGCAGCAGTGAATGAATGGAAATTAAAAATCTTTGCAAATGTTCATTAAAATTATTAAAATAAAAAAAATACAAAAAAAATTTTTAAAAGGAAAGGCAGTAAGAAAATGTTATCCCTAAGTAACAACTAAAAATAAACAGTCAACCGTATCATTGTTATCTGAAGATGCAACTTGCCAAAGAAACATAAACAGTATCTCACAAGTTAAGTCACAAAAGGAGTATATTTTACCCATGAAAACCAGCAGTTAGAAAAACCTCAAAGGTTATTGCACAGGTGGGTTTACAAAATCATTTGCTAAAGGCCACATCTCGTATAAGTCCACAATTCTCTGCTAGCTGTAGGACAAAATATGGGCCTCAAGGGAAGCATTTCTTAATCTGAAAATATGTCTTCTTATTTCTCAGGATGAACCATGGCTTTGTAGATAAATCCTGTTTTAGTGCTTCAGTTAAAGGAACAGAACAGAAAACATTTGGTCATACAGTTTACTTCAATAGTGTATTTTATTTTGCATTAATTATTAGAATAAATGTACCATTTGTGTAAACTATTGGAAAGATTTTGTGAAGGAATTACTTAAGGAAAATTTTTCTTTTAATAATCAAAGAATGAAATGAGGAGAATTGTGATGCAGAGTTATGATGATTCAGAACTGATGATTTTGACACTGGAATATGAGATATGCATCATATCAACCTTCTCTTCTGTTTTGGATTATACATATTTAGAAAGCACATATTCTATACATATTCATATCTTCCAGCTCTAGCTTATCTTTTTTTCTAATAATACAGATCTTGAACAAATTACTTAACAAAGCATATCTTTTTCAATTGCAGTTTCATAATAAAAAAGATGGTTTTTAGAAGTGCCTAAAGTATTAAATTATAGAGTTAATATGGTAATGAAATAGTACAAAACAAATTGAATGCACACAACAATCAGAATTACAAGTGTAAAACAGGCAGATGCACATGTTTTCAGAGAAAAAGACTAGAAGAAACATAATATGCACAGTAGTTGAAGAGATGGGAAGAATCAAGGTGATTTTTTATTAATCTGCATATTTTCTGAATTTTTAGGATACACATGTATTACATTTACAGTAAAATATATTTTATAACTTAAAAATGAATCTCTATTATTAAGATTTGCAAATATTTTATAATAAAATATCCTGGGTCTTAGTTGTCTATTCTATACAGATCTGAGTAATGTTTCTATAGTGTTTTAATATTTTTTAAAATAGTGTGGAAAAGGCATATAGAAGCTATAAAATTTTTTTGCTTAAAAATAATAAGATATTTTTAATCAACTATAAAAATTAAGAAATAGGATATTCATTATCAATGCTTGGCATGTTCTCCCTCTTCATTCTTATTTTGCCAGCCTGTATTGACTATTCCTGCTCTATCCTCCTTCTGTAAACATTTTAGACTCATTTCAATATCCAGAAAAAAAAATTTGCTGAGTGGAATTGAATTGTATCTACATGTCAAGCTCAGAAATGATCAATTTATGATGCTTTCACCTATTCAATCATATTAAGTTCTTCTTGCAATGGTTAACGATTAATGTTCATAATTTAATAAAGGGGTTTTGTATTATTTAGGTGAATTTTTTTGTTATACATTGATTGTGTTCCCCTAAAATATATCTTGAAAATCATAGCAACCTCCAATGTGCAGGTAACATAACCTTTCTTGCTTCATGTGGCGCTGGAGTATATATTTAGGAAGATCAAAGATTGTATCCTTCATTTCTATTCAGTCAGTTGAATCAATAAACTGTATCATGATAAATGAGGGAAAGATTGAAGTTGTTGAGAATTCAGTTTTACTTGGATCCACAACCAACATCACTGAAACAACAGTCAGGTAATCAAAAGATGCACTGCATTGGACAAATCAGCAGCAATGAGATAGTAGTGTTAAAGAGCAAGGATGTCACCTTGAGGACTAAAGTGTTCCTGACTCAAGCTTTGCTATTTTCAAGGGCCTCATATGGATGTGAAAGTGGGACAACAAATATAGAAGAGTAAAAAATAGTTGTCACGTTGTTGAAGAATACTGAATGCACCACAGGGAGCATAAAGAACAAACAAAAGTATTTTGGAAGACATGTAGCCAGGGTGTTCACTAGAAAGAAGAGTGATGAGATTTCATCTCACATACTCTGGGCATGTTATCAGGAGGGACAAGTGCCTGGAGAAAGACATCAAGCTTTAAAAAGGTGGATGGTAAGTAGAGGAGAATTTGTCAAGGATCTAGGTTGATACATTAACAGGATCATTCCAAAAATAGACTTGAAAGATGTTTAAAGGTTTATTTACAAACTTGGTATTCCACTAGTCTTTTGCAGACTTATAGGCTTATTTTTTTAAAAATATGATTTTTAGTTTTGTTCCACATTTTCTCCAATTCTAGACTTCCTACTATGAACTCCAGAGAGCAGTTAGCAGTGGCAGCTGCATAGCACCTAGGTTTTCCTGGTTTCAGAATTGTGAGCAATGAAATTCACATGGTCCATTCGTCCTTTGGACAAGAAGTCTATAATTTCCTTCATGACACTTTTTTCTAGATGGAGAAAGACCAAAAATTTGCTGGAAAGATTCATAAACTTTTAAGACCTTAGTCTCTCTTCACCCAAATAGTATACAGAACAAGGTCTTTGAAAACTATGTTATGCCAATTGATGTCCTTCTTGACTATGGTCCTGAGCTCCTAGACCCAGAGACTCATTATCTCAAAATATTA
>NW_006399869.1:2258582-2259890 GCF_000299155.1 Elephantulus edwardii | reverse complement strand
TCAAAGAACACAATAGTCAACCAAGTATACTGTACACAGCAAAATTATCCATCAAATATGAAGGAAAGATCAAGATATTCCCAGAAAAGCTGAACCTAAGAGAGTTTGTAAAAACAAGATCAGCATTGCAGGAAAGACTCAGAGATGTCCTTCTTACAGAGATACCACGGAAAGCATCATGGAACAAAGTAACTAGCAAAAACACCAAAAAGAACTCAACACAACCATAGCAATAAAACGTTGCCTCTCAATAATCACACTGAATGTAAATGGCTTAAATGCACGACTGAAGGGAAAAAGAGTAGCAGACTGGATAAAAAGCCAAAATTAAAAAAAAAAAAAAGCCAAAATTCATCAAAATGTTGTCTACAAGAGACACACCTGAAAAATGAAGATAAAGACAGGCTAAAAATAAAAGGGTGGGGAAAAATATACCAAGCAAACGGCAACCAGAAAAAAAAAAGCAGGAGTAGCGATACTAATCTCTGATAAAATAAATATCAATGTAAAAACCATCACAAAGGACAAGGAAGGTCACTCCATAATGCTGAGAGGGCCAATAGAACAAGAGAACATAACAATAATAAATATCTATGCACTAAATGAAAGACCTGTAAAATACATAAAACAAACATTAACAAAACTGAAAAAGGAAATAGACAACACTACTATAATACTTGGAGACTTCAATATACCCCTCTCAAGAAAAGTTAAAACTACCAGAAAGAAACTCGACAAAGATACTGAAGAATTAAACCACACAGTAAACCAACTTGACCTCATAGATATTTATAGGCTAATGCACACCCCAAAAAACACAGTGTACCTTCTTCTTCAATGTACATGGAACATTCTCCAGAATAGATCACATTCTAGAACACAAGGCAAGCATAAATAAATTTAAAAACATAAAAATAATACAAAGCATCTTTTCAGACCAAAATACTACAAAATTAGAAATTAATAATAGGACAATAAAGGAGAAAAAAACATGCATTTGGAAGCTGAACAATTCCTTGCTTCAACACAACTGGGTACGAGAAGAAATAAAAAATGAAGTTAAAAAGTTTCTGGAAACAAATGACAGTGAAAACACCACTTACCAAAACCTCTGGGAAACAGCTAAAGCAGTAATCAGAGGTCAATTTATAGCAATAAGCAAACATATCAAAAGGCAAGAAAAAATTGACCATTGACTCTTTAACTCAACATCTTCAGCAAATTGAAAAGGAACAGCAAGAAAACCCAAAACCCTCTAAAAATCCCAAAATTATAAAAATTAGAGCAGAAATAAATGAAATAGAAAAC
>NW_006399869.1:2244437-2253244 GCF_000299155.1 Elephantulus edwardii | reverse complement strand
GAAAGAAGTTTTCATATATATCTATTGTCAAATATATATATATATAATTTTCTGGTATGGTCCTATTTCCCTCTTCACATCTGTTCAGCATTTATTTCTGTGTATTCACTCAAACATACACTCATAGATTTATTTAATTAGTCTCATTGGAGAATTGTGAAAATTAATAGTATTTACTTTGTTGCTTCTAACACTTTTGCTCCTGATTTTGATCATTCTTTTCTGATCCTTCCCATATCATATATAGCTTTTCCATTTCCCAAATTAATGTTTGCCCACCCACTTGTTAATGAGTCATGCATGGTAGTACAGTGTATTAAGTGTTGTGTTGCTAACTTAAAGGTCACTAATATCTGTGGGAAGACAATTGAGTAATCTTCTATAAAGATTTAAAGCATCGGAAACCCAATGGAGGTTCACTATGATTCTGAATGGCATTTTATCACAGTGAGTTTTGACGTTTTAGTGTATGATTCCTTTTAAGAAAACTTGGGGAAAGAATTTTTTTTTAAATTTAAACTTTACAGATTAAATTAGGACAAAATTTCTGGGCTTCATCTAACTTCCATGGCTCTATAAAATCTGGACTTCATGAGAAATTAAAACTCTATTCTGTATTCCTACTCTTTGATCAGTATTCTTTTGTGGAATCTTTGATAGAAATGTTCAGTATGACAATGGAGTAACAATTAATTCTCATTTAATGGCAAAAGAGGAAGATTTTCATGAAGGCTATTGGCCATATATTTCATATACTCTTATTTCTTGCTGCTTCTACTCTTGTTTGTCCAAATCATTAGAGACCAATTATTGAGTTTTGTTGTTGTTATGTGCCATCAAGTTGCCTGGGACGCCCTTTCCTCAGCCAGTTTCACTGATTCTGACACACTGACCTCCATTACTCCAGTTCCTGTATCAATCCATCTTATCAGGGATCTTCTTGCCCTGAGCTGTCCCTTCACCTTTTTGAGAATGATATCCTTCTTTAAAGACTGATCCCTCCTGGCCATGTGCCCAAAATATGTAAGATAGAGCTTCAAAATCCTAATCTCCAAGGAGAAATCTGGTTCCACCCTCTCCAAGACAAACTTATTTGGTTTTTTGGTGGCCCATGGTATGTTCAAGACTTCTACAGTACCACAATATGACCTTTATTCATTCATCTCTTGAAGAGGATTTAGATTATTTCTCTCCATTAGTTATGTGAAGAATGGTTATGTGAACCTTAGTGAAAAAGTCTGAGGGTTGTTTGTTTTTTTTTTATTTTGTCAAGTGTTTTGAGTAAATACTTAAGAATAGATAGTGTTTTTAAAGTAGATTTTACTTTTCATTTCACAATTTTGTTAAAATGCCATATTATATGTAAATATATCTTCTTTGTCTCTTTGCCTTAGGTGTGCCATTTACTGAGAAATGCATTAAAGATATTAATTGCAATGGAAATTTATCAATTATTCCATGCCATTCTGTCAGTTTTTTGCTTTAAATATTTGAAAGTGATCTAACATAAATAAAATATATTTATCATAAATTCCTAAACAATTCAAACTGTGACCAGCATATAAAACCAAAACTATTGAGTTGATTTTGGCTCATAATGATTTCATGCATTGCAGAGTAGAGCTGATAAAGTCCATATGGTTTTTAAGGTTGTAATTTTTTTCAGATCTTTTCTGAGATGTCTTTAATAGGTTCAAACCATCAAGTTTCTTGATTAGTAACTAAGCATTTATCTACTCATGCTGCTGTGGTGTCAAAAGTTTATTATTGTTCAAAATTACTTTCCTAGCCATTGAGTTTGATTTTGCCACTTGGATGACCATGTTTGTTGTTGTTTTGTACCCCACAGTCAGAACTGACAAATAGCTGGACAGTATGACAAGTTTTCAGAGTCAGTTATTCACATGAGAGAATAACATTAGTTATTCTTCTCTTAGAGCAGCTTGAGGTCTCAAACCACGTACCTTTGGATTTCAGCACAGCTTCTAACCATTTGGCCACCAAAGGTAGAAGGATGAACATAATGATACAAAAAGAGCCATACCCTTGCTTGCCAAAACTGGGAACCTGAAATATTTGCTGTAGAAGGTCAAGGACTGTAGTCTTTAATATGGATTGAAGCTCAACATCAAGACAAGAAAGATTCTCACCAATTAGAAAAAATTAGCAGCATCATGATAAATGGAGAAAAGATTGAGGTTATTAATAATTTCATCTTGCCCAGAACTATAATTAACATCTATATCAACAATCAAGAAATCAAAAGATGAGTTACTTTAGGAAAATCTGCTGTCAGAGAACTCTCCAGAGTGCTTGACCATTGAAGCCAATCTAGAGACTGATCCAGGCCATGATCTTCACAATTACGTGCTATTCATTAGAAAGCTGAACAGTGGCTAAGGATGACAAAAGAAGAATTGGTGCCTTTGAGTTGTGGTGTTTGTTAAGTGTATTTAACATACCGTGGACTGCCAAGAAAATAAACAGTCCTGTCATGGAGAAGGTGAAACCAAGGTTCTCCTTGGAGGCAAGGGTTTTGAAGCTTTAGCTTCCATATTTTGGGCATTCTGCCAGGAGGTACCAGTCTTTGGAGAAGGACATAAGGCTTGGAAAGGTGGAGGCACAGTGCAGGAGTGGAATAGCCTGAATGAGATTGGCACCGAAACTGGGTAAAAGCATAGATGTTTCAGAGACAGATTGCCTTAGGATAGGAGTTCATGGAGTTTCTATGAGTCACAGTCATCTCGATGGCACATAGCAATCAAAATTATCCCAGTAGATTTAAATGGAGTGATTTCAGCAATAGAAAGTAGGAATCTCACACCAACAAGGAAGAAAGGGCAGCAATGTGTGTTCTTTGGAACAAGAGATTTCTGTGGCAGCCACACTGAGCCGACAGGAGAAGCAGCAGCATCAACAGGGAAACAGAGATTACCATGAGGCAGAGCTGACTTGGACTACTGCTCAACAGAGCAAG
This sequence comes from Elephantulus edwardii, assembly GCF_000299155.1. Lineage (NCBI taxonomy): Eukaryota > Metazoa > Chordata > Mammalia > Macroscelidea > Macroscelididae > Elephantulus > Elephantulus edwardii. Next base: position 2,250,267 of record NW_006399869.1, on the reverse strand, counting down.
GGTCAGCAGCATTTTTCCAGACTTGCTGGAGGACTGACAGAAGATACCATAACTGACAGGACTAAGGGAATTTAATAACACCGGTGTAAATCATGAAGCTAAAGGTCAAAGAATCTGTGACCAAATTTAGTAAAATGTCTTGACTGAGGAATTATCCCGATGATAACCTGAATAATAGCCTTTTAAATTCCCTAAAAACCCTAATAATCATGAATATGCTTCTGTGAAATCTGTGTAGCTATTGCAATGGATTTTGGACCCAGTAACACAGTAAATTGGTGTTGGGATTAGAATGAGGTACAGGAGCATGAGAGGTATGTCTGATTTCATGGAAATGGATTTTGTAGGTTTTGCACTGTAAATGCTTCTTCCTACTGGAAATCAGGCTTAGCCATCCTCATGCTGCCTAAACTATTTATAGCTATCAAGGGATGTCTTGGTTTTTCAATATCAGCATGCAGTTAGATCTTATCTTTAGCAATCTATTTTGGTTTTAAATAAAATTTTTCTGATACTCCTGTAGTCCTGTTTGTTACAGGAAGTCGAGAGAAACTGTTTTAATATTGCACTTCTAATTATTACTAGGAATAAATAATAATTATTATTCCTAAGTATATTACTTTTTCCTATGTCTACTTTTCTATTCTTTCATATTTTCCTTTCTTTAATAATAAGAAAGATTATTTCATGAAATACCACTAAAAATAATTTCTTTTTTGAAACACTCTTACACTCATGTAAATATAACCTTATGTGCTTGCCTGATTAGAAATGAAACCTTGGTGTAAGGGATAAACATTCAGAACTCTGAACTTCAACCCTGTAGTTTGGTGGTTCAACATCTATCAAAATGAGAACCAAATGTAAAAATATATTTTTAATATTTTCTTCAAGAAAATACATATTCTTTCAAGATACACATCTGAACACATCTACAACCAGAATCTTTAAGAAATTTCAAGTTAAAGCTAAAAAAATTTCAGACTTGAAAGTTATACATACATCTGAACATGTTACTATTTTTGTTGCTAGGTACCATGGAGTCACGTATGACTCATAGTGACCCTGTGAACAACAGATCTGAATCCTTCTCATCTCCAGCACATTTGAGCTCAAAGCTGCACTCACAAATCCATCTCACTGAGGAGGAGGAGCGTCCTCCTTTCCTTTTGCTATCTACCTTTTCCATGATGTCTTTTTCTAAAGACTAGCTGAGAACATCCACAAAAAAATGTGTGGTGAAGCTTTGCCATCTTTGCCTTTAAGGAACATTCTGGATGTACTTTTTTCAAGGCATAACTTTTGGTAGTTCAGCGATATTCAGGACTCTTCTCCACCACCACCACTTGAAGGTATTGATTCTTCTTCTGCCATCCTTATTCATTGTCCAATTCTTAAATGCATAGCTGGTGATTAGAAAGATTATGACTTGAATCAGTCACATCTTAGTCTTTAAACTTGATATCATTGCTCTTTAGAACTTTGGAAAGTTCCCTGACAGGAGACTTTCCCAATACTATAAATCTCTTGGTCTCTTGATTGCTGGTACCTAGGGTGTTGATTATGGATCAAAGCAAGTAAGACGAAATAGTAGACAATTTAAATCTTTTCTCTATTTATCATGATGTTGTCGATAGGCCTTGTGGTGAGGATTTTTGTTTTCTTGATATTGAGAAGTAATCTGTATTAAAGGCTGTATGTAGTCTTTGATCTTTTGCAACAAGCTTCTCAAGTCTGCCTCACTTTTATCAAGAAGGTTCTGTCACCTGAATAACATTGTTCCTGAGTCTTCCTCCAATCCTGATGTCATATTCTTCTTCCTAAAGTACAGCCTCTAGAATTATTTGCTCAGTGTACAGATTAAATAGGTATGGAGAAAGGATACAGCCTTGAGGTACAACTTTCCTGATTTTAAACCATACAATTTTCCCTTGCTTTGTTCACACAACAACCCCTTGTTCTAGGTATAGACTTTGTATAAGCATAATTCTGTTTTCTGGAATTCTTTTTCTTTAGCAATAGTGCAGACTTGAAAATTATGCATACATAAAACCCATAAGAGGCTAGAGAATGCAGACTCAAACTCATAACATTTGGGATAATTAAGCTGTTGGGAAAGAGAAGGGAAGCAATTTGTGTTCAATGCTTTATTTGTTATCTGTGCTGTTTGTGTACATTGTCACTGCTGGCTCTTTCATACATCACAAAAGTTCTGTTCGTAAGTGTGGTTTGCACACGGGTCCTCTGTTTGATTTACTGTGAATTGAAATCTGCATTATCCAACATGGGAGCCAATAGCAACATGGAACTATTGAAATAGTTACCTTTTCATATCATTAATATACAGAGTGTATTTTCATTATCACTAAAGTCTGTAAGCAAATGATAGTCTAGGTGTCTCTTCAAAGAGACTGCTAAAAAAATAAACAAAAATCAACATCACAACAAAAACAACTTCCATTGATCCAAAAACATTCTTATCTTTGGGTGTTATTGATTATGGACTGCAAATTTTCTAACTTTCTTAGCAAAAAAGTATAGTTTATATACATAATCGTTGTCATTTTTTAAATGCTGTCAATTCAAATATGACCCATCTGGAAATATTTTCAGTGGCAAAAATAATTTAGGCAGATTTAACTCTTTACTAACAAGGAAAAATGAGGGCTGCCATGTAAAAATGTATATCAGCTCTAGAGACAGCCAAGATTTAATAGAGGATAAATGTACATTTCTAGAATTATTTGATGCTTTATAATTGGATCCTGAAAGATATCTTTTTTAAAACAGACAATATTTCTTTAGATATTAAAAATGACATATTTCTTATATTTCTTTAACAATGAAGACTTTATTTTACAAATAAAATTGTCTTAAATTATTTTTTATTATTTTAATTCTAAAATTTTAATTACATTTTACTTTTAAATTGGTATGTTCTCTTATTTTTATTTACATATATGAATATTCTTCTCTATTGTGCTCCTTTATTTCATTAAAATGTCCAACACAAAAGTCTTAGCCATTCTTTCTCTTTGTTGGAATATCTTAACTATAAATTTATAGTAAGGGGACAGCCAAGAAAACAAAACGGTTTGTCTTGTAAAGGATGAAAGCAAGTCTCTTCTTGGAGGCTAAGATTTTGAAGCCTCATCTCACATACTTCGGGCACATGACCAGGAGAGACTTGTCCTTGGACAATTAAAAAGTTTATAAGTAAACAAAATGCCACCTTAAATCATATGTAAAACTATAATTTTATTTTTATTACCATGAATAAAGTTAAAAAACGCAGCCAGATATAGAAGCTTCAGAAAATTATTGTTTTGTTTTACTTTATAAACTGATTTATCATATTATTCTTACTCTACAGAACATCAGGATTCATTGTAAAGGGAGACTGCACCTCCTTTAGGTGAAAACACTATTGTTGGTGTTCTGTGAGGGGAAAGATGTGGGTCATATGTTGTTAGTCTCTCTAAACTCTAGGGAACAAGGCTAGCTCTCACATCAGTGAATAAACAGAGAATAACTGAGAAGTTCAAGGTGTGAAATCAATTATTTTTCTCTTAAATCACATAGACTTCCTCTCTACCATAAATGGAAATGCTCATGGGAGAGGATCCCAGGCAGTAAAACTGCTCATACCCGTAACAAGCATACACAGTAAACCATCTCCAGCTTCTACATATCTACTATTGGCAATTCTTAAATAATTCATAAAGAACCACCATGACACTGGGGTGTTTTAAGAGAGGAAAATGTTTCCTGTAGTTTAAAAACTATCAAAAGATTTATGTATTTTAGATTTTCTTTTACTTAGAAATTATTTTTAAAAATGCATCTCATTTATTTTTTCTTCTTTAGCTATAGACAATTCATTAATTTACAGTTGTAGGAGGATTTCAAATAGGTTGTCAGAAATAATAAAAAAGCCAGAATAAAGAAAGTCACTAACATCACTCTTATGCACCAATATTGGAGCAAAAATACCCTTACAAATTGTATAAAATTACCTAAGAAAATAGAATTTTTGTTCTATCCAGAAGATGTAATCTGTAAATATTTGGAGCTGTGTCATTGAATAAAGTTTAACTATCATAATTATTTATTGTTGTTGTTATTGATTGCCTTTGAGTTGAGCACAACTCATAGCAACCCCATGAACAAAAGGCCTAAAGCCCTTCTGCAATTATTGACATTTATCAAAGTTCATAAGAGTTTCAAGAGGCATGTTATTTAGGAAGTGTATGCCACTCCTGCTTTATTACGCAAGTAAAAAATATATATACCCTTTCTTTTTTATTTCTTTTCCCCAGAAAAATCTTCATCCGATAAGTAACAACGACTTTTGCATATTATTTTTGTTCCATATCAACAGACTAAAAGTATGCTCTTTCACCTCCATTAATATTGCCTTTAACTTTATATACATAGAAAAGCAGAGAATGTGGGGTGTTCTTTTGTTTTTTGGTGTTTTTTTTCACTAGTCATTTCTTTACAACTCATACAGTTTGAGATTCATTCACATTGCATCATGAACTAAGAGAATTTGAAATGTTGTATAATATTCTGCCATAGTCCTTAGTGTGTGACTTAGTGTGTGTCTCTGACGAGATGATTCAAGCTCATCAACCACTCCTTGAAAGAAAGATGGACAGTATCCTTTTGTTAAGATTTTAAGCCTCAGAAATCTGATTAAGGGTTGTGGCCTAGTGGCAAGAAGTTGCACTGCAATCTCAAAGGCACATGGATCTAAACCACCAGCTGATCCACAGGAGAAGGATGGGCAATCTCTTCCTGTGCCTTTAACTGTTTCTGAAAACCCGCCAGAGGGTCAGCCATGGGTCGGTTCTGACTCCACAGTATACAATAAAAACAACAACATAAAGTAGAATAGATTGATGGTAGTGACAGGGACATTCTAGTATAAAATGTATTTATTATTTCCAATATTTTAATAGAAGCATTTAAGAGTATTTTTTATATTAGAGAAAAATTACTTTAAATTGAAATACAGAAATGATTTTAACATACATTAAATATACTAAATTCTCGAGAGGAAACGACGAACTAAAATTCCACTTGGTTTGCCCAAAGTTTTATTGCCCAATTTATACACTTTGTATATTTATCTTCAGAAATAAAATTGTTTCCCCTGGTGAAGATAAGAAGTATGAATAAATGAAAGACCAGTTGTTGTTGCACGGTACCTTTAAATCAGATCCTATCCATGGCTGATTCTACTCAGGCTAAGAGAGTGAGTAAATTGGACAGAGGGAGATTGCCTTTTCCCAGCGAGCCGCTGGAGGATTTATATCACTTGTGTTTAGGCTGGTAGTGCAGTTCCTTTCCACTAGGCTGCCAGAACTCCCTAATTAAAGACACAGATGATGAAACAAAAAACAAAAACAAACAAAAAAACCCAACCTTTCAAACCCAAGCTGTTGAGTTTTAACCAGCACATAAGTGGCTGATCAGTAAGTTTTTGAAGGCTATAAATTGCATGGGAGAAGATTATGCATCTTTGTCTTATGAAACAACTGGTGGATTTGAACTTCCACAAAGACAGGGCGTTTTGGTTAGCAGTGGAACTGCCTATGGACTATGCCACTAGTGCTCCTTTATAGGTAATTAGTTCCAAATAAGTTAAGCCTGATGTATGAAGTCAGATAATGAATTACTCTTGTTTACGTGACAGATGACTTAATGAAGCACATTCAAATGATAAACGAAGTGCTATTTACCTCCTGATAAATTCTTATTGAAATATACATCTTGGAATTGCTGGAAGAAATTATAGATATAACTATAGATCATGAAAAAAAAA
>NW_006399869.1:2215329-2243045 GCF_000299155.1 Elephantulus edwardii | reverse complement strand
AAGTGGTTGTTCTCCAGATATCTTGGCACATCTTTGTGAGCACGTCCAGGGCAGCATCTTTTATTGCTGAAATATGTCAATTGGTATACCATCTATTCCTGGGACCTCAGTTGAAAATAATTCCTTTTCCTCCCTAGGTTTTATAGGGGTCTTCATATTTTGTATTTTAATTATAGCCAATGATTGATAAATAGTCTGTAGCTTTACACACGCTCTCTCTTTGTATGCAGTTATTTGCACACAGTTCAATGACAGTGTCTTATTTTTCAATAAAAGGTTGTAACTGTTTCTACTTAAAATTAAGCTTGATTTTTTGTTTTCACTTTTTTCAAAGCCATGGACCTTTTATTTTCCATTTCAATTCTTGGTGGATTGGGGTGACATGCATAAATTAAGTCTGCAATCCCATTTGCAAAATCAAAAACACATTTTAGCAACATATTTTATATTTGTTATATTCTTAGTCTTATCAAATAGATGATGATATGGGTAGAATTCTTTAAAATTAGCTGTGTAAAAAGAGCAAGGGACATATGGGGAGCAGCATATCTGACTTTCACAAAATTCACAGGGGGAAACTATCCCCACCCACAGCATCAATAACACAAAACAAATTTCTATGAAGTCAGATATGTCCATTCTCCCATGCCTCCTTCTTCTCCACATCAATCTTACTGATCAGCTGGGCTCAAAATAGTATATGATTGCTTACACACCACAGAGAACCATATTGGGGACTTAATTCAGATTATGATAATTATCATTCAGATTATAATAATATGTAATTCAGATTAATAATAAAATACAGTCAAGGCAGCTGCAAAATGGTGCACACAAGCACCTCACCATAGAAGTCTATGGCTCTCAGAGTTCCCAAGTTCTCAGTCCTGCCAGTATTGGCTTGCCCAATAATTGTCCAACAAAGTTTTCAGTCCTACCAATATTGCACCCCACCTCCAAAGTCCAATCTCACATCCAATTCTCCAGTTCAGCCATTGCCACTGCTGCTGTACTAAAGCATGTCTTCCATCTCACCAAGTTGGGGGTGGTCTTTCTCCTCTGGCTAGGTGAAGAACTCCATCTCCTCTGGCAGGGGAAGAATTCCTGTCTCTACACCTAAAGCTCTTTAATTTATTGGTAAGACTAACCAGTCCTCTGGTAGATTGTTGTGACTGGCCAATCTCCTTGTGGAATAGTAGATAGCCAGTCCGCTTGTGGATAGGCCAGCATACCCCTATTTACATAGTTCTTCCCATCTGCATAGAAACATCAGATAAGATCTAGAGAAGTCATAGTGAAAGATAAACTCAATAACCTCTAAGTCAGGTGTAAAAGTCTAATTTCTGCTGCTGAAACAGTAACTTATTTCTACTGTGCTTCCTAAAACATGTAGTAAAGTGAGCATACTTTTCCTTTTTTTTTCCTTCCTTTTTCTGTGTGGTAAGGTGTTTAAGAACACTCTCAAATGAGACAAAAAGATTTCTGAGAAGGAGCCCTTGAGTCAAACTGATAATGCAATGCAATGATCTGTTTAAAAATCACTTGTTATAAGACTGTGACAGGACCACTTTTGGATATTTTTCACTTGCTAATGACACTGTAGTTCATCAAATTCTACAAATTTCCACAATAAGCAAGAAACATCCAGAGACTACATTCTTTTTTTTTCTTTTTTTACTTTACTCATTTCAGGACCAAGAAGTGAAGTTTAAAAAACCAAGCCAACTATATAGTTCCACTTTGGAGTTACAGCTTATTATCTATAGCACTGGTTCTTAAAGTGTGGATTTCAGAAACACCAAGTCAACATCACTTAGGAACTTGTAAAACTTGCTCACAGGTAGTTGACACTGGATCACCGTGATCCAATATGCCCCACTATAACAATACTCTATAGGGGTTTTAATGGATGTTTTATGGGGAAGAATTCTCTAAGATTCCTCTTTTGCCTCTGACCAGTCTTATAAACGTTTACTCCAGGGGTTACTGTTGTTCACTCACTCATTGCTTTGTGATCTTTTCCAACTCAAAGCAATGCTCCATTAAGTATTTGAGGCTGTAAATCTTATGGGAGAGTGTTTCATCTTTCTTCAAGGATATGTTTGTCAACTATTGTCACTAGATAGGCATGTTCTTTGGAGTTATTGTTGTTGTTGTTTGCCTTTGAGTGGAGCATGACTCATGGCAACCCTATGAACAAAAGGCCTGAAGCCACTCTACAACTATCAACATTTATCAAAGTTCATAGAGTTTCCAGAGGCATGTTATTTAGGAAATGGATGGAACTCCTGCTTCCAAGTTCTTTGGAGTAACAGTTCAATACACTAAAATCTAAGGTCACCAGAGCTTGGTGACTATTATGTGATTTTTTGACTCATAGTGACCCCATAAGACTGAGAAGATTTTCTAATAGGGTTTACTTGACTTCAATATTTATGAAAGAGGATCATCAGGTCTGTTCTCCCTGATGGCTTTGACTTCCCATTATTTTGGTTAAAGGCTGAGTGCCTACCCATTACATACCCTTAACATCCTGATCCTTTGCGTTAGCAGTCTAATCAGTTCATCTATTACCACCAAGTGAACATTTTCCATTTTCTAAGGCTGTACAAATCTCAAAGAGAGGAGAGTATCCATCTTTTAATTGGCCAAAGAGGTGCAGCCTTTGAGTTAGCAATGTAAGTCCCCTGGGTGAGGCTGCTAGATCTCCCTAGATTCTCAGGCTCTACCCTCTGTTGGCTGAATTGTTGTTGTTGTTGTTATGTGCCGTCGAGTCGTTTGCAACTCATAGCGACCCTATATACAACAGCCCTAAACCCTGCTCTATCCTGTGCTGGCTGAATAGTGACTGTAAAATACAGATGAGAAATTTGTGCCTTAACAAAATCTTTGATAAGCACTAATGTTTGAAATTCATTGGTGGATAAAAATGTTGAATCAAAAGAACATGAGAATATCTGGAATAAAAATCAGTGGTCAGTAATTAAATTCTTAATTAAATTAAGCAAAATCACCAGACCAAATCAATATAATTAAACCTTTACTGCTTTACCATCTCTTGTGGAAACAATACAGGGCAAAATAGAAGGAACTTACTTTATCTCCCAAAGAGCTATAAGTGGAATAAACTCTATCTTTCAAAGAGCAGAAAATTTCAACATTTGTGCATATACCTATTGAATGCTGCTTTAAAACTAGAAAATATAAAATCACAGGGTTGCACAATTCAGTGAGTAAAGTGAAAGGGCAAAGGAAATGGGAAGAATCTGATGAAGATCTTGAAAAATGGGGTAATGTTGGGCTTGGTCCAGTGGTGATTAATTTTATAAAAAAAAACATGGTATGAGATGAGAATAAATGTATTAAATGTAATGTCAATAAAGGAAAGTGTGAAATACACATACACACACAAACCCACTATGTACATGAATGAAACACAATATATATGAATATGTATACCGATGAAAATAAGGGGGGAGAATCAAAAATAGAAAACACAGCCACACTCTTCTCTTGATCTTAGCCAAAAGGCTGAGAAATGATAGACACACTCTTAATGTGCATTGTTAGCATTTCTATGCATCATCAAGTCAAGTATGACTCATAGCTAATCTATGAACAAAAGGTTTGAGTCTTGCCCTATCCTGTGCTATCCTCACCATATCTGATATACTTGTGTCAGAGATACAGTCTTTGTGTCAATTCATCTTATTGAGGTCTTCCTTTCTTTCAATGATCCTCCACTTGTCCAAGCATAACATCTTTCTCTAAGCACTAGCCTCTTCTTAACAACACACCCAAGTTATGTGAGACAAAATTTCATCATCCTTGCTTCTGAGGAAAAGGTGCACATCCTGGTTGTACTTTTTCCACAACATGTTGTTGTTGTTAGATGCCATTGAGTCACCTGCAACCCATAGTGATCCTGTGTACAACAGCCTAAAACCTGTTCTATCCTGTGCCAATCTTATTGTGTCTGATGCACCTACTACCCATTACCCAAGTCACTGAATCAATTCATCTTTTATAGGGTCTTCTACTCTTGCGCTGTCCCTTAGCCTTTTCAAGCATGATGTCCCACTCCAAGGACTAGTCCCTCCTTGCAACATACCAAAGTAGGTCAGACGAGGCTTTAGAACCTTGTCTCCAAGGAACAGCCTAGTTTCACCCTCTCTATGACAAACCTGTTTGTTCTCTTAGCAGTCTATGGTAAATTCAATACTCTTCTCCAGCACCACAGCTCAAAGGCATCAATTCTCCTTATTTTAACGATAGTCATTGTCCAATTCTCTGAAGCATAGCAATTAATTACAAAGACCATGGCCTGGATTAGGCGCACCTTAGTTTCCAGACTGACGCCATTGCTCTTCAGTACTTTGGAGAGGTCTCTGACAGCAGACTTTCCCAGTGCAATTTGTCTTTTAATTTCCTGGCTGCTGGTGCCAAGACTACTGATTGTGGAGTCAAACAAACTAAAGCTGTTTACGGTCTCAATCTCTTCACTATCTATCATGATGCTGCCAATTGGCCCAGTGGTGAGAAACTTTGTTTTCTTAATATTGAGCTTCAATCCATATTGAAAGTGCCAGTCCTTGACCTTCTGCAGCAAGCACTTCAGGTTCTCCTCAGTTTCAGCAAGCACGGTTGTGTCATATTTATAATATAGATTGTTGATAAGTCTTCCTCCAATCCTGATGCCACATTTCTTCCCATAGAGGCCAGCCTCACAGGTAACCTGTTCTGTATATAGGTTGAAAAGTTAGGGAGATAAGACACATTCTTGGCACACACCCTTCCGAATTTTGAACCAGGCAGTATTTCCCTGCTCTATTCTGATGACCACCTCCTGGTCCAAGGATAGATTTTGCATAAGCATGATCGTGTGTTCTGGCATTCTCATTCTTCTCAGAGCCAGTCACAGTTTGATGTGTTCCACACAGTCAAATGCCTTTGCATAGTCAATGAAACACAGATAGATATTCATCTGGTACTATTTTGTGGTTTTGCTGTTGTTGTTTTATTTTAAATCAATTGGATAGTCTTCTCGAACACCACATTATTTGTGCTGTTGTTTTTGTGTACTGTCAAGTTGGGACCAACTAATAGCTGACCTGCTAGTAGGTTTTCAGGGGTAGTGAATTCCACAGGAGTTGATTACTTACCTTTCTCCTGTGGAGCAAGTGGTAGATTCAAATGATGTGCCTTTGGTTCAACAGTGCAAACCCTTACCACTAGACCACCAGAGCTCCCTATCATTTTTGTACGAAGCTTCATTTGCTCGACAGTATTTTTCTTCAAGGCTTTTCCACTCTGACAGATTCCTACCCAGGACTTAGTTTCAACTGCTGATGAAACTCTCATTTACTAACTTCTATTAGTTTTTGGTGTTTTCTTCTCATTGGGGAATTTTCTGGATTTCAATTTTAAAATAAGATCATAATACAATTAGGTCCTTTAAAAGAAGTCTTTGTATAGCTCTATTAGTAGTTTAGAATCCCTTTCTTGTGGTTCATATCCATCAGTATCTCCGCTGGAGAAACACTGCAATCTTCTCTGGCGCAATTTACAACTATCAAAACCCACTGGAAGGTCAGCTATTAGTCAGTTTCCACTCAATGACAATAAAAGAACAATGAGAGAGAGTGGTTGAGTGTTTGGCTGTTAAGCAACCCACCAGGAACCCGTTGGAAGAAATATTTGTTCATTTGCTTCTGTAAAGATATATGTTGTTGTTGTTGTTATGTGCCGTCGAGTCACCTGCGACTCATAGCGACCCTATGTACAACAGCCCTAAACTCCACTCTGTCCTGTGCCAATCGCACTGTCTCTGACACTCCCATCCCAATTATCCCAGTCACTGAATCAATCCACCTCATAGAGGGCCTTCCTCTCCTGCGCTGTCCCTCCACCCTCCCAAGCATGATGTCCCTCTGTAAGGACCGGTCTCGCCTCACAACATGTCCAAAGTAAGTTAGACGGAGCCTCAGAATCCTTGCCTCCAAGGAGCCACCTGGTTTAACCCTTTCCAGGGCAAATCTGTTTGTTTTCCTAGCAGTCCATGGTACATTCAATACTCTTCTCCAGCGCCACAGCTCAAAGGCATCAATTCTCCTTTTATCCTTCTTGGTCATTGTCCAACTCTCTGATGCATAACATAACAAGTGATTGCAAAAACCATGGCCTGTATCAGACGCACCTTTGTCTCCAGAGAGACACCATTGCTCTTCAGCACTTTGGAGAGGTCCCTAACAGCAGACTTTCCCATGGCAAGGTGCCTTTTAATTTCCTGGCTGCTGGTGCCAAGACTGTTGACTATGGAGCCAAGCAAACTAAAGCTGTGTACAATCTCATTGAGCAGTTCTACCCTCTCCTCTAGTATCACTATGCATCAAATTGATTGGATGGTGGTGAGTTTTTTGTTTAGATAATAGACAAGACACATTAGTATGCATATAAATTATGAAGGCAACATGAAATCATATAAATATTACATGTACAAATCTGCTTAGACTCTCATTTAAAATAGATTTTTTACAATTAGTAACAGTTGCAAAACATGGCTTATAAAAGATACAGAGTTTGTTCATGTAGTATTTTAAAAAATTATTGTTTCTGAGTGTTGCATAGTACTCCATCATGTGAATGTAACACAGTTTCTTAATCCATTTTGAGCTGTTTCCATTTCCTTGTGATTGTGAATAATGCCAGCATGAACTTTGGTGTGCAAATCTCCACTTTCATCTCAGTTCTAATATCCTTGTGTTATATTCCTGACAAATACTGTACAAGGTCCATTATTGTAAAAATAGAAGGATAACTAGTAGTATGTTTATGGAATTTCAATGGGGAAGGGATGGGAGAATAGGGTTGAGGGTGAGCTTGGGGGGGGGGGTGGCATCATAGGGTTGTACAATTCTGTAGGTAGAGGGAGGGCCAAAGGATATGTGAGAGATCCAGGGGGCCTAAAAAGATGGGTAATGGTGGGTATAGTTAAATGATGATTAGTTTTATAAAGCATAATGTATGAAAAAGATTGTATGAAACAATGTAAATGAAAGGATGTGTGAAACACAATGCATACAAATTTTATATGCAAATCAACTGCTGTTGTTTTTATGTGCCACCTTGTTGACTGCAACTCCGTGATCCCCTACACAATAGCTCTGAACCCTGCTCTACTCTGAGCCAATTTCACTGTCTCTGACACACTACTGTCATTACTCCAGTTCAATACAAAATAAACAAACAATAAAAAAATAAAAAGATATAAATTGAAACACTCTTAAATTTGAAAGCAAGACTGTTGCAAAACAAGGTTCCCTATACAAATTTAAGCCTCAAACCTTTCTTACTGCACACCAGGGATAGCATTAAAAAAAAAAGGAAAGGAAAGGCTAAGTATCAAATTTTAATTAGATTTTCCTAATTGAAAAAAAAAAAAGTGTGAACATTCCAAGCTTTTGAAACAAGTCATTAGGTTCCAAATTTCCCTTTGTGTTTCAAAGAATTCAGTTTTAATTCTTATCAACAGCACTTTCCTTTTTAAAGAATCTTGGCATTAGTGCTGTCCATGCAAACAGGTTCATGGTCATAGAGGTTCAGAAGGATGAGGAGCAGCAGGGAAGAGACTAAAGAATCACAAAACTTTCTTTCTTCTTCCCTGACCTTGTTAATATAATCTACTCAGCTATCTTTGGGTTTTTTAGTTTTGTTTTGTTTGTTTGTTTTTTTTTACCAACTCCTCAGATACAGTAATTTTCTGGAGATTCTGTCCAACCTTAGGCCCACTTGTCCTTAAAGAGATGCTTGAGCTTTATGTTCATTTCTGTTGGAGGCTTCCTGGGGATTGTGGTGGGGCTTCCCCTTCCTAGTTTGAAGGCATCAAACTTTGGAAGGGTAGGTTCAATTTAGGAGCTGGATATTAAGAACCAAATTGTTTGTAAACAGTCATGCTGTTTTCTCTAATCAGTTTTAAAAGCAAGAAAATCTCAGTACTAATGACCATCTGTCTGTTGTCCTGTAATTTTTCAGATGGTTCCACATTTTGGATGAGAGGAAAGAATACGAAAGATAGGAGAAGATCTGCATAACCAAACAGGGATAAATTCAAAGAGAACAAAAGCCCTTACATTAAGGGCCAGTCACTTCATATCTACTACCAGGCCCATTTTCCTATTAATTGTTGTTAGCAGGATAGTTTGAGATAGCCTCCACACTTCTTCTCAAAGTCATCCTTCTTTATGCTAAGATATGCCTTAATTAAATAGTCTGAGAACCCAGACACCTTTCCTCCCTCTCTCTTATTTGAATAACTTTCCCACTTCAGTCTTCATGTAGATGTCGTTGTTTTGTTTATATACATAGTATCATATATATTTTTTATATACATAGCAACGTATCGGTTTCTGATCAACCTCGCTATCGGTTTCTCAAAGAGAAGAAATGAGAGCCTTTACCTGCAATATGAAAGAAGTACGTGTTGAACAAGGTACTTGAATTGATGGTGAAAAGTGACTTTGGCTATGGAGGACCAATGCTCATTGTTAAACTTCACCTTGCTGTATCTCTTTTCTGTGTGAGTAAAATGTTATTCCATCCATAGCCTCTGTGTAATTTGTTGTTGTCTTTAATGACTCTAGACCTTGGGGTGATTACTGCACCTTCCACGTTTTTGGAGTAATTATTCTTTTCCCACTCATCATATGGCTCAATTTGGGACTGAATAATTTTGGTTATGTGGGTATTATGTGTGACTATTGATATTCATTTTGAAAACTGACTCAACAGGGAGGGACTTATTCTATGGTGGCAGAGCTTCGAGAATTTCTGGTCACCATTTCCTTGCTTTGGGGAGAAACTAATTCTCTATCATGCAGAGAAAAGCAGAGATGAAAGAAAGCACCCTGGTGAAATTCAATCTCAATGATTCTTATTTCCAAGTCCAGGATTTCTCTTTCAATGTTATGGCTTAATAAATTTGTCTATCATAGTGAAACACAGCAATGTGATAACTCATGTTAAAATAATTATTGATTAATAACATATTGTTCAACAAACTAAGTTTTTAATAGCTTACAGAAATTCTTTTCTAAATTACGTCATAAAATCTAGGATAAGGGGGGAGAGAGGTATATTTCACATGTTTAAGATAGAGGAACATTTTCTAAGCTTAAAAAAGTTAGGTTTAAATGACAGCATAACTAATAAGAATTTATACATCAAAAATGTTAAAAATATATGGGACAAAACAAATATAAAAATGTTTGCTCTTTAAAGAAAGGCATTCATGAACTCAATAGTAAAATGTGCCAAATGCATAGCAGTCATATCCTAAAGAGTAAGTATAAAAGATTAATAAACCATTTAAAAAAATACAAAAACATTTAAATCTAAAAAAAAAAAACGCTTTACTAAATAAAGGAAATAAGCATACAAAACAAGTTACAGATTTGGCTACAGCTAGTATTTTGCTGTTGGTAGGTGCCATGGAATCAACTCTGACTCATATTTACCCTCTGTACAACAGCAAAAAACCCTACCCAATCCCTCACTGTCGTCAGCATCTCAGCTAGGGGTAAGCCCATGTTGCAACCATTGCAATATACATCTCATGAGGGTAGGCACTTGGCAGGACACACATTAGTTATGCGCACAGTAAGAATCCAGACACTTTTTTGGTAGTTGTGTTGCCAACGAATTCAACTCACATGAACCTTGTAAGATAGAATAGAAGTGCTATATATGGTGCGATAATCTGTAACCTGAATGGGAACTGAGCTTTTCCCCTGAGGAGCTTCTGGGGAGTTAGAAGCACTGACCTCCTGGTTAGCAGCTCAGTGCTTAACCATGACACTATCAGGACCCCTTACATACCTTTATGCTTATGCCTTGTTGTGTGTTTAAGAAGTTTTCCAGCAGTTTTTAAATCCATTGTTCCCCAGGCATACTTATAATTAATTTCTAAGCATCTATTTTAAGAAAATAATTTTAAATTATCAAACTTATTTTATGCCCAAATATGTTTATTGAAATAACCAACCTAATAACCCAAATGCATTGCAACAATAATCTAAATATAATATCCTAAGTGTGTTGCAATAAGGATATTGTTAAATAAATTTTGATGTATTTATTTCATAAAGTGATATTCAGTTACTAAATATTGATAATAAAGAATTAATAATAAATTTAGGTGAATTTGTTTCAAGGAAAAGAATAAAAGCCTTGACGTTTAAATATTAAATTATCTCAAACCAAATAAAAACTAATTATAAAACAAATAGTGGAAATAAATTTCTCTGAAATTTAGTAGTGCTTAACACTGGTTACAGGAAATCATAGATAATTTTTTTTTGCTTCTTCATGCTTTTCTGTGTTTCCACTAACACATATTTATTGCTTTTATTGTAAATTGTTCTATAAAAAGTTTTGTTTTTTTGTTCTAAGCATTGTTATAAGACAATCTTTTGAATGAACATTACTGAGTCTGCTGTGATTAGTCACAGACTCTGGGCTAATCATAGTAAAAATAAGGTCCTTTCATTCGATTTTTCTCTCTTCGGTGCTACACACATTGCCTGCACTGCTAGCTTCCTGCTGCGCTGTTTTTGTCACTTAGTATTTTGAGAAGAAAAAAAAATAAAACCACACAGATACTGATATTTGTTTATCTCCAGCTAGGCAATGTACTTGCAATGAAAACCACCGCTAACCAAAACTCAATAATAATTTCAGCTCAAATAAAATATGCCTTTCACTGATCACGTGTTTCCTGAATGTCCATTCTCCATGGTAACTACCTGGCTCTCCTAGATAAGCCTTTCTGATTCAAGCACACAATTGGCGATCCGACCCCAGCTTGATTGACCTACTTTACCGGAAGTTCTGCAACCTGAATTTGACATGTTATTGCTAAAAGGAAATTTCTAATTTGAGTATTAATTAAAATTTCTTTGAGCATATGCTGTGTTTAAGGGAATCTTGTTGATTAGAAAAAAATATATTTTGCAGGGATAGAGATAGTAATAATGAGCACGTGAGTTGGTACACTCAGAAATGTGAGAGAAGGACATATGGAAATGCATTTTAAATCCACTCTAAGATTTAGAGGGAAAGCAAGACATTTTGCTTTTGGCAGAAGTCAGGTTAAACTGTGTCATCTATCTCATATAGTGCACAGTTGGGATTCAGAAACTCAGTACCATCTCTACAACTTCCATCCAGACAGATCTTCAAGTCCCTTTTGTTTTCCTGGTTTATTCCCTTCTGAATCTTTGCAGTTGTCATTCTCAGGCCTCATTCCACGTTTCCTCTCTTGCTTGAATTAATTCTAACCTCTTATAAAACTCATTGTTTTCTAGTCCGTAAACTGACTCCTGTGGGTTTTCAGAGGCTACAAATCTCCCAGGAGGAGAGTTCTTGTCTAACTGGGAGCCTTTGATAGATTTGCACTACCATAGAAGGAGCCATCTTTGGGTTAGCAGTGAAACCTCCCTAGGGTCTGCATCACTCACCAGAGCCCCCTCTAATTTTAGGCTACAAATGATAACATGTGATTTAAAATTAAGAAATGCTTGATTCTAAGTAAGCCAGGAGTTAATCCCTAGTTACCTCACTGAAAGAATAACAGTTCAAGCCTATCCAGAGACTCCTTGAAGGACAGACAGTCCAGAACTCTACTTTTTAAAGGAAAAAAACAAACAAACAAACTTGAAAATCTTATAGAGATTTAAAGAAGAGGATTCAAGGTATAGGAGTGCTCAAATACCTTACAACACGTCAATTTTAAGCAGATGAGCTGGAATTTAAACTCAGATTTCTTCAACCTTCAAAGTATTTACCCTTAAATTCTTATTTTTATTTCTTCACATGTTAGTTGTATTTTGTCTCAATTCTGTTAAGCCCGTTTATTATCTTGCTTGCTCATTTTCTAATAATAATAATCATCATCATCATCATCATCATCATCATCATCATTGTTGTTGTTGTTATTATTGTTATTATTATTATTTCATTGTTGTTAGGTGTCATCCAATCGATTCAGATTCATAGTTGTCTTTGTACAACAGATCAAAACCTTGCTCAAACCTGTGTCATCTTCACAACTCCTGCCATGCTTAAGCCTACTGTTACAGACACTGTACCAATACATCTTGTATTATTCATTAGACAGTGTTTGTGCCCTGGATTTCCTTAGAATAATGCATAGCTTAAACATTTATTGATCCAACCAGAATACTACTCTAGAAAGTTATATACAGTGACTTCTACAAAGTTACTTGCAATTGATTGTTTAAAAATGAGATGAAAGGAAAACATGAAATTGCATTAAAACATTTCATATTTGAATCTATAAATTACTTTCATTCACTTAAATTTTTACACACATCATTGTTATTGTTTTATTTAGCAGTTTTAGTTGAAGATAAATCTATGGGATGACTAAACTATTACAAATACTATACATCACAGAATCCAGGAAGTAGCTTGGTTGACAAAACCCTTCTTTTTCCCTCCTGTGACTATAAAATTCCTTGCCTGACTTACGCAATATTTAAAAGAAAGTAACTTTGCATCTTTAGATTGTATGGTTGTGATTGACCTAGTATTTCTAGTCCGTTTTAATTTGTAAGCTTTTCTAAAATCTGTTCCACATCAGAACACTTGTGCAACACACAAATCCTCATAGACAGAGGTGCAGTGGTTGTAAGTAAGGTGCCTTATCTGGGAGTAAGGATATTTAAGCTCAAATATAGTTAAAGTCCTATTTATTAAGCCTAGACTGAAATGTCTATAATTAGTAACTTCAGATATATTGTTATTAGGTGCTATGGAGTTAGCTGCTGCTCATAGTGACTCTATGCACAATAGATCTGAACCCTGCCCTCTTCTAAACCAATCTCACTGTCTCCACCACATCTAACCCCATAACCCAGTTTTTTTTACAATCCATATCATATCTTTCATTCAGGATCTTCCTTTCTTGCACTCTCCATCCACCCTTCGAAGCACAATATCCTTTCCCAAAAACTGGTCCCTCAGGGCAACATGCCCCAAGTTATGTGAGACAGATCTTCAAAATCCTTACCTCAAAGAAGCAACTTGATTTTACCCTCTCCAAGCTACTTTGAAAGAACTGGCAGAAACATTGCCTCAGGAATTGATGGCATGCCAATTGACATATTTCAGCAAAGAGATGCTGCCCTGGATGTGCTCACCAAGTTGTAGCAAGAAATCTGGAGGACAACCACCTAGCCAACTGGATGGAAGAGATCTATATTTGTTCCCATTCAAAAGAGAGGTGATCCAACAGAATATGAAAATCATCGACCAATATCATTAATATCACATGCAAGCAAGATTCTGCTGAGGATTATCCAAAAATGACTGGAACAATATATCAACAGAGAACTCCCAGATATGCAGGCTGGATTTAGAAGAGGCCATGGTACTAGAGATATTATAGCTAATGTTAGACGGACCTTGGCTGAAAGCAGGGAGTACCAGAGGGATGTCTATCTGTGTTTCATTGACTATACAAAGGCATTTGACTGTGTGGATCACAGCAAATTGTGGCTGACTCTGAGAAGAATGGGGATTCCAGAACACTTGATCATGCTTATGCAAAACCAATACTTGGATCAGGAGGCAGATAGATGTCAGAAATAGAGCAAGGAAACACTGCATGGTTCAAAATTGGGAAAGGAGTATGTCAGGAATGTGTCCTATCTTCATACCTTTTCAATCTGTATGCAGAGCAAATTATCCAGGAGGCTGAGTTCTATGAGGAGAAATGTGGCATCAGGATTGGAGGATGACTCATCAACAATCTGTGTTATGCAGATGACACAACCCTGCTCGCTGAAACTGAGGAGGAGTGGAAGTGCTTGTTGCAGATCAAGTACTGCAGCCTTCAATACAGATTGACGCTCAACATCAAGAAAACAAAGATTCTCACTACTGGGCTGATTGGCAGCATCGTGATGGATGGTGAAGAGATTGATATTTTTAACAGTTTTAGTTTGGTTGGCTCCACAATCAATAGTCTTGGCAGAAGTGGGCAGGAAATTAAAAGATGCATTGCATTGGGAAAGTCTGCTGTTAGTGAAGAGTAATGATATCAGTCTGGAGACTAAGGTGTACCTGATGTGGAGCATGGTCTTTGCAATTACAGAAACTGACAATGACTAGGGATGATAGAAGGAGAATTGATTCATTTTATCTATGGTGTTAGAGAGGAGTATTGATTATACTATAGACTGCTAAGAGAATACACAGGTTCGTCCTGGAGAGGGTTAAGCCAGTTTGCTCCTTGGAGGCAAGGATTTTGAAGCTTCATCTGATTTACTTTGACATGTTCCAAGGAGGGACCAATTGTTGAAGAGGGCCGTCATGCTTGGGAGGGTGGAGAGACAGAGCAGGAGAAGAAGACCCTCGATGAGATGGATTGATTCAGTATGTGAGGTTATGGGGGTAGGTGTGTCAGAGATAATAAGATTGGCACAGCATAAAGCAGGGCTTAGGGCTGTTGTACAAAGGGTTGCTATGAGTCCCAAATAACTCAATGGCACATGACAACAACAACCAGGACAAAACTGTTCTTTGGCAGTCTCTGGTATGTTAATATTCTCCTCCAGTAAAATACCACAAAACAATGTCATACATTTTTCTGTCATCTATTGTCATTGTCCTGGGCCATGTGCACCTCAGTTTATAGACTGATATTGTTGCTCTTTATCACCCTGGAGAGGTCCCTAAAAATAGATTCTCCTAATCCAATTCATCTTTTGATTTCCTGACTGATGCTGTCAAGAATGTTATTGCTAGTTTGTAAAATAAAGTACATAGTATTGGAAACATTAAGATAAAATATGAGTTAAGTCTAATCATATATGAATATATTTTAATATTGTCTCAAAAAATATAAGCAAAATTTAGATAATTCACTTTCAGAATAACAACTGTGTTCCAACTCAATGCATAAATTTTCAAAGCATAAGAAGAGCATTACTCATCCTCTCCCTTGAAGCTGCAGGTTGAGTCAAATCAAAGAAGCATCACCAATTTCTGGTTAGCAGTCCAATATGCTATGGACTACGTCACTACCTTTTAATGCACCCATCGGAGGTATAATCTGTTCCACTGCATCAATATTTCCAACAATTCCAATTTTATAAAGGCATGTTATTAAAAATGTATGTTGTTGAGTTAAAACTGACTGTAACTGAGCCTCTAGCAGGTTTTCAGAAGCAGGAAAGAAGACTGTCCATCCTCCTCTCATGGATCAGGTAGGTGGTGAATGCAAACTCTGTGCCTTTGGGATTACAGCATGAATTTTCACAGCTAGGCCACTCTCTTGATAATGATTACCAAACAGGTAAAGGGATTTGATGTGTTTTGTTACAAAATTTGTTTGCAATCTCCTACAGTTTACATCTGTGTGCTTTGATGGTTCTATACAATAAAAATTTCCTCCTTAAGTGATGTTAAGAATTTTGATCAAGTCTAAATATTTCTAGAATCTTAATTATTCAAGTTCCATACTTATGCAAGTTGTATAGAAAACAGAAAATTAGAAGAGTTATTCCAGAACAGAAAAACTACCTATGAATTTCCTTACGGAAAAAAACCCCACACGCAACAATAACAACTAGAAACAATCTATTTAATAATTAATACAGAAATATGGGAAAAGAAAAGGAGCAAGCCAAATAAAAATTAAACAGCACACATATGGTCGATGATAGCAACTTCCTTCATTTCTACTTTTTTGTGACCAGAAAAATGGAAACTACTACCTGTAAGCTATAAGTTCAAGGGGAAAGCACATGTATTTAACAAGGAAAAAGTGCTAAACATCTCTGTTGCTTATCAGAAATTACTTATTTCACAGCAACCATTTTGTACTCAACGCTGTCTCATGTCTCCAAAATGAGCAATAAAAGGGCACTTCTAAAAAGAACGTCTGGAGCTTGAGCAATAACACTGTAAAACTAAAGAGAGTCAGTGAGACCAGATGTTTGTAATTACATTGAAAACGCTGCAAAGGCATTACAGAATTTGTTAAGAATAAGAATTAAAATCTAAGGCTGATCAGCAAGCAAAGGATTGCTTTTCATGTAGTCCAATGTGAGAGTTTTCATGGATTATCACTATACATTATATCAATCATCAAAAAAGCCTATAGACTGTTTCAGATTAGTGAAGTATGTCTTGACACTTTAGCTTCATATATTTTCCCTTTCTTAACTGGATAACCTAAAAACACCACCATCAGACTTCTATTGATGTTAATAGTAACAATTCAACAATTTCTTATTGATTAATAATTTGTATAACTAGGTCCCTGTAGATGCCACATAATAACAACAACAGTCAATAATAAAATTAAAATTATTATAAATACATACTGGATATTCATCACACACCAAGCAGAATTTAAAGGTCATAGTTGTATTTAATTATGAAAACAGCCCTTTGTTATAAGTGTCGTTACTCTATCCAGTTATGGACGGAGAAGGTGACACACAGAATGGGTAAGCAACTTTCACAGCTGCTAAGTACCAGAATTGTGGTGGAATTCACCATTTACTTTTTTTTATTTTAAAAAATTTTTTTTCACCATTTACTTTTGAAGTTCACTCTCAAATGACTGCAAAACCTCTGTGAGCTGTCTTTACTGAGTAGCTCCAGAATACCAGACCCTGTGTTAGTGCACTATTAACACAATTTCTTTCACTTCTTTCAGCAGTCTCTTCAAAATACGTTGGTGAATATAAAAATAAGAAAACTTAGGTTAAGAGAACTTAAAAAACCTGGCCAAGGTCTATGGCTACTATATTGTAAAGATAAATTACGATCCAGGTCTTTCTAACTCTATATCTATTCACTTTCTCCTCTATCACATTTTGAGACATCATTTGTTTTCTTGATAATTTTTATATGTTTCATGACTTCAAATGCCAAAATATTACGGAAGTGCAACAAGAGACAAAGTTAAAAATGCTCTTTTTTTCCCAACAGTCACTACTTACATAAAACTATGTTGTTGTTGTTGTTACACGCCATCAAGTCATTCTGACTCATAGTGACCCTATGTGCCGTATCTCTGAACTCTGCCCTATCCTGAGCCAATCTCACTGACTCCAACACACCTAATCTCATTGCCTCAATTAACATGCCAATCCACCTTATCCAGGACCTTCCTCTCTTGCCCTGTCCCTTAACCCTTCCAAGCATGATGCCTGTGTCTAAGAACTGGTCCTTCCTGGCCATGTGTCCAAAGTATGTGAGATGGAGCTTCAACATCCTAGCCTCCAAAGAGAGACTTGGTTTCACCCTCTCCAAGACAGATCTATTTGTTTTTTTTTTCTTCTCCAGCACCATCATTCAGAGGTATCAATTCATCTCTCATCCTAAGTCATTGTCCAGGTCTTTGATGCATAACAAGAAATGGCAAAAACCATGACCTGGATTAGTATCTTAGTATCTAGATTGACATCATTACTTTTTAGCACTTTGAAGAGGTCCGTGATAGAAGACTTCCTCAATGCAATTCATCTTTTGATTTCCTGACTGATGGTGCTAAGAGTGTTGATGATGGAGCTGAGGAACTATAATATAACAATCTATTCTCCAAAAGTACCACTGTCCATTGTGTTACCCTTTTGCCCTAGTTACTCTTCTGAACACACTGTCTTATGTATTTACATTTTTAAAAAGATTTACACATTTTTGGAGTATAAAATTGTTCCTACATTATGCCTGTTCACTCTTAAGGAGAACCAGTTTTATCTATTTGCAAATCAAATTTCATGGTGTGTTTTATGTGAGAATATGCCTAGCATTGTATACATTCAGTTGTTATACTGTACTCCTTAAAGGTAGGGATGGTGAAACATCAGGAGCCCTAGTCCTTGGAAAATGATAGTATGTCTGAAAAATGGAGGATTTATAAAAGAGAGTAAGACATTCAGAGAAATTAGATGATGTAGTGATTATAACAATGAGCTTGAGCATATTGGAGATTTTCAGTACGTTGTAGCATGGGACAAGTTTTCAATTTGTTGTTCATAGGATCACTATGAGTCAGCGTTGACTTGATGACACCAAATAACAAAAACATACATCTTACTCAACCTCAATTGCTTATATTAATGACCTCAGTTGTCCTTTGAAATGCTCTATGTTATAAGCTTTCATGTCACAACTCTTTTCTGGTTGTTCAAACTGTGTAATTTTTATTTCTATGATTTTTAGAGGTTCATTTTCTTTTCTTAACCAATAAAATTTGGAACATGTCTAGAATAGATTCTTAGTATTATTTGCTATTGAAAAAGATAGAGACTAAAAAAAAAAGTAAGAAATTAAGCAGAGGGTGTGGACCTTGCTACCATCAAGAAATAATTACCGGGAGTAGACATGTGTCTTTTTTCTTTTTCCCCTTCCTTCCTCCCATCAAACTCTATGAGCCCATGATTTTCCTCTCTGTCCATACCTTCAGCCCACCTCCCCTCTCCTCTTCCCTCTTTGGATACCCACACACATCTTACAGGTTGTTGTTGCTGTTTCTGTTAGGTGATGTCAAGTATGACTCATAGCAGAAGATCTAAACTCTGCTCTATCATGCACCATCCTCACACTTTCTAACACACAAGAGCCCATTATAGCAGTCACTATGTCAGTCTACCTGATTGAGGGTCTTTCTCTTCTTTGCCAGCCCTCCACCCTTCCTAGCATCATGTCCCTCTCCAAGGAACAGGATCTTCAAGTAACATGTCCAAAGTATGTGAGGTGAAGCCTCATCATTCCTGCCTCAAAGAACACTCTGACTGCAGCCTCTCCAAGACATATAACTGTTTGTTCTTTTGGGTGTCTATGGGGTGTTCAGTGCTCTTCTCCAACAGTTCAAAAAAGTTTCAATTCCTTTCCTGCCATCCTTATTCATTGTCCAGCTCTCAGATGCATAGCAAGTGATCAGAGAGATCATGGCTTGAGTCAGACACGTTTTAGTCCTCTAACTGACAGCATCACTCCTCAATAATTTGGAGAGGTTGCTAACTGCAGACTTTCCTAGTCCAATGCATCTCCTTATTTCCTGACTGTTGTTACCGAGAGTGTTAATTGTGAATCCAAGCAAGGTGAAGCAGTTGGCAGTTTGAATCTCCTCTCCATTCATCTTAATAATTGGGTCCAGTGATAAGAATCTTCATTTTCTTGACATTGAGATACAATGTTTATCCTTCTGTTTTTACAGTAAGAGTCTTATACAAATGTGTTCTTATATATCTGATTTAGTTTACTCAGCATAACAATCTCTAGCCTCTCCCTTGTCTTTTGGTAGAGAACTCTCTTGTCTTTACTAGAAATCCCTGACACTGAGTAACATCAAGACAAATGGAAAATTGTAAATAATACTGACTCTACTGATGTTAAAGGAAACACAAATTTTCTTCCATTACAGATAGAGAAAGACCAGATCTCCCTCTGGAGCTGACACTTTGAATTTTGTACTTCCTCTTAAACTGTAAAAGAAAAAAAAATTGTTTTTTAAAGCCATCTACTTGTCTTTTAGTTGTGATGTTGGGGAAGACTATTGACTATCCCGTGGTCTGTCAAGAAAACAAACATGTCTGTCTTGGAGAAGGTGAAGCCAGAGTGCTCACTGGAGGCAAAGATATTGAAATTTCATGTCACATACTTTGTGCATGTTGTTGGGTGAGGGGAGTTCGTGGAGAAAGACATCATGCTCAAAAAAGTGGAGGGTCACTGTTGGAGAGGAAGATTTTCAACAAGATAGATTGATACAGTGACTCTAGCAATGGGATCAAGAGTGTCAGAGATTATGAGGATGGCACAGGCTAGGACAGGTTTCAGATCCATTGTTCACAAGACATCTATAATTCACAGGGACTTGACAACACATAACAACCACTTGTTTTATCTTCATTAGAGCAGTCCTAAAGAAAATAAAAGTAGTGAATGATTAATTATTCAAGTTAGAAAGTAATCAAAATATGACTAGAGAATAGCTTTTTTAGGAGATGTTCATATGCTGATTTGGAATGCTACAAAATGACAAGAAACTATTACAAATATTTGTTACCAATCAGAATGCAGAATGTAGAAAGCAAGAATTATAGAAAAATCTGTAAGTCTTCTAAAATGAAATGCAACACTAGAATTTCAATATTCCTACAAATTAGCAGTCTTAAATGGGTTGTTTGCAGTTATTGTTGGCCTAGTGGTGAGAAATTGTGCTTCAATCCTGAAGGTAATACAGTTCAAATCTACCAGCTGTTCTTTCTGCGGAGGGAAGGATGGGAAATCTCCCTCTGTGCAGTTTAACTGTCTCTGAAAACCAACTGGAGGGTCAGGGATTGGTAAATTTTGACTCAATGGTACACAAACAACAAGAACAAATGCCTTGGTATTGAAATAACATAATCATACAATGTATCAGATTGATAATGAAAAATTACATTGTATTCATTTTCAAAAAGAACATTCAAGATCTACTGTAAAGTACAGCTGGTGTTAGGATATTTTACTTTTCTATCTCTTGCCTTAGGGAGCTTTCGTGGTCTAGTGGTAAGAAACTATCCTGAGATCCCAAAGGCATGCAGTTCAAAATCACCTGCTGCTCTGTAGAAGAAGGAAGGACAATCTCTTCCCATGTGATTAACTGTCGCTGAAACCCATTGGAGGGTCAGCTGTGGGACAGTTCTCACTTGATGACACATGGTAACAATATCCATTGCCCTAGATCTAATCACACAATCAGGTGGGAATGTGTAAGTAAAACAAATTTTTGATGCTCCAGTCATCACCAGTAGCTCCTTTGGGGTGTGTTCTCCACTGCCTCAACTGTGGACATATGATTTGCCGTTGATTAGTATCTTCTAACATCAGCAATGGGCCAGCATAAGAAAGAGAGCTGACCATAGTGTAGGGAGACTTTGGTGAGGTGCAGCCTAACAGAGTCCTAGAGATGGAGCCAGAGATAAAGGTTAAGCTTGCTGGACTGCTTAGGGAAGAATTGACTTGTGATTGCTGTGAGACATACTTGGAAAATTGAGGAAACCAGAAGCTTCTCCTGTCTTTGTGTTGCTGGACTGAATGGGACTGAATGTGGGATTTCTCTTTTTAACTGAAAGGTAGTCTGAAGTGAGAATTTTCCTTGCTATGAATTTTCTTGGTTTGGTCTAATCTTCACTAAATCTGAACTTTCACTGTGTGATATACTTTGTCACTGCCATACACCCCTGTCTAGCTATTTCTCTAATAAACTCCAATAGGGTGAGTAAAGTCAAGGCTTTGAGTCCATTTGCAAGGAACATCCGACCAAGTAATTAGTAGAAGTAGGTGTGGGAGCATAAGCTAACTTTGTAGCTATTATTTTGATACTTTGGATGTTGTGGATGGGGACAGCTTTGGGTAGGTTATGACTCTACGGTACACAACAACAGTCTGAAACTGATCAAAATGTAACAAATAAGTATCGATATCTATTATTAATTATTGTGGTTGTTAAGTTTCATCAAGTTGACTATGACTCATAACAAGAGTCATAAAAGATCTGAACATTGTCCTATCCTATGTGGTCTACATCCTCTCAGCTATACGATAGCACATGGCTGTACTCAGTGTTGATGCATCTTTTTAGGGTATTCCTTTCCTTCGTCTTTCTAAGCATGGTATACCCTTCTAAGGACTGAGCCTTCCTAATTATATACCCAGAGCATGTGAAACAAAGCTTCATCATCCTTGCCTTTAAGGAGGACCCTGGTTCACTTTCTCCAGGACGTGTTTGTTTCTTCTTTTATCAGTCTATTCCATATTAAGTACTCTTCTCCAACAGGACTTCCAACGGTAATTCTGATTCTATCATCCTTACTCATTTTCCAACTTTCAGGTGCACAGGAGGTAATTGAAAAGAAAATGTCTTGAATCAAATGTACTTTAGTCTTTAAATGAACATCATTGCTCCTGAGCACCTTGAGAGATCTTCAGCAGCAGTAAAAAATTTTAAAGCAGTAGTAAAACATATGACCTTGATATAGGAAAGATTAAAGTGATTATACAAAAAATTCTGCAACACAAATCATATTAAAAGGAACATTGGTGGCCTAGTGATAAGTAGCTGTATTGTCAACTCAAATATATGTAGTTCAGATCCACCAGTTGCTTTATGAAAGGAGGGTGAGCAATCTCTTCCTGTGTGACTGACAGCCTCTGAAAGCCCTGTGGAGGATCAGTTATGAGTCAGCTCTGATTCAGCAGCACATAATATCAACAATCACATCAGCATCAACTACAGCCAGTCCTTGGTATTTTCAATTGTTTCATACAATGAATAAATAAGACCAAAGAAAAATTCATGTCCTTAAATTGTGGTGTTGGTGAAGAATATTGGGTCATCTATTGACTGTCAAAATAACAAATTGTTATTGGAAAAAGTGCAGCCAAAGTGCTCCTCAGAGGCAAGTATAGTGAGATTTCATTTCATATACTCTAGACATTTTGTCATAAGGGAGCAATTTCTTGTAAAGGATCCTATGCTTGAATGGTAAAGAGTCAGAGACAGGAAAATCTTCAATGAGAAGGAATAACACATACAAGGGGTTTGGACATGGTGAAGTTTCCGAGTATAGTGTAATATCCAGAAGAGTTGTAGTCAATTTGACTTACACCACCACTAACAACAACAAAAAAACACTTGTTAATTGAATATCTTTATTATAATAGTTCAAATAATGGCCCTCCACATTGATCTTACAAAATGTACTATATAAGAAATACTTGTGAATAGAAACTTCTAGGAATCTCAGTATTTTCAGTAAAGAAAAACCAAGGTCTTACTGAGGTTATATCATCAGTTTCTTTGGTGATAATGGTTTATCATGCACAATTGTTTTCTAACCACTGATTTTTACTTTTCCACATGAGTGGAAATAGGGTGTGTATAAAATAATTATAGTGGTATTGGTTAGTTCTTCCCATTGTATCAAGTGAATTTGACCTGACTTAGCAGCAATCATGGGAATTTCACAAGGAAGACGATGCAGGGAGTGCAGCACGTGACATTTCGGGTCAGAGATTTTTGTGCCATTCATACCAAAATCTACATGAAAGCAACAGAAGCTTAGGAAAGAGCCAGAGACATAAATCAGAACTTATGTGGGACTGTTGCCACAGAGCCAAAGCCAAGAGCTTCCATACAAGCTTCCTGTAGGCTCAGGGAAAACTCTGTAATTGGCCAACCACATAAAAGCAATCCATATTCATAGTCCTCCAAAGAAAGGCTCTCAAATAGAATATGTAAATTATCAAGCAATATCATTAATATCATGTTACAAAGATTTTAACTGAAAATAATTTAAAAAAACTATCTCAGTTGTACATTGACAAAAAATTGGCAGAAATTCAAATTGTATAATAAAAGTGATAAAGGACATCATTGACTGTGTCAAATAATCTTGGTCCAAAGCAGAGAATACCAGAAAGAAGTTTACCTGTGTTTTATTGACTCTACACACAATCATATGTATTATTACAAATTATTAATAATATTCAGGAAAAAATGGAATTCCACAACACTTAATTTTTTTTTCATTTAGAACTTATATATGGATCAAAATAATTCAAATAGAGTGAAGGTATACCGTATAGCTCAGAGGTGGAAAGTTGTGCCACATAGTTGTATCTTTTCATTTCACTTACTAAATTCAGTTCATATTCTGATCAATTATCTCAAAAGCTAGACTCTATGAAGAAAAATACAACAACAAAGAGAAGATTCCTAAACACTTTGCAATATTTAGTTGTTGTTTGCTGTTGTTATGTGCTGTCGAGTCGCTTGCATCTCATAGCAACCATAGTAAAACATAGTACACAGCTTTGAATCCTGCTCTATCCTGAGCCAACTTCATCATCTCTGACACAACGACCCCATTAATCCAGTCACTGAGTCAATCCATCTCATCCAGGGTCTTCCTCTCTTTCGCTGTCCTTCTAACGTTCCAAGCATGACATCCCTCTCCAAGGACTGGTCACTCCTTGCAACATGCCTAAAGATTGTCAGGCAAAGCTTCAGAATTCTTGTCTCCATGGAGCAGCCTGCTTTCATCCTCTCCAGGATGAACTTGTTTATTCTCCTAGCAATCCATTGTATAGTCAATATTCTTCCCCAGCACAGCTCAAAGGCATAAATTTTCCTTCTATCATCCCTAGTCATTGTCAAGCTTTCTGATGCATTGCAAGTAATTGCAAAGACCATGGCCTGTATCAGGCACACCTTAGTCCCCAGGCTCATATTGTTCATATAATATTCAGCAGACACAATTTTCCTTGCTTAAGGTTAAGACTATTTGAAGCATTTGTTTATGAATGTTAAGGACTACAGTAGTCAACATATATTAGTTTTGAACTTATAAATAAATGGTTTGATTAAAAACAGTTTGAAAAAGGTGAAACCACTAATTCAGATCTTCTGATCTCATTTTACATTTCATTGGGAAAGCTCATTAATGCTTACAGCTTTGGCAACATTATGCTGAACTCTGATTACTTTTCTAAGTGCCCAGTTCACTTATTCAAAACCTAGTAATATACTATATTTGAATATTCAAAATATCTTTGGAATGAGTATATCTAATGTGAATCTTGCCATCTTTCTCAACTTCCTACTCAAACTTGCTTCCACTCTAGTTTTTGAAATTCAAAGAATAATTCCATAATTAAGCTGCAGAATTATAAAATAGGGTGGTTTCTTTCTCACTCCTTCCAAATTCAGTCCTGTAAAGGTGACTTTGGACATTTCATATTCATGGATTTTCTTTTATTTTCAAACACCACCCACATTTTTTTTTCTGGCTGACATCATTTCTCTCCTGAGATATTGAAACTCTCCTAAGCATTGTACCCACATCTGTTCTCTTACCATTTCATTACCATCACTTCAAACTGAGCTTTTTAAAATGCAAACATAATGCAACTATGTTGCTAACTATTTATAACCATTATGACTTTTAGGATAAAAAGAAAATTTGTTAACTTGGGCTATATTATCCAGCATATTTTACCACTGCATCTCCTTATAAAATTGGTCTTATTTGACACTTTACCCCAATATTTGTCGTTTAGATCTTCATACAACCTGTGCTATTGGCTGCCAATTCATTTGCACATTGTTCCCTCATTTAAGTGCACTTCTCTTTCTTCTTTGTTTTATTAACTCTCATTCTTCAGATTTCAAATCAGTGGTAACTTTTTTGTAAAAAAAATCTTGTTTTCTAATTAAATACAGTTTTAGGAAAATTGTTGTCTTTTCTTATCTAACAAAATTTATATTTTACATTTCTCTGTGCTTAGAAAGGTGGAGGGCCAGCAAAAGTGTAGAAGACACTCAAAAGATGAATTCACACCTTGACTTTGACAATGGGTTAAAGTATGTCAGAGTTTATAAAAATGGCACCAGTAGGATAACTTTCATGTCTGTTTTTCACATGGGCAATATGAGTTATACTCAACTTGATGGTAACAAACAACAACAGGAGCATCGCTAAATAAGCAGCTAGTTCTCCACATAGACCATTAGGTCAAGAACAATGTGTCAATGTGTGGCCAATACTTAGGGTTATTTAAAAAAAATACCCTGTGCTTGCACTCATAGCACCAATGTATATTAGTTTCTTATGCCTGCTTACAGCATTTTATGTGTGTGCATAATTTGTAAAATTTTAAATATTAAAAAAATAACTGGCATTTAAGTATAAAGCAGATGAAAATAAGAGTAATTTCAATAATCCAAGGTAATAAAATTTGTTACAAATTCACTTTTTGTGTCATGAGGGAGGTAAGATTATAAAGTTCAAAGTACATAAGCTAAAAAGAAATCTTGACTTATTTTAGTTAGTAACATTAGAAAATTACTGCTTTTATTAGTCTTTAAATCTGTATTTATAATTTAATTTACAAATAATTCCAGGAATCAAAGGAAAAAATATCTTTTATAAGATAGAAATACTGAAAAAGTGGAAAGTGAAGCTTCAAATTCTAAATCTCTTAGTTTTTCCCATTGCTTTTGCAATCTACTCTACTTCTCAGATCTTATCTCTTGAAGGATAAAAGGTAAGTCTGGTGAACCATTTTCTTTATGTAGTTTACAGCCTTGGATACGAGATGGAGGACTCTGAGTCCAAACTGAATTAACTGCAGTAAGTTTTGAGCTTTTAGGGTGCAAGAGTTTTAGAAAATCTATTGTTTAAATTCTATAACAAAATAAAATTCCAAACAAATCCATATTATCATCAAACATAAGGTTGTATTGTGTTGTGCTGTGTTTAAAATCATATCTGTGGTCATTAAATTAGTCTTAGATGATTTAATACATTGATAATAGTCCATCCTGATTCATCCATTTTATCATTATCACTGCTGGAAATAAACATTTACAAAGCAGAATGATCAGAAGAAGTAATTAAAGCAGCTGAAAAATTCTACCTAGAGGAAACTAATGATAAGGATGATCAAATAACATTAAGCCTTTAGGAATCTAATATTTTCCTTTTCTAATTTTAATAAAACTGCAATCAATGTTCTCTGAGCCAAAAATACTATTTAAATGAAGTTGTTTAAAAGACTCATTAACTGAAATTGAGATAAAGAAACAGCTTTACTTATCTCAGAAAAATGACAAAACCCAACCAAACTGAAACTGATTACTACAGAATTGTAACCAACTCGTGACTAGTCCTTGATTGTGTTGTAGTCTGATTCCTAGAACTGCTTTTTTTCTCTGCCAGAGACACACAGAGACCCTGCCAAAGTGAGCATTACAGCTCCACAGTGGAAATGATTGCTTTTCTTTCTTTCACAGACATCCTTACTGTTGTTAAGTACCATTGAGTCAAGTATGACTGATTGCAACCCTATGAACAGCAAATCCGAACCCTTTTCTATTCTGTGTCCAATTCACACCTCCTGGCACACAAGAGATCAATGAAGCAGTCACCATGTCAACCCACCTGGTTAAGGGTCTTCCTCTCCTTTTTTGAACCTCCACCCTTCCCAGCATCATGTCCTTCT
This sequence comes from Elephantulus edwardii, assembly GCF_000299155.1. Lineage (NCBI taxonomy): Eukaryota > Metazoa > Chordata > Mammalia > Macroscelidea > Macroscelididae > Elephantulus > Elephantulus edwardii. The sequence goes on along the minus strand of NW_006399869.1, from coordinate 2,215,958 downwards.
CCAAGGAATAGCACCTCCTAACAGCATGCCCAATATATGTGAGATGAAGCCTCATCTTTCTTGCCTCCAAAGGGCACTCTGGCTGCACCCTCTCTAAGACATCCTTTTGTTCTCTTCTGTGGTCTTCTTCAAAACCACAGGTCAAAGGTGTCAATTCTTCTTCTGTCATGCTTATTCATTGTCCAGTTCTCAGATACATAACAAGTGATTGGAAAGACTATGGCTTGAATCAGACACATCTTAGTCCTCAAACTAACAGCATTACTCCTCAATAATTTGAAAAGTTTCCTAGCTGCAGATTTTCTCAATACAATGCATCTCCTTATTTCCTGACTGCTGATAGCAAAGGTGTTAATTGTGGATCAAAGCAAGGCAAAGCTGGTGACAGTTTCTATCTCCTCTCCATCCATCATGAGGTTGCCTATTGATCCAGTGGTAAGAATCTTTGCTTTCTTGGTATTGAGATGCATTCCTTTACTTTCTGCAAGAAGTGCTTCAAGTCTTCTGCATTTTCAACAAGCAAAGTTGTGTCATTTGCATGTTGTTGTTGTTGTTGTTATGTGCCGTCGAGTCGCCTGCGACTCATAGCGACCCTATGTACAACAGCCCTAAACTCCGCTCTGTCCTAT
>NW_006399869.1:2189411-2213784 GCF_000299155.1 Elephantulus edwardii | reverse complement strand
TGACTCAGTATATTCCTTCCATCTTTTTTTAATACTTCCGGGATCATTTAACGTTCTGCAGAAAGCATCCTTGATTATAGCAACTCGAGGTTTGAATTTGTTCTTCAGTTCCTATTGATGAGTCTCCCTCCAAACCTGATGCCACAGTTCTCCTCATAGAGTCCAGCTTCTCAGATAATTTGCTCATCATACAGATTGAATCGGTATGTAGAAAGTAAACAACTCTGACACACTCCCTTCTCAATTTAAAACCATGCGGTGTCCCTCTGCTCCATTCACACAACTGCCTTCTGGTCCAGGTTCTGGTTTGTGCATGAGCAAAATTAAGTGCTCCCATTCCACTCAGTGTAAGCCACAACTTATTATGATCCACACAGTCAAATGCCTTAACATGTCAATTTCCTATACTGAGATAATCTGGAATTGCTGTGGTCCTGAAATCTTTGCCACTAGTGTGTCAAAATACCATAAGGGTTCCTGTGGTAAATGGGTTTTGGCGGAGCTCCCTTATTAAATCAGACTAGGAGATAGAGTGGGCCATCTACATCCTAAACAACTGGCCTTTGAAAATCCTATGAACATTAAAGGAATGAGGATAGTTATAGGAGTGTTGTGGTAGAGCCCAGATTGGAATTCAGTTGAAAATGAGGAAAAGCAATAACCAACATATTTTAATAATTGGAACATGGAATGTACATAGTTTGAATGCTGGAAAACTGGAAATTGTTAAAAATAAAATAGAATGCATGGACATTGACAAACTGTGGATCAGTGAAATAAGATGGAGCAGCTTTGGCAACTTTGAATCAGATAATCTTATGGTTTACTAGGCAGGGAATGAAAAACAGAGGAAGAACAGTGCTGCATTTATAGTCAAAAAGTCAATTTCAAGTTCTATCCAGAAATACAATGTTGTGAGTTTTAGAATAATATCCATATGCATACAGGGAAGACTTTTAAACACAATTTTTATTAAAATGTACACTCCTACATCTGGAGCAAATGAGGAAGAAATTGTGAATTTTTACCAGCTCTTGCAGTCTGAAATTGTTTGAACATGCAGTCAAGATGTGTTAATGATAATTAGTGACTGGAATGCTAAACTGGGAAATAGTAAAGAATTAAGAGTAGTTGGAAAATAGGGGCTTGGTGATAGAAATGAAGCTGGAAAGAGAATGATTGAATTTTGTATTTACAATGATTTAATTGAAAATAACTCTTTTAAAAGACATAAACAGTGACTTTACATATGAATTTCACCTGATGGGTTGCATAGGAACCAGATTGACTACAATTGTGGAAGAAATCATTGAGAAGCTCAATATCAGCAGTCAAAAGTAGGCCGGGGACAAACTGTGGGTAAGATCATCAATTACTCATCTGCAAGTTCAAATTGAGGCTAAAGAAAATTAAAATAAGTCCACAGGAACCAAGATATGATTTTGAATCCATTCCATCTGAATTTAAAGACCATCTTGGGAATAGGTCTGAGGCATTGAACACCAATGACAGAAGGCCAGAGAGTTGCGAAATGATATTAAGGATATCACTCATGAATAAAGAAAAAGGTCATTACAAAAAAGAAGAGAAAGAAAAAAAATAAAACTAGATATCAGAAGAGACCCTAAAAATTATATTTGAATGTCAAGAAGACAAAACAAAAGGAAAATATTGCAAAGTAAAAGAGCTGAATGGAAGATTTCAAAGGGTAGCTCACGAGGACAAAGCCAAGTATTATAATGAAACATGGAGAGAGCTAGAATTTAAAAATAAGAAGGGAAGAACTTGCTCTGCATTTTTCAAGATAAGAGAACTGGAAAAAGATTTAAGCTTCATGTCACAATATTGAAAGATGATATGGGCAATGTATTGAATGACCAAGAAAGTATCAAAAGAAGATGGAGGGGCTCTGGTAGAGAGTCACTGTACCAGAAAGAATTGATTGACTTTGAAAAATTTTAGCAAGTACCATATAAACAGGAGGCAATGGTAATGGAAGAGGAAATGGAAAGAAAGAAGAGAGAGTTACATTGGCCTAGTGGACAGAAAGTTATGCTACCAAGCCCAAGATGGATGATTTTAATCTGTGGCTCTCAGGCCTGGTTCAAATTATTTTTCTAGCAAACATTCTTCTAGATGGTATAGTACTGTTCTGTGCATTGCTGTACAGAGGTAACTCATGGTTGCTGTGATGCTGATCATTGTGAAACTGATGTACCAACGGTGTCTCTCTGGAGACTAAAGACTAAAGTGCATTTGATACAGGCCATGGTCTTTGCAATCACTTGTTAGGTATCAGAGAGTTGGACAATGACTAGGGAGACAGAAGGAGAATTGATGCCTTTGAGCTGTGGTGCTGGAGAAGAGTATTGAATGTACCATGGACTGCCAAGAAAACAAACAGATTCATCCTGGAAAGGATTAAACCAAGCAACTCCTTGGAGGCCAGGATTCTGGGACTTCGTCTGACATACTTTGGACATGTTGCAAGGAGGGACAGGTCCTTGGAGAGGGACATCATGCTTGGGAGGGTGGAGGGACAGCGCAGGAGGGGAAGACCCTCTATGAGATGGATTGATTCAGTGACTGGGGTAGTCAGGATGGGTGTGTCAGAGGCAATGCGATTGGCACAGGATAGAGCAGGGTTTAGGGCTGTTGTACATAGGGTCGCTATGAGTTGCAAATGACTCGATGGCACATAATGACAACAACAACAACCGTGATTCAAAAATACTAGAAAAGTTCAAGCTAGAAATAATGTACTGCCATCAAGTTAATTCCAGTTCTTATAAACTCTGCATCAGGTTTCTAAAAGTGTAAATCTTTAATGGAAGAGACTGACTCATCTTTTTCTCATGGAACAGCTGGTGAGTTCACACTGTCAACCTTTAAGCCCAACACATAGTTAACCATGCCAAGAGTGATTAATAAGAAAAGAAAAATTCTGACATTAAAATAAATGTTTGCTTTTAGAAATAAAGCTCCTTTAAAGCAAAGTCAAAGTGATCATTGTCAGTTCAGAACTGACTCATGGCTAATTTTCCATTGTGGCCTTGGAGACTGTAAATTATTCGTAGGAGATTGCCCAGCTTTCTTCCACAGACCTGAAAGAGCAGAATTCTGGTGCATTTGAACCTCAGTAGACATGTTGCCTTTGAATGAGCAGTGCTGTTCTCTATGGACTGTCTCACCAGAGTTCCTTCCTTAAAGCAAGAGACTAATAAAAAGAAGAGTGCCTCTATGCTTATCCCAATGCCTGTCACATAGTCAGCATTCAATAAAACAGGGCTGAGCAGGTAAGCTCCTTTCCAATCTTAACAGCAATGAAGTTAATTCTGAATCTGCTGCAGGAATTACTTGTAGTTTACAGTTATTATTGTTAATTTCTGTAAACTATGCATAAATGTAACACTATTTTATAACTTTACAAACTTGAAATTGGATGGTTCATGTAATTAGGCATATTTCCAATAATACTAAGACTTATTTTTTTCTTTCTTCTAAGGAAACTTTTAAAGCCATGCAGCAAGCAAGCACACATCTAAACTAAAAGCAAGTGTCTGTGGAGGTATGTTTATACAATTCATGCCAGGAATTTTCATTCAATAGATCAAAGATGAGATACACACATACGTACGCTGCTTTTTTGGCAAACATGCAGGCACACACAAATTCTTCCTATCTTTCACAAGTGAAAACTTTAGTGTTCCTGGTTTTTAATAATGTTTCTTTCGTACTTAGACTTAAGACACTACAGAATCATTCTGATTCGAACTAGAAGTGTGAAGTCAAGCGTGAGAGCAGTTAATAAATCTTGATATCTAACTGGATTTATAACTACTTTAACTCACATTTCCTTTCCTTATTCTTTTGCTCTGTTGTTGCTTTTCTCACATCAACATGGCTTCTAAATATTGTAGTTGAATGGAACAAATTTTAAGGGAATAAAATGGATACTTTGGAATAACTATTATATTAATATACCTTCATATTATCTCAGTATAAGGCAAATGAAATTTATGGCAAAAGAGAAACCGGGGCACATTTATAGTTTTAAAAAGGAAAATACACAAATGGTTTTTACACACAAGGGTAAAAAAATATAAATTCTAAGAACTGGAAAGGGTGTACATTAGGGATATGTCCTATCTCCATACCTTTTGAATCTATATACAGAAAAAATTATCGAGGAAGCTGGGCTCTATGAGGAGAAATGTATCATCAGCGTTGGACAAAGACTCATCAACAATCAGCGTTATGCAGATGACACAACCCTGCTTGCTGAAACTGAGGAGGACCTGAAGCGCTTGCTGCAGAAGGTCAAGTACTGAAGCTTTCAATATGGATTGAAGCTCAACACCAAGAAAACAAAGATTCTCATAATTGGAGATTGGCAGCATCATGGTGGATGGTGAAGAGATTTTGAGATTGTAACAGCTTTAGTATCCTTGTCTCCACAGCAGCTAGGAAATTAAAAGATGAATTGCATTCGGAAAGTCTGGTGTCAGAGACCTCTCCAAAGTACTGAACAGTAACAATGTCAGTCTGGAGACTAGAGTGACCAATGATTAAGGATGATAGAATAATAATTGATGCCTTTGATCTGTGGGGCTCAAAGGAGAAGAATATTGAACATACCATGGACTGCTAGGAGAACAAACAGATTCATCCTGGAGAGGGTTAAATCAAGCTGCTCCTTAGAGGCAAGGACTCTGAAGTTTTGTCTGACATACATTGGACATGATGTAAGAGGCAGGGCCAATGCTTGGAGGGGGACCTCATCCTTGAGAGAGCAGAGGGACAATGCAAGAGAGGAAGAACCTCAATGAGATAGATTGATTCAGTGACTAGGGTAATGGGGGCATGTGTTTCAGAGTCATAAGATTGGCACAAGATAGAGCAGGGTTTAGGGCTGTTGCACATAGGTTCACTATGGATTGCAAGGCAACCCGACAACACATAATAACAACAGCAACAATAATTAAAAAAAATTTTAAAGTAAAGTCACTGGAGGTAATTAGACACCATTTTATTTCTTCCATGTTGGATATTGCAGCATGTAAATCTGAATTAAAATAAAATTAATTGAAATGCAAATTAATGTAAATTTTAAATGTATTAAAATTAAATGAGTTGAAAACCACGGTTTAAAAATATTTTAAAATCTAATGCCAATAAACTAAGTTTTCTTGACAATAAATATATAAGTAACATTTGTATCTTACACATTTTGTTAAACAAAAGCAGAACACAGTCTCGCAGGTCATAGAGAGGGAGTCTAAATACACCTGTACATTTGCATAATGGACGAAGGCGTCCTGGCAGGAGTTTCCTTTCAACCAGCAAGGAGCAAAGGGAGGGATGAACATGTGACAGAATGTTAAGGACAAGCCAACTTGTCAGCCACACTGAGCAGCTGAATCTACCCTGGTGAGTGAGGAGGTCATGGTTAGCACAGTCAGAACGCCTTCACAGCTAATAGCCAAGAAAAATAAGGTAATCATTCCAGCACTCAAAAATAATTAAAGATCCATTTTTATTGATATGATTTCTGACAACTCTCTCATATTTTCTTAGTGCCTACATGCTGTGACTTTCCCATAAGTTAGTTTTATTCTGAAAAAACTCAAAAGAGTACGTAAAACAACTTATATTGAAATGGCTAGATGATAAGCAGTTTTATGTTCTTACCATTGTGCAACTAGAGCTTCTATCAGAATCAATTGGAAGGTAGCAGATGGCCATGAAGAGGGTAGAGGTGAAAGAGAGAGAGAGAGAGAGAGAGAATGTGTGCATAAAAGAAAGATAGAAACACAGTCCCAGAATAAAGGAAGGTAAAAATGGTTTCTCTTCTTCCTTGACTAGATAGAGTTTACATGTATCTTCATACTGAAACCTTAAAATTTTATTCGTAAATTATATTCAAAAAAGCATTGCTTTTGGCAATGGAAATATATATAACGAATTAAAAATTTTCTCTCCAGTCTCAGTAAAAAAACTGTGACCAGCCATATTTGTGTGTAAATTAATTAGGTAAACAATTGAACCAGTGGCCCTACAGCACAGAAGAGATAACCCTCTCCTCATTTACAATGGACAGGTTAATAGCTTGGCCTTGCCTCACTTCCTAATTTTCTGAAACTCATTTTCTCAAGGAGCAGATAGATTGTATCTAGTCAGTCCTATGTTGGCACAGTTTTAAAAATATCTCATGTGTAGCCTGGAGCTATGTTGAAATGCCAGAATTTTGTGGGTAAGTTAAAATTGTGAACAATTTAATTAAATCCTCTCTCCCAATGTAATTAAAAATGTTTGCACATTTCTGAGTTAAGATTCTGATGCTATTTGGTTTTAACTTATAGATTAAATAATATCTTATAAATTTATAATTTTGGGGAGCATTTTATCTTTTTTTCGTTGCTTGCATAATTATTTATCTATGGCGCTCTGGGCAAAGTTCTCAGGGAGTTGTGATGCTAGCCTAAAAGTGGCATCACTCTTGAGGCTCTGACTCATCGGCAGCTCTATGAGAGAAAGATGGACAACCTCCTCCTGTGCAATTTACAACCTCTGGAAACCTGTTGAAGGGTAAGCTATGAGTCGGTTCCAAGTCAATGGCAATAGATTTGTATTTTGCATTTTATGTCTTTCTGTATATAAGTATTTATTTATTTATTTATTATTGTTGTATGTGTTGTCAAGTCGCTGGACACTCATAATGAAACTATGTACAACAGCTCTGAACCCTGCTCTATCCTGAGCCAATCTTATCACCTCTGACACATCTACCCTCATTACCCCAGGCACTGAGTCAATTCATTTCATTGAGGGTCTTCCTCTCTTGTTCTGTATATCCACCCTTCCAAGAATTATGTCACCTGAAGGACTGATCACTCCTTGCAACATGCCCAAAATATGTCAGACAAAGCTTCAGAATCCTTGCCTCCAAGGAGCAGCCTGGTCTCACCTTCTAGGATGAATGTATTTGTTCTCCTAACAGTCCATCAGTATGAATGGGGAAGAGATTGAGATAGTTAACAGTTTTAGTTTGCTTGGCTCCACAGTCAACACTCTTGGTAACAGCGGCCAGTTAGTTAATCAGGAGACGAGTTGCATTGGTAAAGTCAGCTGTGAGGGACCTCTCCAGAGTACTGAAGTGCAACAATGTCAGGCTGGAGATTAAGGTGTGCCTGATTCAGGTTATAGTCTTTGCAATTACATGCTATGCATCTGGGAGTTGGACAGTGATTAGGGATGAGAGAAAGAGAATTGATGTCTTCCAGTTGTGGTGCTGGAGAAGAGTATTGAATATACCATGGACTGCTAGGAGAAGAAACAGGTTTGTCCTGGAGAGGGTGAAGCCAGAATGTTCCCTGGAGTCAAGGATTCTGGAGCTTCGTCTGACATACTTTGGGCATGTTGCAAGGAGGGACTGGTCCTTGGAGAGGGACATCATGTTTGGGAGAGTGGAGGGGTGGCACAGGAGAGGAAAACCCTTGATGAGATAGATCAATTCTGTGAGTGGAGTGGTGGAAATGAATGTGTTTGAGACAGCGAGGTTGTCACAGGGTAGATCGGCGCTTAGTGTGCTTTACAACATAGGGTCGCTATGAGTCATAAAAGACTCGATGGCACATAAAAACAACAGTCCATGGTATATTCAATACTCCTCTCCAGCACCACAGCTCAAAGGCATCAGTTCTCCTTCTATTAACCCTAGTCATTGTCCAGATTTTTGATGCAAAAATGTAACTTAATTTTACTTTTGTTAGTACAGGCATGGTATATTAATGGGTTGAGTTGAACTAAAGGAGAAAACTCTATACCTAAGCAAAAGAAAAGGCAGTAGTGAGAAGAAAGAAATTTTGTGACTATTAGACAAATAGGTCAAAATGGGATTGGGGCAATAAGAAGAACTCTGTCTTGCCTCATTCAACTTTTAATTCTGTCTTCCTCCTATTTTTGGAAATTTAGAAAATGTATTTTCCAGACACTTTTCCCTACAATTCTAGATGTAAATAAAATAAATATAGAATAACAAAAAAGCTAAAGCAATTGTTCTCCAGTCAACTTCAATTCATGGAGATCTCATTGGTGTCAGACGAGAATTGTGATTTAAACGGTTGTCAAGGGCTATTTTTCCAAAGTAGCTCATCTGCCATTTCTCTGAGATGCTTCTTTGCAGACTTAAAGCGCTAACTTTTCAGTTAATTGAAATGGCACTCTCCTTCTACTGCTTGTATGGAAGTTCTGCTGGCTTTCAAAGTTATCAAAATCTTATGTTTCCCAGTTGTTGTTGTTGTTGTTGTTATGGGCTGTTGAGTCTTAGCAACATTAAGACATTCATTATCTAGATTTATGAAAGTTGAGAGATAGTGTGATAGTGAAGGTGGGGGTCTTTTGACAAACATAATCCCTTTAGAATTAATACTTTCTTGATGGATTCATTGTGTATGGTGTTAGAAGTCTTTCCAAAAGCTTAGTACAAAAGAAAATCTTGTTAGAAAATGGACAAAAGGTATGAAAAGAATCTTTATCAAAGCAGATCAGGTGGGCAACAAACATATGAGGAAATGCTCATGATCACTAGCTGCTGTTGTTGTTATGTGCCCTCTCACGAGTAAGACCCATAGCAACCTTATGAACAATGGCTCTGAATCTTGCCCTATCCTGAGCCCTACTCATTATCTCTGACACACTTGCCACTAGCTATTAGAATGATGCAAATCAAAACAACAGTGAGAGCTAACTTCAACTAAGAAATACCAGGGGGCCCAGCAGTGCCTAAGGCGCCCCTCCCCCCATCCCAGGCTGCTTGGCAGGCACTATGCTCCCTTCTGGGGGGGGTTTCATTAATGAGGGTGTTTGCTCTAAACTTGAATGGAGAAATGCCTGATGCCTAAGAAATCCCCCTCAGATGGGTGCTGGTCCTGCCGGTCTCAGCCTCCCCTTCCGGATAAGCACAAATCTCTAATAAAGTGCTAAGCAGAAGAAAAAAAAAAAAGAAATAATAGCAAAGTTCAATTAAGACAGTGAACAGTAAATGCTGGCAAGGCTGTTGGGAGATTGGAACTCTCCTCCATCACTTGTTGAATTATAAACTGATGCAATCACTATGGAAAGAAGTTTGGCATTTCCTTAAAGAGTTGAAAATGGAAATATTTGGTCCAGCTATTTCATTAGGGTACATACTGGGTATAGGGGGGTAATCTGGTGTTAAGGATCTCTCTAAAGAGTGATGATTCCAGTTTTCAAACTAAGGTGTACCTGTTCTAAACCATGGTCTTTTCAATTGCTTCCTATGTTATCTGAAAGCTGGGCTGTGAAAAAAGATGATAGAAGAATCAATGCCTTAGAGTTGCAGCAGTGCAGAAGAGTAATACTTTCCCTATGCACGGCCAATAAAAGCGAAGATGTCTGTATTGAAGGAAGTGTAACCAAGGAGCTCCTTGCCTCCTGAAGGCCCACCTGACAGACTTTGGGCATGTTATGAGGATAGTCTAGTCTTGGGGAAAAAAGATATTATTCTAGGAAAGGAAGAGGGTAAGAAAAAGAGAGGAAGATCCTCAACAAGATGGATTGGCACAATGACTGTAACAAAGGGCTCCAGTATATAGAGATAATAAAGATTGTGCAGGATAGGACAAGGTTCAGGTCTGTTTGCATAGGGTCATTTTGAGTAGTAGTAGACTTACTAGTACCTAAAAACAACAAATATTCCTCTGTATGTCGATAGATAGATCAATAGATCGATAGATTAATAGTAGCAAGAAAATAAGAGTTGTAACATGAACAGATAGAAGCATACACATTTATTGTACCATTATTCACAACAAAGAGAAAGAACTCCAGTGCTCACAAATTAATAAATGGATAGAGAAACTATGGCACATTCAAACAATGAAATACTAAGCAACACTGAAAAACAAGAATTTGTGAAACACTACATAACATAATTAAAATAGAAAATGTTATGCTGAGTAAAATAAATATGTCACAAATATATAAATACTGTATAATATCACTATTGTAAAATGCTAAAGGAAAGATTATGCAACAGAGAGAATCATTCTAATTGGGTTACCAGGAAGACGAAGCTTGAAGTAGAAAATCAGCTAGGAAATTAAATGCCAAATTGCATTGTGAAAGTCTGCTGTCTGAGACCTTTCCAAAGTACTGAAGAGCACTGATATCAGTCTGGAAACAAAGGTGCACCTGATCCAGGCCATATTCTTTGCAATTACTTGCTATGCATCAGAAAGCTGAACAATGACTGGTAGTGACAGAAGGAGAATTGATGCCTATGAGCTGTGGTGCTGGAGAAGAGTATTGAATGTACCATGGACTGCTAGGAGAACAAACAGGCTTGTCCTAGAGAGGGTGAGACCAGGCTGCTCCTTAGAGGCAAGGATTCTGAAGTTTTGTCTGACCTACTTTGAACATGTTGCAAGACGGGACATTCCTTGGAGAGGAATGTCATGCTTGAGAGAGTGGAGGGACAATGCAGGAGAGGAAGAGCCTCGATGAGATGGATGGATTCCGTGACTGGGGTAAAGGGGGTACAAGTGTCAGAGACAATAAGATTGGCACAGGATAGAGCAGGGCTTAAGGTTTAAGGTCGCTATGAGTCAGTTGCTGGCAACTCCATGGCACATAACAGCCACCACCACAACAACATCAATATATCCTTATTAAAATGGGTACAAAGAAAGATAATAAATACGGAATAAATTGACAATCAGACACCAAGAATATTGTAATTTATATTATGGCACAATATCTTCATAAAATGGCTTACTAAAAAATAAACAAACCTTATAAAATTTCACTCAAGTCACAATAAAATTAAAGCCAAAACCCCTCCTTATTTCTCTCCTTCCAGTGATTTAATTCCTTGCTTAACTGACTTCTCAGCGTAGTTACCGCTTTTGGTTTTGGAGGTTTGTTTTTTTTCTCTCCCAATGAACCCTGCCTGTAGATTGGAGCAAAGGCTAGATACTTCTAACAATTGAAGTTTTAGTTCTTAGAACAAAGAGAAATTTCCAGGCAAAACACGAAAAAGAGTTGTCAGGTTAGAATCAAGTCTCAAGTTCAAAGCCAGGCTATTTATCAAATCCAAATTCAAAAAGAAGTAAAGGAAAATAAAAATCTCAACTGTCAAAGATTTCAGGGAAATAAAAATGTTGGAAGATAATAGAAAAAAGAGTCCAGACAAAGTGCAAAATAAACAATACATCTTGGGTCTGAAAGCACAAGATGAACTAGGAAGCTAGACAAGAACGGGGCTGTGAGAAAAGGCTTTGATGGTCCCCTTGAGTATAACAGCACTCTTCATCTCTCGAAGAGAGAGCTTATTTTTTTTTTGTACTTTATTTCAATTCTTTTCAATAACTATTTGAAGAAAATATTAAAGGTATAGTTGAAAACAAAGATATTCAGACCCTTTCCAATTAATGTTTCCTTATAGTTCTTAGGAAACTTTGGCGGCCTCATAGATAAGGAGTTGTGGTGCCAACCCAAAGGAAGGGATCTGAATACATCAGCTGTAATGCAGAACTGAAATGGGTAATTGCATCCATTGTGATTTATATCAATTAAAAACCCACAGCTAAAAGTCAGTTCTGTAATGCCAACAAGGAGTAAGTGAGGCATACTGTTGCAGTGTTTTAGTGACACAGATACTTCTGTCCAAGTTGTTTTCTGATTTGATCAGATAAATAAAGCCTTTAATTAAAAATAGAGAATATATGAAGATGCATAGGATTCATGAAGATAAGAGCAAATTGCTGTTGTTAGTAGATGCCATCTGAACATTGCCCTATCCTGCTTCATGCTCATAGGCTCTACCTTGTTCAAGCCCATTGTGACATTCACTGTGTCAATCTAGTTTACTGAGGATCTTCCTATCCTTTGCTGATTCTCTACCTTTCCCAACAAGATGTAGTTTTCCAGGGACTGGTCCTTTCTGCTGATGCATTCAAAATATATATGAACAAAGTAGGACTTGGCAAGACAGAAAGTCAAGGTTTCATGATCCAGTACTATTCTTATCCCCAGTTTTGTTTTGTTTTTTTTTTTTCCATTTAGGTTGTTTATTTTTCATTTCAATGAACATCTACAGAGATTTTGGGATTCCATTCATTCATTGTTGCACCCTTCTCCCCACACAAACCCCTCCCCCCCATTTGCTCCTCTCCTTGAAAAGCAAAAGAAAAACTCCCTCATTGGTACACAATCCCCCCGCACCTCCCCAAACCCCACACCCTAGCCCCAAATATAATCCACTCTACAACCCTCATTGCATACTCCTACGATAAAAATAATGCCCTAAAATATAATACTTTTAGACTATTCTCTCCCCCATAGACTTCAATGCCATAAACATATTTTATCCCCAGTTTTATATGACTTTGAAGAAATTCCTTAACCTTTAAGCTAAGTTGGTATTGAATGCATGTTGTTTTTGTATGCCATCAAGTCTGATGATTGAACTTCCAGGATGTTTTCAGAGGCAGTTAATTTCATGGAATAAGATTGCCCATCCTTCTCCAATGGAGCAGTTGGTGGATTTGAACCATGTGTCTCTGGAATTGCAGCATACCTTCTTACCACTAGGTTACCAGAGTTCTCTGGTCCTGAATGAATATATAATAAGGTAGTATTGTTTTCTGTACGGATTATCAGTTTTTGTACTTGTGATGTGCTGTCAAGTTGCCTGTGACTCATAGTGATCCTATGTAAAACAGTTCTGAAAGCTGCTCTATCCTATTTTCTCTGTCACACCTACTCCATTACCCTAGTAACTGGGTCAATCCGTCTCATTGAGGGTTTTTCCCACCTGTGCTGTCCCTCCACCCTTCCAAGCATGACATCCCTCTCCAACAAACTGGGTCTTCTTTGCAACATGCCCAAAGTATGTCAGACGAAGCTTCAGAATCTTTGTCTAGAAGGAGCAGCCTGGTTTCACCCTCTTCAAGATGAACCTGTTCAATCTCTTAGTAGTGCAAGGTATATTACATACTCTTCTCCAGCACCACATCTCAAAGGCATCAATTTTCCTCTGTCCTCCCTAGTCATCATTCAGCTTTCTGAGGCATAAAAGGTAATTTGTGAAGACCATGGCCTGGACCAGAAACATCTTACTCTCCAGACTGACACTGCCGCTCTTTAGTACTCTGGAGAGGACTGTGACAAGAAACTTTTCCAATGCAATTAGTCTTTTGATTTGCTGGCTGCTGGTATCAAGACTGTTGACTGTGGAGCCAAGCAAACTAAAGCTATTATTAGTCTCAATCTCTTTACCATCGATCATGATGCTGCCAATCTACTCTGTGGTGAGAATCTTTGTTTTGTTTTTTTTTTTTATATTGAACTTCAATCCGTATTGAAGAGTGAAGTCCTTGACCCTCTGCAGCAAGGGCTTCAGGTCATCTTCATTTTCAGCAAGCAGGATTGTGTCACCTACATTAGGCAGGTTGTTGTAGAGTCTTCCTCCAATTCTGATGCCACATTCCTCTTCATAGAGCCCAGCCTCCAGGATGATCTGTTATTTATCAATGTGTATTCATATTCCCCCCCTTTATTCTTTGTTTAGGAAGTGGATGTCACTCCTGCGTCCAAACCTGTCTTAAACTGGATGCTCCACCAAACACTGTCCACCATGGGAAGCCATGATGGCATTTGACTCCCCAATGCCACAAGGTTTAGCATCACAGCAAACCCAAATTACCTCCGTGCAGCAAATTGACAGAGGAGTGCTGTACAACTCAGAAGAATGTTCCTCCAAAACAATATAACACTACACTCTCAGGCCCAACTGACTTTTAAATACAAGGGAAATTATATATATATACTTCTAAGCTCAAGGAACTGAAAACAAATTTAAACCTCGAGTTACTATAATCAAGGATGCTTTAGGCAGAATATTAAATGATCCAGGAATTAATAAAAGAAGATGGAAAGAATATACTGAGTCACTGTATCAAAAGGAACTGGCAGACACAGAAGAACTTGATGAAATCACATATGAGCAAGAGCCTATGGTGATGAAGGAAGAAGTTGAAGCTGCTTTGAAGGGAATAGCAAAAAATAAGGCCCCAGGAACAGATGGTCTACCAATTGACATATTTCAGCTAACAGATGCTGCCCTGGACGTGCTCACCAAGATGGGCCAAGAAATCTGGAGAACAACCACTTGGCCAACTGACTGGAGGAGATCTATATTTGTTCCCATTCCAAAGAAGGGTGACTCAACAGAGTGTGGAAACTATAGAATGATATCATTGATTTTACATGCAAGCAAGATTCTACTGAAGATTATCCAAAAATGACTGGAACAGCACATCAGCAGAGAATTGCCAGAAGTCCAGGCTGGGTTTAGAAGGGGTCGTGGTACTAGGGATATTGTAGCTGACATTAGATGGATCTTAGCTGAAAGCAGGGAACACCAGAATAATGTCTATCTGTGTTTCATTGATTATGCAAAGGCATTTGACTGTGTGGAACATAACAAACTGTGGCTGACTCTGAGAAGAATGGGAATCCCAGAACAGTTGACTTTGCTAATGCGGAACCTATACTTGAACCAAGAGGAAGTCATCAGAACAGAGCAGAGCAACACTGCATGGTTCAAAACTGGGAAAGGTGTACACCAGGGTTGTGTCCTATCTCCATACCTTTTCAACCTGTATGCAGAACAGATTATCCAAGAGGATGGGCTCTATGAGGAGAAATGTGGTGTCAGTATTGGTGGAAGATCTATTAACAATCTGCATTATGCAGATGACACAACCCTGCTTGCTGAAACTGAGGAGGACCTGAAATGCTTGCTGCAGAGGGTCAAGGACTGCAGCCTTCAGTATGGACTGAAGTTCAATGTCAAGAAGACAAAGATTCTCACCACTGGAACAATTGGCAGCATCCAGATGGATGGTGAAGAGATTGAGATTGTTCACAACTTTAGTATGCTTGGCTTCACGGTCAACACTCTTGGCACCAGTAGCCAGGAAATCAAAAAACATATTACGATGGGAAAGTCTGCTGTCGAAAACCTCTCCAGGGTACTGAAGCGCAATGGTGTTACTCTGGAGAGTAAGGTGCGTCTGATACAGGCTATTGTCTTTGCAATCACTTGTTATACATCAAGAGTTGGACAATGACTAAGGAGGATAGAAGCAGAATTGATGTCTTTGAGCTGTGATGCTGGAGAAGAGTATTGAATGTACCCTGGACTGCCAAGAAAACAAACAGATTAATCCCTGAGAGGGTTAAACCAGGCTGCTCCTTGGAGGCAGGGATTCTGAGGCTTTGTCTGACATACTTTGGACATGTTGTAAGGAGGGAGAAGTCCTTGGGGAGGGACATCAAGCTTGGAAGGGTGGAGGGACAGCGCAGAAGGGGAAGACCCTCTATGAGGTGGACTGATTCAGTGACTGGAGTAATCGGGATGGTGTGTCAGAGGCAGTGCAATTGGCACAGGATAGAGCAGGGTTTAAGGCTGCTCTACATAGGGTCGCTATGAGTCGCAAACCACTCGATGGCACATACAACAATAACTTCTATAACTATCACCATTTATCTCTCTCTATATATATCCTTCTGTTAACTATCGTTGTTTCTCCAATTTCAGAGTTTCCAGAAGCATGAGGTTTAGGAAGTGGATGTCACTCCTGCTTACAAACCTGAATCAATCTGGGAACTCCACTAAACCCTGCCCATGATGGGTAGCCTTTATGGCACACCTATGGCACAGTTGTTCCATTATGCCATTTGAGACCCCAATGGCAGAAAGTTTAGTTTCACAGCAAACACAGATTACCTCAGCATAGCAAATTGACCAGAATGTTGTATGATTTAGAAGAATTTTCCTCCAGAATATAATAATAAGGAATTAAAATATAATCCCTCAGGCCCAACTTTTGTAAGAGCCCTCTAGGATGTCTTGTTGACTCTAAAGAAAGGCTTAAATAAAAACACAATCACATAATCCACACAGATCTTCAACCAAAACAAGAGCACCATCTTACAGAGTCCAGCTGCTCCATTCAACTCCAAAACGGAGACAAGAACTTAGTGCTACATGTTGTTAAGTGCCATCTCGTACCAAAACTATCAACAAAAGACCTTAACCTTATTCTGTAACTATTGTCTTTTCTGTAAGTTCATAGAGTTTCCACAGACATGTTTATGAAGTGGATGCCACTCCTACTTCCAAGCCTGTCTTAATCAGTGAGTGCTACCAAACATTGTCAATCATGTGTAACCATTATGGCCTTTGACGGACCAATGACACACCATTCAGTATTAGAGCAATTCAAAGTTATCTCAATACAGAGAATTGACAGAACAGTGCTGGACCAATTAGGATAATGTTCAATTCAAGAACAATTATAATCAGGCCCTAGGACTGTGGCCCTTAGAGAAAATGAATTTTAAATGACCCCAGGCCAGAATGAGCAAATAATTTCAGGAGCTGGACTATCTGAAAAAAATATGCATCAGGTTTGGAGAAGATACAATTTCCTGCATTACACAGTTGGCCACTGATTTAGACTTATTTGCCTGTTTCCTCCATGGTTTTATGTATGTATTGCACAATTTAAAAAGAAATACATTTTGCCATATTATTTCTCTGAGAAATTAAGATTGAAATAAAGAGTAAAATAATAATAATAAAAAAAGACCCAGGCCATGCACCCGGCTGTCATCAGCTCCAACAAGAGGCTTCTGGCCAACCAAACAATCCAAAATCTGGCCCCATCCAACACAGAGAAGGACTAACTAACTCCTCCAAAGCCACATGAGGTTTTTTTTGGTACACAATATATACACATATATTTTTTTTTCTTTCTTCCTTCTTAGCTGAATTAATTAGAAGGAAAATTTACTTTAAGTGTATTCATCTAATTCTACTTCTATAAAATGGGAAAAAAGGCATCAGTTTTTCTTTGATATTGTCCAAATACTCATTGTCCAAATTCACAAGCATATATAAAAATTTAAAATGCAATGGCTATATGAGATGCTATAGTACTGTTTAATATGGATTGAACTTAACCTCAAGAAAATAAAGATTCTCACCACTGGACGAATTGGCAGCACCATGATAGATGGAGAAGAGATGGATACAGTTAACAATTACAGCTTGCTCAGCTCCACAAACAACACTCTTAACACCAGCAGTCAGGAAATCAAAAGGTGAATTTCATTGGGAAAATCTGCTGCCAGGGATCTCTCCAGAGTGCAAAAAAGAAATGATGCCAATCTAGAGACTAATCCAGGCCATGGTCTTTAAAATTACTTGTTATGCTTCAGAGAGTTGGACAATGACTAAGGATGACAGAAGAAGAATCGATGCCTTCAAATTGTGGTGTTGGAGAAGAGTCTTGAACATACCTTGGGCTGGCAAGAAAACAAATAGGTCTGTCTTGGAGAGGGTAAAACCAAGTCTCCTTGGAGACTAGCATTTTGAAGCTCTGTTTCACATACATTGGACATGTGGCCAGGCAGGAGAGATGGGTCCTTGGAGGAGGTCATC
This sequence comes from Elephantulus edwardii, assembly GCF_000299155.1. Taxonomy (NCBI): domain Eukaryota; kingdom Metazoa; phylum Chordata; class Mammalia; order Macroscelidea; family Macroscelididae; genus Elephantulus; species Elephantulus edwardii. The sequence goes on along the minus strand of NW_006399869.1, from coordinate 2,196,248 downwards.
ATGATTGGAAGGGTGGAGAGACAGCGCAGAAGAGGAAGTTCCAGGCTGAGATGGATTGATATAGTTTGGGTCAATGGAGCTTGGTGTGTTGGAATTAGTGAGACTGACTCAGGACAAGGCAGGTTTCAGAGCTTCTGTACAGAGGATCATTATGGGTAGCAGGTGACTCAATGGCACATAACAACAACATGTGAGATGCATATTTTGTCTTTTTTACTTAATCAATTCGTCATTCTTATATAATATTGTTCTTGCTATGTTCTATCGAGTCGCCTGGGACTCATAGTGACCCTCTGTATATTAGTTCTGAAACCTACCCTAACCTGAGCCAATCTCATTGTCTTCAACAGACCTAATCCTAGACCTCCAGTCACTGAGTCAATCCATGTCATCCTGGATGTTACCTTCCTGCGTTGTCCCTCCACCCTTCCCAGCATGATCTCCTTCTCCAAGGACTGGTCCCTCCTGGCCAATTGGATGTGAGATGGAGCTTCAAAATCCTTGCCTCCAGGAAGCAGCTTGATTTTCATTTTCTTCGATTATTTCCGTTTAGGAAATGCCATGCATATTCATCTTTCGTGATTTTCTAACTCATAGTCCTTACACATTTCCTTAGACTAATTTGTCTTGCCCTCTTTCAAAATCTTCTGTTAAGCTCTTTTACTTCATCATTTCCTTCTTTTTCTTAGCTTCTCTATACCCAAGAACAAATTTTAGAATCTTCATAAATCTATCTTGGTCCTTTTTCTCCTCTTTTTAAAAAAATATTTAGTAGTTTATTTATAAAATTAGAATGTATTGTATTCCAGAACAGATTATTCCAATGTCCCTCACCCCTCATTCATCAAATTGTACAACTTGATGATTAATCTCCCTTCCCCCTGCACATCCTCATCCCTCTGCTTCCACTCACCCCACCTTGGATCCTCATACTCATTCTGTAATAATCGTTTTGTGCTCTTTTAAATTATTTTTTGGAAAAAAGTATGATTTTCATAAAGTCATTCCACAACTTATCTGCTCTTCAGCTATAAGTGTCCGTTGTATTAAATAACAAAACACATTGCATAAACATACTAAAAATCATTAATATTGGTAACATTTATATTATGTTATTTAAATATATAATGAAAAATCAATAAGACATGAATTGTGTTACTTTAAAACTATTAATATGAAAGAAGACACAAAATGCCAAAATTTAGAAAGAAAATATAACATGATTATGGATCTTAAAGATATTTTAAAAAATATGATAAATCTTATATGAACACATTGCCAAGATAAGCACCATTTGGATGATCTCTGATATTTGTTAGACTCTTTTAACTATTAAGGGTTTGTTCCTTTTTGTACTTTTATATTACCCCTTCTTTACAATTTCATAAAAAAGAGTAGCTATATATGCTTAATACATGAACTTGCAGGCAAAATTAACAATATTTGCCTAAAGAAAAAATATTTTAAGAAAGATATATAAAGTAAGAATAACACTTCTAAACTAAAAAGAAGAAAGTGTCACTTAGATGTTTGTAAATTCTATTCTAAAAATGGTGTTTTAGGGAAAATAGGGGTTTTTTTTAAAAAAAAAATTCCATTTTTTTAAATTATTATACTTATTTACAAAATTTGAATACATTAATTTCCAGAACAGATTCTTCCAATTTTCCTCACCCTCACCCATCTAATTGTATCACATAATTAATTCCTTCCTCCCCCGGTACATCCTCATCCCTCTGCTTCCACCCCCCATTATTGTAGAATATTGTATAAAATTGTATAAAATCATTGACTTTTTTTGCTCAGTCAAGTCAATGTTCTATAGTTGTCCAAAGATTTACAAACTTAATATATTGCTAATAGATAAAAGAACATATTCCCTTGTTATGTTGTTGTTGTTGTTATGTGCCGTCTAGTCGTTTGCGACTCATACCGCCCCTATGTACGACAGCCCTAAACCATGCTCTATCCTGTGCCAATCTCATTGCCTCTGACACACACATCCCGATTACCCCAGTCACTGAAACAATCCACCTCATAGAGGGTCTTCCCCTCCTCCGCTCTCCCTCCACTCTGCCCAGCATGATGCCCCTCTCTAAAGACTTGTCTCTCCTTACAACATGTCCAATGTATGTCAGACGAAGCCCCAGAATCCTTGCCTCCAAGGAGCAGCCTGGTTTAACCATCTCTAGAATGAGTCTGTTTGTTTTCTTGGCACGTCAGTGTACACGCAATACTTTTCTCCAGCACCACAATTCTCCTTCTATCCTCCCTAGTCATTGTCCAACTCTCTGATGCATAACAAGTGATTGCAAAAACCATGGCCTGTATCAGGCACACCTTAGTCTCCAGAGAGACACTGCTGCTCTTGAATTTATTAAGCAATAAGGGGGTCTCTGTTAAATAAAATCTATCCATCTGAAAAATACAGTTAATTGTGTCCTTCCCGGCAGGTAATTTAGCAATACATAAAGCTATACAAGGCTTTTTGGTGTTTTGGAGGGGTATTAATTTATTCTTATATTGTAAGTTGCTATAAAAACTTTACAATATTATATTTATTGTATATAAACACTTTACCTAATTTCTATAGATTAAATCACTGAGCCCAGTGAAGTAAGACAACTAATTTTTGCTTTCAATTTCATTCCAATATATATCATAAAATTTGGTTAGTATGACAGTGTGTCTGTAGAAGGTGACAAGCTGGTAACTGCAGTGTGAAAGCTATTTCATTTTTTTTTCTCTTTAAAGAGTTACTGGATTGTTAAATTAAATTTTATTCCTGTAGGATACAACAGACACCTAAAAACCAGGTGTTTGACTTCCCATATCTACAACTGAGTTCTGTAATAAGGAATTACAAAGCCAAGCTTTTGGATTATTAATTCAGTGGATATAATAAAGAATTATTATGTTGTTAGAATCATAATATAATAGAAATAAACTAATAAGTTATTTTGGCTTTTAAAATAATGGATTTGACTCTTATCTTTTACTTATATTTCATTGGGTAATACTATGCTATACAGTTAAATTTAGCCTTAAAAATTTAATTAAGAGCGTTATCCTTTCCTCTAGAAATGTAGTGAATAATTCTTAATAGAAAATCAGTCAATTATTACTAATACAGATTAAAGAAACACATTTCTCATCTCTAGAATAATTTTTGGTTTTTTTTAATTATTATTTTAACAAACATTTACAGAAAAGCTGACTTTTCATTCATTATTGCCCTTTTTCCTCCCTATCCCTCTAGTTAAAAAGAAAAACCAAAACACACAAAAATCAACAATCAAAACTGTTCTAAGGAACTCATGCAATATTATTCAAAATGGTTGACTCTGGAGAACATTATGCTGAGTGAAATATCCCGGTCACAAAAGGACAAATGTTATATGATGCCACTGTTGTAGAATGGGACTAGCCTTGGGGTTGGGGAGATACTGAGTAAGATGGGTTCAATAATGTATACTGCACTGAAACAGAGGAGGGAGAAAACTGTTTAAAAGAGATATATGACTAGCTATTTCTGTCATCACAGGAGACTAGAGCGAGGGCTACATGGTGGAGGGGACCTGGGGGAGGGTTTGTAAAACAATGAAAGAATCCTTTCTTTTACTTTTCCATAATTTTTGACTCATGTACTTATAACTTGTTAGTCAAATTTGTGTCTTCTAGGTTGCAACACCCCCATGATACATCTTCAAGGATATGAACATGTTCGGCCAAGCACAATCAATAAGAGTGCATCTAAATTCGAAAATCAATCTCCATAATAGTCTATGTGTTTCCTACTGCCAAAGGGGCCCTTTAGGGTAGTGAGAGAAGATCTTCACCCTGAAACTCACAGCGTCCCTTTTCAGCAGGAAGTAACTAAGAGAATACGCCATCCCCTTTTCCTTATGAATCAGGGTGAAGTCTCTCTCAGGGAGGAGTGATAGGGAATGGCAAAGGACACACTTACAAAGGAGATTAATCAGAACTGGCTTTGACAAGCACTGTGGCAATTGAACAATTAAAACAGACATTCGGATGGCGGGGAAGAAGAACAAACTGGGGAGGAGGGTGGAGAGAATGGTGCGGCAATGAAGGAGTGAAAGCCCAGAATCCCTGTGAATGTTCATTGAAACTAATAATAAAAACAAAAAACTGCTCTTTTATAAAAAAATCACTTTAAAAAATTACTGATTTATTGTTTTATAATTAACACACTTTTTAAAAGTATGTGTTTGTTGCACTTTGACATTTAGCAGGCACACACACACAAAAAAATTTAAAAAAACTTAGAAGAGTTGTTGTTACTTTTGTTGTTTACCATCTAGTCTGAACTGATCCTTTTAGTCAGAGCTGGTTTTTTTTTGTGGTTGGTATATCTCACAGGAGGATATTGATCATCTTTCTCCTACAAACAAGCTGGTAGGTTCAAACCACATACATTTGTATGATCAGTACAATTACTTATCACTAAGTTACCATAAATTCCTTAGAAAATAGCAGAACACGTTGTGGTGGTGGTGGTGTGTGAGCAAATCAGAACAAACTCATAGCTGACTCTCCAGTGAGCTCTCAGGGGCAGTTAAGAAATTGTCCATCCTTTTCCACAGAGCAGCTGGTCGAACCATGAACCTTTGGAATTACAGCACAGCTATTATTATATTTAAGGTTCTGAATAGACATTTATTTCACATTCTAATGTATTACTTCATACATGATGATTAACTAAAACCTCAGTTTTCCTATCCATCGAAATAGGTATCGTGTCAATATTTCAAGATCTCAGCTATTGTATTGTTAATCGTTGTGCATGAAGGTATAAATTTTAATGAGAACTTATTTTTTTCCCTCTCTTGAATTTTGATAAGAAGACAGTTTCAAAGAAACAATTTCAGAAACTTCAGTTCTATTACAACAAACTAAACATATTTCCAAGTAGAATTTTTATTCTAAGGCAAAAATAATCGGACTTCACAAATGTGAAGTCAATGTATCTTGCTTGCTTCTCTTTTAAGCATTACAATGCTCTCAAAATTCTAAAAGTAAGAAGAGATCTATGCCATATATAGTGGTAAAGAGACAACATTTCTCAATTCCACATACATTCAGAGCATTTCTCCTATGTGAGCATATAAAACCATTTCCTCTAGTGAGACAATAAAAGAGGGACATATGAAAATCACTATTCTCAAAATACAAGATAGTAGAATTAAGCATTTATTAAGAATTGAGCATCATCCAGAGGAGTTCACAATTTAATTTATATCTAATTTAAGCAGCTAAATGTGCTGCATTTTGATTAGAGGCTGCTATGACTATGAGCTGTGACTTTACTCCTTAGAGGGAAAGATCACTTTTTACAAAGAACATTTTCAGATCAATTTTTGGTATCATGAATAATGATGTTTTGACATTGTTCAGTAACTATACAATTAAACCTAATGCACTAATTTAAGCTACACAGTGAATGTAATTTTCCCTCACGGTATGATGTTTGAATCATCAGTCTCCTCTTTGCATCCTTTAATTTGATCTGTTTCCATAACAACCATTGAGATTTATTTTTAATGATTTTACTTTCTTATAAATACCAAGGCTCTTGAAAGGTGTCATGTCTTTAACTTAATATCTCTTGCTTTCTTAGATAATTATTCTACTAAAAATGTACATTTCATTCATCATTGCCTTCAGCAGTACTTAGAAAAGACTTTGTATTAGCTACTGAAAACAATATGTAATAAATGAGCAAATAAGAATAAATTAAAAGAAAAAAGAGAAATGATATAAAGGAAAAGAAGAGAATGTACTTGCTACACAATAAGCAACTAGCCCACTGATGCAGGGAGCTAAAAAAAAGACTGTTGAAAATAAGCAAATAAATTTAATATACTCTACCAAAACAAGATAAAGGTAAACAACCCAACTGAAAAATGGGCACAGGATATGAATAGACATTTCACCAAAGAAGACATTCAGGCGGCAAACAAACACATGAAGAAATGTTCAAAATCCCTAGCTCTAAGAGAGATGCAAATCAAGACAACTATGAGATATCATCTGGAACCCTTATTCACTGTTGGTGGAAGTGTAAAGTGGTACAACCACTATGGAAGGCAATATGGCGTTTTCTCAAAAAGTTGCAAATAGAAATATCATTTGGCCTAGCAATTCCACTACTGGGAATATACCCCAAAGAAATGATCACTGCCACCCAAGCAGATATATGCACATCCATGTTTATTGCGGCTTTGTTCACAATAGCAAGAGGTTGGAAACAACCTAAGTGCCCATCAGCAAACAAAAGGATAGAGAAGCTGTGGTATATTCACACAGTGGAAACTATGCTGCATTCAGAAACAAGAAACTCATGAAATATCACTCAAAATGGGTGACCCTGGAGGACATTATGCTGAGTGAAACATCTCAGTCACAAAAGGACAAATACTGCATAGTGCCACTGTTGTAAACGAGACTGACATAGGGGTTGTGGGGGGGGCGAGACTGAGAAAGACTAGATAAATTATGTATATTAAATTGAAACAGATGAGAAAAAGAACTGTTTAAAAGAGATGTATGATTAGGTATTATTGTCATGTCAGGAGTCCAGAATAGAGGCTTCATAGTGGAATGGAATTGGGGGGAGGGATTGTATAACAATGAAAGAATTTTGCTTTTGCTTTACAAAGAGAAGAATGAACTGGAGGGGATGGGTAGGCTTGGAAAAAAGTGTAACAGAGAATGAATGGAAATCCAAAATCTCTGTAAATTTTCATTAAAATTAATAATAATAATAGAACAGAGCCAGAACTAAGAGAAACAATACCTTTCACAATAGCTAAT
>NW_006399869.1:2187096-2189100 GCF_000299155.1 Elephantulus edwardii | reverse complement strand
ATGACATATTGCATTTAATAAAATTGTAAAAATATAAAATGCTCTCTCACTCACTTTATGCCCTATGTTTAAGTTATTAATCCATTCCACATGTTATTAAGTTCCTATTATGTTCTAAGAATTGAGGATATAGATGTAAATAGGACATATCATGGTATATATGTATATATTTGTTGTTGTTAATTGTCTTGGAGTAGAGCACAACTCATAGTGGCCCTAAGAATAAAAGAACTGTAGCCCTTCTACAACTGTCGACATTTATCAAAGTTCACAGAGCAGAAGTTTCTGGAGGGTGTGTGTGTGTGTGTGTGTGTGTAAACAGAGAGAGAGAGAGGAAAAATAACCACAGAAAATTGTAAGTATTTCCAAGTAAATATGAACCTGTGAAATAAAAATAAAACCACAGCTGGTATGAATGAGTAAAGCATGTGTTTTCGCTGTTGTATACCATTGAGTTAGAACTGGCCCACAGATGACCTCCAGTGGGCTTTCAGAGTCACATAATCAGACAGCAGGAGATTGTTCATCCTTCTCCTACAGAGTAGCTAATGGATCTGACCCATGTACCTTTGGATTGCAACTCAGCTTCTTGCTACTAGGCCACCAGGCCTCCCTTGAGTGAAGCATAGTGGGGTACAATGTTAGAAGTAATTCTATTCACAGTTGTCAGGGTAGGTATCTTTTGTACCAAGTTCTACAGGAGAGGCCACTAGCTATTGAAAAATCTAGAAAAGTAATTTTTAGGCATTGTTGATGTTTTTATGTCCTGTCGAGTCACCTGTGACCATAGCAACCTTATGTACAAGAGCTCTGAAATCTTCCCTGTCCTGAGCCAGTCTCACTGACTACTCCACACCTACCCCTATTGCCCAGTTACTGTGTCAATCCATCTCATCTAGGGTCTTCCTTTCCTGTATTGTCCCTCCACCCTTCTGAGCATGATGTCCTTCAAGGATTGACTGGTCCCTCGTGGCTATATAGTGTATGAGAGAGAGCTTCAAAATCCCAGCCTCCAAGGAGAAACTTGCATTCACCTTCTCTAAGACAGACCTATTTAATTTCTTGGTAGTCCATGGTATGTTCATGACTTTCTCCAACACCACAGCTCAAAGGCATTAATTCTTCTTCTGTCATCCTTATTCATTGTCCAGATTTCTGTTGTAGAGTAAGTAATGACAGCTGGTTGTCTTTGCTGCCTAGAGTGATTTCTTAGTCCCAGCACAGGATTGCATATATCATAGGCTTCAAATAGAAACCTACAGGTCACTGCTGTCACTGCTGGTGAGTCCACTGCTTGATCCCCTCTCCCTGACCCAGAAGCACAGAGGCCACAGACTTTCCACCGTGACTGGTCAACCTGCTCTTTGTGCTGCTGAACTCATATTTCCTACACCAGTACAAAGCTTGCCCACTTGAACCCTCAGACCACTGCTGATGTTACAGACTTGCAGATAAAACTGAACTCAAACAAGTGATTTCATAAAAATAAGGAACAACGAATTACTCACAGGGAAACAACAGTAGCTACGCCATTCATAGCAAGAAGAAATCTACACAAAGAAGCAGAAGTCAAGTTTAAACATTATGAAAAAGAAAACTAGCCTTCTTCTAAACCATCAGACCAGAATGAGAATTTAATGAATATCCTGGAGGTAGGAAGGCAGAAAAAATACATTTCTATAGAGTTTTATGAACTTATGCTGAAGAAATTACAAATGATGGAAGACAGAATAGAAACTATTAAAAAAGAGATGTTGTTGTTATTGTTATGTGCCGCCGAGTCATTTGCAACTCATAGCGACCCTATGTACAACAGCCCTAAACTGTGCTCTATCCTGTGTCAATCTCATTGCCTCTGACAAACCCATCCCGAGTACCCCAGCCACTGAATCAATCCACCTCATGGAGGGTCTTCCCCTCCTGCACTGTCCCTCTACTCTACCCAGCATGATGTCCCTCTCTAAAGACCTGTCTCTCCTTAAAACATGTCCAAAGAATGTCAGA
>NW_006399869.1:2170797-2185071 GCF_000299155.1 Elephantulus edwardii | reverse complement strand
ATTGCATGTTCAATCTATCTCTGCCTGTAAGAGTTGGTAGAAATCATCTATTTCTTCTTCTTTGGCTCTGGTTGTTGGTGCATATATCTGGATGATAGTAGTGTTCACTGGACTTCCTTGTAAGCGTATGGATATAATCCTATCACTCACAATCAAGACAGAGAGAGTAAAACCAACAAAGTTGTTCCAGAAATAATACAAAAATATGAAAATGTAGGGAGCTCTGCTGGCCTAGTGGTAAGAAGCTGCACTGTAATCCCAGAGATATTTGGTTTGAATCCATCAGATGCTCTATTGGAAAAGGAGGGGCAATCTTCTCCTGTATCAGTCAGATCCAATTTGACAGTACACACACACACATACATGATAAAATTTAAAAATATGAAAATGCAAATCAGACTAATAAGACCACAGTCAAAGAAATATCCAACATATTAGAGGGTCAGAAAAAGCAGGATAGAAAACATGGGACAGCAACTCAGCAAAAGAGAAGACAGGATCCTAAATGAGAACCTTCTAGAAGACAAAAAATGGAGAGAAGTAGGGGAAAATGGAGGAAACATTAGAATTGTGGGATGGTGTCAAGTGAGACAACGTATATGTGATGGGAATTCCAGAACAGAAAGAAAAGGAATAAAACACTTGGAAAATTGTGGGGAAAGCGCGGGAATAAACATTTGCAGCTATCATGAAAAATTAGAAAATACACTTTCAAGAAGCTCAAAGAACACCAAGTAGACTATCCTCCCCAATGATAAGGATAAGATTGAGGCATATCATAGTCAAATTCTCCAAAATCAAAGACAAGGATAGAATATTAAAAGCAGCATGAAAAAACAGTTCCCTACAAAGGACAACCAATTATATTGAGCTCTGACTTTTTTGCACAAACTATGCATGCAAGAAGATAATGGGATGACATATACCAGCTGAAAGAAACCAGTAGTTGGAAAACATGGACTTGGTGACAGCCCAGGATGATGTACTTGTAAATCTGTCCATCAGCCAGGAAGGAGAAAATAATTAATCTGCAGAAAAAAAGCAATTTAGGAAATTTGTGAAAACAAGACTAGGTCTACAAGAAATACTAAGGAAAGTACTACACAGAGAGATAACAAAGCAAACTGGATGAACCAAAGTAACTAGCAACAATAGTAAAAGTAACACTGTAAAATGGCAACCATAAACACTGGATGGTCAATAATCCCACTCAAAGCTAGTGATTTAAATGTTCCAATTAAAAGATAAAATAATAATAGAGTTAAAATATAAATCAAATCAATATTTTGCCTAAAGAAAGATGCATCTAAGAAACCAGGAGAAAGATATATAGAAAAATCCTCACCACTGGACTGATCAATAACATCATTATATATTCAGAAAATATTGAAGTTGTCAGTGATTTCCACCTTACTTGGATACATAAACAACACTCTTGGCACCAGCAGTCAGGAAATCAGGAGACATATTGCACTGAGAATGTCTGCAATTAGGCATATCTCCAAATTATTAAAGGGTAATGATTTCAATTTGAGGACTAAGGTGCTTCTGATTCAGTTCAGGGTTTTTTTACAGTCACTTGCTATGCATCTAAGAGCTGGACAATGAATAGGAATGACAGAAGAATTGATGCCTTTGAGCTGGAGGAGAGCACTGAACTTCCCATGACTGGCCAGGAGCACAGATGGTTATGACTTGGAGAGGATGCAGCTGGAGGGTGCTTTGCCTCACATACTTGGGCATGTTGCTCGAAGAGGCTCTTCCTTTGAGTGCGACAAGATCTTGGGAAGGGGGTAGAGGGTAGAGGTGTGGCAAAAGATAGGAAAACTCTCAATCAGGTGGATTGACATAGTAACTGCCAGAATGAGCTCTTGTGTGTCAGGAAGTGTTTGGACGGCACAGGATAGAAAAGGGTTCAGATCTTTTCTTCATGGGATCACTATGAGTCATACTCAACTTGCCAGCATCTAACAACAACAACATCCTCTTTGGTTTTCTTTAAATCAGCGTACCTCATCCAGGACTCTGTGCTGAGAGTCTTGAAAATGAATTCTTAGCTGATACACATGATTAGAAGTGACAGAAACATCTCTGTAAAACATATAATGGATCATTTTGTTCTCACCCAAGTACATTCTAAATGTAGCCTCAGAGAGCCAACACTGATCACATGAAAATAATTTTCTTTGCACTTATTTTTTTTAACAACCTAAAATAACATTTCTTTAAATCTTCCTATTTTGAATTCCACAGATTTTCCAACTCTAATCAACATAAAGAACCTGGAGAGAGGAAGAAAGGCATCCAAGCGTGGAGTTCCATCCTTCATAGGGTCACTATGAGTTGCCTGCGACTCGAAGGCACCTAACAAAAATAATATCACCACAGAGAGAGAGATCAGCTGGCCCAGTGAACAGAAAACAATGCTACGAAGCCCAAGGTGGGTGACTTTTAATCCGTTGCCCTCAGGCCTGTCTTTCATTGTTTTTGTTCAGACATTCCTCTAGGTCGTAGAGCCCTGGTCTACAAGTTGCCGTACTGTGTTCACTTTTGGTTGCTGTGAGGCTGAACACTGTGGCACTGGTGTGTCGAATGAGTTAATGATTGGCTACCCAATGCGGAGAGAAAGTGGGGTGGAGCTCCTCTATTAAAACAAGCGTGGAAGGAGGAGTGGCAGCCACTTCCATAATAGCTTGCCTCCGGAAACCCTATGAACTGGGAGAGAGGATAAAAGGCACCCAAGCATCCAGGACTCTCCTTCATAGGGTCGCTATGAGTTGCCTGCGACTCGAGGGCACTTAACAACAACAGTCAACATAAAATCATACATTTTATTATGCGTAATTCTTATGATTACTTTTGATTTCTTTTTAAATGTAATATTGGAATTCTTATTTGATTCAGTAAATTCATTAAAGGCACAATTATTACAGATTTCAGTTAATAAATAAAATTGTGTTAAAATAAACTTTACATAAAGATACCTAGTCTGTTTCTCATAAAAGGGAGATGCTTTGCCTCTCCACTCCTAATTTTTCACATCTTAAGTTATAATAGGACATTTGCTTGAAAGTATAATTTCTAAGACTCTTGAGATTTTATTCATTTTGAATAATTTTATATTAAATAAATACTTCTGCATTAAAAAGCTAGCCTTTTCTGAGGACATTCTTTGATATAAAACCGTTTACTGAGAATATGATAGTGAAAGAGTCTAATAAATTTTCTTCTTTTACATGTTAATGAATGCACAGCAGAAAATAACCTTAAAAGACACATATAATCATTATAAAATATATGTCTATTTCATTTGGTCTTATACCACATCATGATGCATACATATCTTATTTTGGTCTTTGATCTATTTAGTCAAATATACCTAATTCCAATAACTTTTTATTATTCCCAAACTGAGGGACAGTATAGTAGACCACTGGATTTAATCTCTCTGGATACCTAGTATATCCAATGTCATTGTGTCACTTTAGAAAAGTTTCTTAATACCTCTGTACCTCAGTTTCCATACAATGGGGATAATATAATCATAGTTACCTAATAGGATTGTTTGAGGATTAAAGAATGAGAATATGTATAAAACACTCAAGAAAGAACCTACCCTATAAGAACCAGTCATCATCATCACCATTATTTATTATTTGCTAAGATTTGTTTCAAGGGAAATCCAGTCTTTGAATCAACAGTGCAACTCCTACATTCTATGCTACTAGAACTCTTTCTAGGGTCATATCATTGCTGATATTCCCTGTCTTCCCTAGAAATATATTGAAGCATTCCATCTCTAATTGCATCAGCATAATAATTATGATAAAAATGATGCATATCACTTTCTGTTCTATTCATCTAGTTCTATAAATAATGCTTTATACTGCCTCTGATAAATTTAAAGATCACTGGTTTAACACGGACACAAGATAAGAACAGAAAATCACAGACACTTGCATCATTCCAAGGTAAAGAATGATATGACTGATATCAAACTGGGTCATGAGGAAAAGGTATCATTAATCTTTTTTAGCCTGTGAGATTCTCAATTTGATAAAGTTCCTTTCATTCAGAAGGTCAAGAACTGCAGCCTTCAATATGGATTGAAGCTCAACATCAAGAAAACAAAGATTCTTACTACTGGGTCAATTGGCAGCATCATCATAGATGGAGAAGAGACTGAGATTGTTAACAGTTTCAGCTTACTTGATTCCACAATCAACCTTTGGTATTAAAAGCAAAGAAATAAAAAGCGAAATTGCATTGGGACAACCTGCTGTCAGAAACATCCCCAGAGTACTGAAAGGCAATGATATCAGTCTAGAGACTAAGGCACACCTGATCCAGGCAATAATCTTCACAATAACTTGCTGTGGATCAGGAAACTGGGCAGTGACTAAGGATTATAGAAGAAGAATTGATGCCTTTGTGTTGTAGTGCTGGAGAAGAGTACTGAGCATATATGGACTGATAAGAGAACAAACAGCTCTGTCCTGGGTAGAGAGAGAAATATGACTGCTCCTGGAAGTAAGGAATTTGATGTTCTGTCTTACCTTTTGGGCATGTTCCCAAAAAGGAATTAGGCCTTGAGGACATCATGCTTGGAAGGAAGGAGGGACAGCATAAAAGAGGAAGACACTGAAAACAATGGATTGACTCAGTCTCTGCTGCAATGGGGGTAGGTTTGTTGGAGACAATGAAATTGTCTCAGGATAGATTAGGGTTCAGAGTTGTTGTCCATATGATCGCTATGAGCTGCAAGTGACTCAACGGCACATAACAACATCTATATACTGATCATTACTTACATTTTCCCTTTAGTCCTATACCCATTCTTCTATATTTTATCTCAAAATGATAGGATTTGGAGTCTTAAGCAGATCTCTCCTTCACATTCACATATGTTTTACAGACTACCAGTACTGACTTGATGATAGATAAAATAGGAATTTGTTAAAGATAACTGGTTAGTGTTAAAGGGAACTGGTAGATAAAAAAGAAATTGAAAGGACTTGTTCCTTCATGTTTGCCCTCTATATTTTATCATCCAGGAGCTCTGGTGACAAGTGTTATGTTGCTTGTGAAAAGTGCAACAATGAATGAATGGAATTCCAAAATCTCTGTAGATGTTCATTGAAATAAAAAATAGATAAATAAATTTGAAAAAAAAAAGTCATTGTTTAGAATCCATTAGCTGCTCCATGGGACAAACTATTGACAATCTTCTCTCAAAGATTTACAACAGCCATCAACTGATAGAGGTTGCTTTGAGTCAGAATCAACTTAATAGTAGTGATTTCATTTTGGGGGATTAGTGTGTTTATTTATGTAACTATCACTCCAACAACACTTTTCAAATAGCAGTGGGTGTTAGATTCCATTTCTAATATGTTTAATCTCCCTGAGCTATCTATATAGATTCTGTGTCCATCTCCCCATTCCACCCCACCCCTCTACATATAGAAGAACTAAGATGTATTTCTCCTTTAGTGATTTGAGCCTTAGATCCCCAGTTTCTGCCCACAAAACTCCTCAGGGTTCAACTAGGTAATACTCCCTCCGTTAGAGCTCAGTGGCTCAGCTCCTCAAGCTTCCTAGCTTCCTCTCATTTCTGTAAATCCCATTGTCCTCCTTTTCTTATTCCTTCATAGACAAAGTTTTTTCTTGTGTGACTTCTTGCCTTTGAAGTTCCTCTAATATGCGATTAAATAATTTATATTCTCTTTCTTAAAATTACTAATGCAGTTTCTGTTTTTTTCTTACTGGATCTCAATTGATGTCAATTACTACTGGTGGCATTTGGCAAGGAACTAGGAAAAAAAACCCATAATGATATAAAGGTGAAAAGAAAAAGTACAGAAGCTTTACAGTTTACTAAGTAACATGGATGGTTTCCTGTAAGACTCAAATGGCAACTGACCTTAACATAATAGAACATAGTCTACAAAGACAATATTCTACACTAATTTGGTAAATAGCAACTTGTTTCTTAAAAGCTTACAAATAGATATCAAAGGTGCAACTATTAATCTTTGCATCTGGAACAAAAAGAATAAAGAAAAGGGGGAAAAAATCTTATTATTTCAAAGGACTAATGGATCATGAAGAGTGCTTTGGTGGTCTATTGGTAAGAGACTGTACTGCAATCTCAGAAGCATATGGTTCAAATCCACTAGCTGCTCCATGGGAGAAGGATGGACAATCTCCTTCTGTATGATTATGAAAACCCACTAGAGGATCAGCTATGAATCAGTTTTTACTTGATTCATGCAACAATAACAACTATGGATGATGGCAGAGCTTTGATGATTTACTGGTAAGGAATTGCCCTGTTCTCTCAAAGGTATGGTTCAAATCCACCAACTGCTCCATAGGAGAAAGATAGGCAATCTCCTCCAAGTGATTTAATGCCTCTGAAAACCAGCTGAAGTGTCAGCCAGCAAAGGGTAGGTTTTGAATTGATGGTATACCACAACAATGGACCATGAGAAATTCAGTTTCAACTGTTTGAGGCCAGAAGGATTACAGGGAGCAGGTTACAGCTGCTGATAATTCTGAAAAAGATAACAATAATTTTTATTATTCTAGATTAGAATAAAAAATATGAAACAAAATGAAATTATAAACCAGGGTTACCAGTTTAACTGAAAGGAAGTCTGAGAATGTGACCTTTAATATTTTTTCAAACCAGGAGGGGGAAAAAACCCCAAATAACCATAAAACGACTCACACCCATTACTCAACTTGCAGCCAAAGAATTGATAATATGAAAGAAAAAACATTTCTTAGAATAATCAACTATACAAGATCAAAAGGCTAGTATTAATGCCAGGAATAAAGTTTAGAGGGTAGAAAAGGATAGAATAGAAGGGAAGATAGAAACAAGAAAGAGAAACAGTGGGAAGAATGCTATCTCACCATGGGAGATTTTAATCAATGTAACTAGAATGTGTTTGAAATGTTGAATGAAAAAACAGTTTTCTCTGTAAATGTTCACTCACATCACAATGAAAAGTTAATAAAGTATCAAATTTTTTTCTCTACTAATTTATTTACAAAATTTGAATACAAGTTTGAACAAATTCTTTCAATATCCCTCACCCCCACCCATCAAACTGTATATTCCAATGATTAATCTCCCCGCCCCCTTCACATCCACATTCCTCTGCTTCCAGGCTCTCCCACCCCTCATGAATCACTATACTCATTCTACAATAACAGTTTTATACAATATTTATCCTTGTGGGACTGAGTTAGTTCACCTAGCATAATGCTCTTCAGGCCCTCCCAAGGTAGGTAATAATTTACAAAGTTATTGCTCCAGAAACTATTTTGGTCTCATATTTTCTTTAAAGGAAAGAAAATAGTTGAAAGCCATATAAGAGACAATTTAGATGTAGACATAGCAAATAATACAAGAAGAAAACTATCCCAAAGGATGAAACCAGAAGATACAAATAGCTGTAGACCAGACAGATAACCTATGGACAGAACCCATTCATGAAACTTTCCTCTCCAAGTTAAAAATATCTGATAATATTAGTCCAGAATATGATGGTTTCTCCCTTCTTACTGTTTTTCTATATTCTAAGTATCCATTCAGTTGTCTCTTGTTATTTTCCTTCAAGCCAGAAGTAACTCATAGCTAGCCCATCAATGAGTTTTCAAAGGCTGTAAATCATACAGAAAAAAATTGCCAATCTGTGTCCTCAGAGCAGCTGGTGGATTTGAATTCCCTATCCCTAAGTTACCAATGCAACTTCTTATCCACTAGGCCATGAGGTACATGGCTCATGGATAATTCATTATTAAAATCATCACCCTAGGAGACTAATATGTAACTCAGAGATCATGGAATCGAGATTAATTAAGTGAAAGAAATGTGAATTACCTCCTTATGGAAGAAGTGACTACTTTTTAATGGGATTGTATTCAAACTCTGGTGGCCTAGTGGTAAGAATATGTGGTTACTCAGTCTCATATGGACAAATGCTGAATAAGACCATTATTGTAAAAATAGAAGGATATTAGTAAAGCATGTATGGAAACTCAAGGAGGGAAAAAATGGGGAGGATCCAGGTGAAAAGACAAGGTAATGATAGGCAAGGTCCAATAGTGATCAATTTTTTAAAACACAATGTGTAACAGTGATTATATGAATTGCAATTTGAATTGAATGAAGAATTGTGTGAGACACAATGTATACAAACTTTGTAAGTAAACTAATAAACAAAGAAAAAGGAATCTGTGATGCAATGCTGAAGGCACATGGTTCAAGTCTACCAGTTGCTCCACTAGAGAAGTATGGCCAATTTTCTTCCAATGCAATAATTGCTTCTGAAGAGCCACTGGAAGGTTACCTAAGAGTTAGTTCCAACTCGATGGTATGCACCAACATCCACAACATTCAAATATTTCTTGAATATTTGGTGACCAGAGCATAAACCAGAGCAAAGATTGGCTAAATAACCGCAAATTCAATCTCATTTCCTGATCACATATGAAGACATTTGTCAAAGTTTTTTTACTTCAATTGGACTTGATTTAGTCTTAGCTAATAAGTTGTAACCATACACCAATTTAAAGGTACTTTATAATAGGTCACATACAGTAATGTTCATAGTGTCTTAATTTTCTTTCGTGACCTAGCAAAACATTTTGGTTAAGAGGATAATATCAAAAGATGGAAGGCGTCTGCATCCTCAAATCACTATTTGTTAGTGATATTTCAAAGACAAGTGTCCAAGATAGATGACATCATGATAAGAGAAACTTTTTTGTGGAGTGTTTGGTTTTCTTTTAAAAATTATATTAAAGAACTGAAATTTTGTAAATTGTACACTAACATTTAGAGATTACAGCATCAGATTTTAAAAGATTAATTACCAGGGCACAAGTGTAAATAACATGTTTTTATATTTTCTTCTTAGATTAATTAAGTGACAAGAAAATGTCTAGAAAACAGTAGTTAAAATGGAAAATAATTGACTTGAAATGTGTGGTTTCTAGTCATCCTTTTACTATTTAAAAGCTAAATGACACTGAAAAATTAGTTCATTTCTCTGGATAGCAATACATAGCTATAATATGAAACTACTATTTGCTTAACTACATGACAGTCTGTTTGCTCCAAATTGTTCCAACAAAAGGCAATTAAGCACTAAAACCAAGGTTAAAAGAATATAAATTTTAATTTTAAGTAACTATTTAAAGTCCATTTTAGGAATAAATATTATATAACACATTTACTTCAGAGATAGATGTTAACTCAGGCAGAGCATCCTGTAGTTTCATTGAAAAGGAAAGTTTACAAAAGATTGTTAGGGTGACAGTAAAGAGTTAATAAAAATTATCATTGCAAAGGATCAATTTATGCCCTTTTACGTGGAATAAACAGTTTTGATAAATTTCTTGCACACCTCTCCAAACCCTAAGTTTTCGCACAACATGATGTAATGGAATTTAGGTAAAAATTTACACTTCTATCCCTCTTTTATCAATTGAAAGACTTTTTTCAGATGTCTTTCTTGATGTACACTTAGTAATGCTTACTTAGAATCATTATGATCATATAAAACAATGAAAAGTGCCAATTCCAAAGCATAAACTTTTTGAAAGTTATTTTCTTGGCTATATTTATTTAAAAAAATGTTAATAAACTAATAAAACAGGATGAAAAATAATCATTACAAAATTACAAAATAATAATTAAAATACAAATAAATGCCAATTAAAAAACTTAATAGCTGTATAGAATTTTCCTTCTTGAAATCAAAGTGAAGAAAATTATAGTTCAAATCTAAGGAAAAGAACATTTAAAATTACTTTTTCTAACACAATTTGCCCAAAAACTGGAACGTAATAGCTAACCCAAACATTTCATTTGCACTAGAAAAGATAAAAATGACCATATTTTTATGTTATTCAAATTACTCTGAACTAATTAATTTTATAATTCAACATAAGTTTATAATTTTTAAATTCCTTTCCTACGACTTTAGGTAAATGCAGAAAATATAATTTTGATTTTTCATTGTCTTTCTATGCTTGTTTTCTTCCATTGATTACCTTATATAGGAACAGAATCCAAGCATACAGATTAGACACTTCTTTGAAGTCACAAACTAATGAAGAGATGATATTAAAAATTAATTGAAAAAGGAATGAGATGTTTACTTTAATTCAAGCCCATAAGTTAAATGATGGTAAAATGGCTTTATGTCTGACTTATGTCATGAATTAAAATCTGTGTGAAAATTATAATACAAGTGCAAATACTATACTATAAACAAGGATAATGTTAACTTAGCATGTCATTATCTTACTCATGTCCTTAGTACAAATTTGCACACAAACCATTTTGAGGTAAAATAACTTTCCACTCACCAATGTGGAGGCTTGTGAGGCATCAGCCAAATCCCCTGTAATCTCGGGTGTTCGCGTGTTGTTGGGGATTCTGTGAGGGTTACGGGCTATCGCTTCACACCAGCCCAGCATTTTCTCCTTCCTCTTATCCCTTTTCAATTTCTGAAATTCTGAAAATAATTTACATTCCCTGAAATAGGTCAATTATTTCAGTTGTCGGTTTTGGAAAACACACAAAATTGAAATTAAACCAGTAATTTAATGAAATATCAATGAAGACAACTTAACCAGGAGTCATGTAGAGGAAAATAAGTATGCTGAATATTAATAATATCCTAGAGCCACAGGAAAATGAAAACAGTATTTATTTTTTCAAAGGCTTAGCATACTTTCAATTCTTATGTATAGTACTTCTAGAAAACGGGATGTTCTTGTACCAAATTTTAAGTTATTTTTATAGTTCGGTGTCAAATTCTAAATGTTACTTCCTGAGTTTGTAACATAAAGTTTTTACCTTCAGAGATAAGAAAAGACCCTGTTTCTGATATATCTACATATTTCACTGACATCTACATTTTGGTATAGCTTTTCAGTGATATGTTCCAGAGATGCATAATAAATTGAACCCATTCTGGCAGTGACATGATTATCTTCCTTATAAAATTCTGCCAACTAAAGAAGGAAAAAATTTAATATAGGTATAGTAAATTTGGAATGTAACAGCATTACTAGTATAATGTATTCAGAAACAATGCTAATAAAATTCTTACTACATCAATTGAAAAATATACCACAATTCTCTCAGCTTTTTCACTACTTCAAATTTAAGCTTTTTATTTTGTCCCCAAGAAAATTATATCAACAATGACTTTTAATGTAATGGAGAAAACATTGCTTTTCTTGTAAAGTTTTAAAGCCTACTTTATCACTCCACTACCCTCGGTAATTAGAAATAGTTTATTGCAAGTCTTTAGTCAAATGCATTACACTGTCAATTAAATATCAGAAATAATGTGGAGTAATTATTTTTCACAGCATCCAAAGCAATTAGCAATCTGCTGGTTTATAACATTTCAGGGATTCAAAATAGCACAACTCATAGCTCTAAGAAAGGTAACATAAAGAAAGATATACTCTAGATTACAAAACACTTAAGCTAAATGGATATGAATGATGAAAATACAGAAAATATAAGCAAAAATGTTTCACAAAAATTAAATCTAAGACAATGAGATGAATTTATTAATAAAATTGACAATCTAATATGAAGCTCATTCATATCAGGTGCAAAGAATAATTGAAAACAATTGTACGAATGAACAAAAAATTATTAGTGTTTGCCTTTTTAAACATTGCCTGCAATTATATGGAAAATTGCTATGTACAAAATCTGCATACCCAGCTAATTTTTTCTGCACAGAAAGTGAATATTTTCATATTCTCCATACATATAATTTTGCTCACTGAGATCATTTAATTAATTTTTTTTTATTTTAAGTATGCTGAAATTAGACAAAAATCAAACTGGTCTGTCTTGAGAGTGAAATAAAGTCTCCTTTGGAGGCGAGGATTATGAAGCTCCATGTCAGGTACTCCGGGCACATAGCCAGGAAAGACCAGTCCTTAGAGAAAGACATCATGCGGGAAAGGGTGAATGGACAGCACAGGAGAGGGAGGACCCTTATGAGATGGATTGATACAGTATCTGGGGCAATGGGGATTGGACTGTCAGAATTAATGAGACTGGCTCAGGACAGGGAAGGATTTGAAGCTGCTGTACATCGGGTCACTATACATCACAGGTGACTTAAAAGCACATAAGAACAACAACAACATAATATATTGGTTAGGTTGGTTTTTTGTTGGTTTTTTTTCTTTTTCTTTTTTGTTTTCTTCTTTTTTTTAATTTAAGCCTCTTGTTTCAGGTCAACAAGACCTCAGGGAGGGCCTTTATGTTTAAAGAACGGTTGTTAACATGTTCTGGAGGAACATTCTTCTAAGTGGTACAGCACTCTTCTGTCAATATGCTGTGCTGAGGTAACCCAGAGTTGCTGTGATGCCATTGGGGGTATCAAATGTCATAATGGTTACCCCTTGATACCCATGGTGGACAGTGCTTGGTAGAGCTCCCAGTAAGTAATTTGTCATTTATAGTTAAAACATTTAAATTCTATGATAAAATTTTCAGTTCTTATAATAAAACATTAATGTTATGCACCAAAATAACATATGATGTTGTTATGTACCACCAACTCAAAATTGACTCACACCTGATCCTCTGGTGGGTTTTCAGAAGCAGTAAATTGTGTGAGAGGAGATTGCTCACCTTTATCCTACTGAGAAGTGGCAAATTCAAAGTGCATGAGTTTTGGCTGGCAGCACAATTCCTTATAAGTAAGCCACCAGAACTTTAAATGTTGATGTTGTTGTTAATGTCATGTCTTTGAGTATGGTAAAAGACTCTGAATGACCCTATGAAAACAGATCTGAAACCTGTTGTATCCTAGGCTATCCTTACAATCTCTGATACACTTGACTCCTAACTAATCAAACACTAATAAAATAAATACCTATTTACTTAACCAATAAATTAATAATATTAATTGAGTAGTCATACTTTCATCAAGGACACAATACAAACTGTTATGAGAATACAGAATCAAAGAAGATATGACTAGGGACTGGAGAGTTTAACATTTAACTTGGATAAGTTGTTCTTGTTGTTATATGCCACCAAGTTGGTTGCGACTTTTCTTAACCTTATATGCAACAGCTCTGAAGCCTGCCCTATCCTGAGCCAGTCTCACTGACTCTAACACACATGCCCCCGTTACCCCAGTTACGGTGTCATTCCATCTCATTGAAGATCTTGCTCTCCTGTACTGTCCTTCCACTCTTCCAAGCATGATGTTTTTCTCCAAAGATCACGTGCCCAAAGTATGTGAGAGAGAGCTTCAAAATTCTTGCTCCAAGGAGAAATTTGGTTTCACCATCTCCAAGACAGACTTATTGGTTCTCTTGGTAGCCCAAAGTGCTTTCAATAGTCTTCTCCAGCACCACAACTCAAAGACATTGATTCTCCCTTTTCTGTCATTATTACTCATTGTCCAGCTCTCTGATGTATAACAAGTAAATTCAAAGACCATGGCCTGGATCAGGTACACCTTAGTTTGTACTCTGGAGAGGTTCCTGACCACAGATTTTCCCAATGCAATTTGTCTTTTGATTTATTGACTGTGTGCCATGAGTGTTGATTGTGGAGCTGAGCAAATGAAATTGTTAACGACCTCAATCACTTCTCCATCTGTCATGATGCTGCCAGTTGTCACAGCAGTAAGAATCTTTGTCTTCTTGATGTTGATTTTTAATGCTTAACTAAGGTCCTTAGTTTCAGCAAGCAGAATTGTGTTATCTGCATAATGCAGATTGTTGATGAGTCTTCCTCCAATCCTGATGCCACACTCCTCCTCATAAAGCCCAGCCTCCCAAATGATCTTGGATCATTCCAGAATGACCTTGGATATATCCATTGTAATAATTATAAAGAAAATTAAATATGTGTAACAACCAAGCCATACAATTCTACTTTATTTTAAAAAAACACTAAAAAATATTTTAAAGCTCATAATATGTGTATTAATATATTTGAATATTCACTTTTTGTGATAAGAAATTTCTAAACTGATAATCACAATATATTATGCAATGGATGACTCTATTATCCACTTTTAGAATCACCTAGTGTAGAATCCAGTATTTCAATAATCTTAAAAGAGGCACTTCTGGAGTAAGCAAATTGGTAAATAGAGATGTGGGGAAATGCCTAAACCTTCAAATTCTGGTGGAAAACAGGGTCCTTTATAATTGTTCAATGACTATATTTTCTTTCTATTTAATAGATAAAAC
>NW_006399869.1:2160297-2167057 GCF_000299155.1 Elephantulus edwardii | reverse complement strand
AAATTTTGACCCCACATTTCTCCTCATAGAGCCTAGCCTCCCAGATAATCTTTTCTGCACACAAGTTGAAAAGGTATGGAGACAGGACACATCCCTGGTGTACATCATACCAATTTTGAACCATGCAGTGTTCCCTTACTCTGTTCTGGTGACTGCCTCCTGGTCCAAGTATAGGTTTCTCATTAGCACGAACAAGTGTTCTAGTATTCCCATTCTTCTCAGAGTCAGCCACAGTTTGTTATGATCCACATAGTCAAACACCTTTGCATAGTCAACAGAATGTTACCAGACATCTTTTGCACCAAAGCTGTGGCAATATTTCAGTAACAATTCACAGCCTTAAAATCCTTTGAGGTACTACTCCTATGTTTTACAGAACATATTTGTTTTTTATTTGGATTTTAAAGTTAAGATTCTAGAAATGCGTTAAGTGATTTGAGAGAATTGAAGGGTTAATATTGTTGATTGCTGAGTCTCTGCAGACCAGCCTTCTTTCTGTGCAACTTTAGAGCAACCATCTCATCCTCAAGTTTTAGAATGTACTGTCAGTAAAAACGGTAGGCAAATTATTAGCATTCATAATTAACCCTAAAGCACTATAAACTGTGAGTATCATTAGCAGTATATCAGAATAGGAAAGTGGTCATTAAGCATTCATGTTAATTGCTATCTAACCACTGAACCAAGTTAATATGAGATGCAGCAACGGGCAACTTATATCATGATCACAGGAAATTGAGATTTAACTAAGCTTAATTTTTAATATGCTACTTCAAGCAGATATTTAATGTAACGAAAAAGAACAGTACATTCTGTGTGAACTAAATTGACAAATTAAAAGTAGAAAGAAAAAAAATAGGCAATTATGTGTATCTCTTGAAAAATAATTTACTTTTAATTCAAGAAACATTTACTGAGTACTTCCTGATGCCAGACACTGTACTTGCAGCATTTGGGCAAAGAGGAAGAAGAGCCAGTATGTATCATTCAGAAAACTTAGAGCTGTTAAAGGAACAGAAGACAGGTTTTACAACATAAGAGATGTGGTGGTAGTGTGCTATGAAAACTTTGATGAAAGAAAACTTTTAAGTTAGTATCAGGTGAAAGAGTAAGGGTAGGTTGATTTTAAGATTCTTTAAAACAAACACATTTAATTCACAAAATTTAAAATTGTTAATGTCCTTGTTGCTGATGCTACTACCAGCTGATTGCTGAACTCAAGGACACGTGCAAGTAACAATGAGTTCCATGGTATGTTCTTTTTTAGAAAATACTATGTGAATGATACATATGGAGTTGTTAAATCTAACAACACTTGTGGCTTTCTCCAAAGGAAATTTCATAATGAATATGCTTAGTCATTAAACCTTGGAAGTTTGGTTCCACTCAGAGGAATCTTGAAAGAACAGTCTGGAGACTTATCTTCTGAAAAATCAGCAAATGAAAATGCTATGGAGATCACTTATAGTCTTATGTGAGTTGGCTCAGCATAGAATAGAATTAAATGCAGACAATGCAGCAAACAATATTTTAAATATCATTAAAATAATGGAGTATTTAGATATAAATGTAACAAAATCTGGAAAGAATCTATATATGAAAAACTACTAATGAAAATTTAATAGACAAGTAAATTCTTACCTAGTGGTAAGAAGCTATACTGTAATCTCAAAGCAATGTGGTTTTGAATCCTTGAGCTGTTCTGTGAAAGAACGATGAGCAATTTCCTCCCACGTGATTCACTGTATTTGAAAATCCTCTGGGGGGTCAGCTGTGAAAGTTTTAACTTGATAGCCCACAATAGCTACAAGTAAATGCAAGGAAACTGCTGGTATAACCTGTAGGGAGTTTAGAGAAAGAAATGAATGCAGAGGCACTCCAGGTTCATAGTTTCCTAGTGGAAGGAGTTGTGCTTCCAACTTAAAAGGCAGGTAGTTCAAATCCACAAGCTTTGCAGTGGGAGAAAGATGGACAAATTCCTCCTGGATGAATAACAGCCTCACAGAGCCCATTAAAGGGTCAGCTCGTTGGATCCAACTTGAAAGCCAATAACAATATTGTTATCTTAATCAATGTCCTAGCACACTTTTGTTCAGAGAGCAGTAGACTAATATTAAAGCTTAAATAAAAAGGCAAAGCTCCAGTTTCTCCACAACCTCGCCAGCATTTGCTGTTTGCTGCTCTGTTAAATTTTCATATTCTTAGTGGGATGAGATAATATCTCATAGTTGTTTTGATTTGCATCTCTCTTAGAGGTAGGGATTTTGAGCACTTCTTCATGTGTTTGTTTACCATTTGAATGTCTTCTCTGGTGAAGTGTCTGTTAATATCCTGTGCCCATTTTTCAATCGTGTTATTTACTTTTATCTTGTTGTGGTGCTCAAGTATTCTATAAATTTTAGATCTAAGTTCCTTATCAGACATGTCATTATGAAATATTTTTTTCCCTAGTCTGTGGCTTCCTTTTTTACCCTGTTGGAGAAGTTTTTGGATGTGCATAGGGATTTTATTTTTAGAAGGTCCCATTCATCTGTTTTATCCTCTCCTGGTTGTAGGTTTTTCAGGATGGTTGGAAGACTGTTCATGTTGTGGATTAGCGTTTCTAGAGTTGATTCAAGCTTTTTTCTATGAAGTTTATAGTTCTTGCTTTTAGTCCTAGGTCCTTGATCCACTTTGAGTTGTTTTTTGTGTATGGTGTGATGTGTGGATCTTGAGTTTTTTACAGATAGTTTTCCAGTTTTACCAACACCATTTGTTAAAAAGGCTGTAGTTTTCCCACTTAACAATTTCATCTCTTTGTAAAAAAGCAGTTGACCATAGGTAGATGGACAAATTGTTGGGTTCTCAATTCTATTCCACTGATCTATGTGTCAGTCATTGTACCAGTACCATGCTGTCTTGACACTTACTGTTAGGAGAGCAAAACGGTGCAACCACTGTGGAAGGCTAAATGGTGCTTTCTCAAAGAGTTGCAAATAGAGATAACATTTGACCCAGCAATTCTACTACTGGGAATATACCCCAAAGAGACCATAACTGATATCCAAGCAGATATATGCACACCCATGTTTACTGCAGCTTTGTTCACAATAGCAAAGAGTTGGAAACAACCCAAGTGCCCATCAACAAATGAATGGGTGGAGAAGCTCTGGTATATTCACTCAATGTAATACTATGCTGCATTGAAAAATAAGGAACTCAGGAAATATTATACAAAATGGGTGACCCTAGAGGACATTATGTTGTGTAATATCTCAGTCACAAAAGGACAAATACTGCAGATTGCCACTGTTGTAAAACAGGGCTGACATTGGGGTTGGGAAGAACTTAAGAAAAGGGGGGGCAAATAATGTATACTGCATTGAAACAGATGAGGGAGAGAACTGTATAAAAGGGATATATAATTAGGTATTATTGTCATGACAGAAATCCAGAAAGAAGGCTCATGAGTTAATATCTCTAAAAAATCATTTTAAATTACATGGTGGACATTTACTATTTAGAAAGTCTGAAGATAAAGTTTAAAATTTTGAGGAGAGTTCTTTAAAAACTTTTTATCTGACTATGTTAGAAAGAATAATACAGGATATTGAGATAAGAACATATATTACTCTTTTGGGAATCATTTAGAATAACTTAATGATTTAATATTTATTATTAATCAATTAATTAATATTATGATATAATATTCATTGGCATGCTGCCAGGAAGAACTAGTCCTTAGAAAAGGACATCATAGAGACAAAGATGAAAGGTCAGAGAAAGGGCGGGAGATCTTATTCAGATAAGATCCGTTGACAAAGGGACAGTAAAGACATTAATCAGGAAGTGCTTGCTGACAATTTTGCTTGATGGCAGGCATTCATTCATGTATTGCCTGTTGCTGGTCAGCACCAGGCTCTTTGTTGTAGAATCTCCTAGTCTTCATACCAGCCCCATGGAAGTGGTGCTGCCTTGTCCACATACAGAAGTGAGGCCCAGAGTGACTAAGGGATTCTAGCAAAGTCACACATATGAAAGGGGGAGTTGAAACTCAGACCTGAACTCCACACAAAGAAATAGTTTGTCAGGACTTTTTTTCAACAATTAATTGAAGTTAGAATAGAATAAGGAGGTCAGACTCTAAATATGAGCTCTAGTATATCAGAGTTCATGAGGATGGCACAGGATAGGACAAGGTTCAGAAAACAACAATAAACAAACAAAAAACAACAACAAAAATAAACCTTCACTAACCGAAATATTTAAACTCTCAGAAACCAACGGAAGTCGTCATAGGTCTGGATCAATTACATGGTAAATAAATTTCTTTTGAACTCTGGCTGTGTGAGGGGTTGAGGATAAGGCAGGGTTTTACATGCTCCTCTATTTACATTATATCCATTGTTGTCGAGTAATCTAGAGGACAACTACTAGTCCACTTACTGGAAGAGATCTATATTTATTCCTATTCCAAAAAAAAGTGATCCCACACACTGTGAAAATTATCCAAAAATATGACTAATATCACATGCAAGCAAAATCCTGAAGATTATCCAAAAACAACTGGAACAGTATATTGCCAAAGAACTTTCCAGGAGTGCAAGATATGTTTAGAAGAGGCCATAGCACTAGGCCAACGCCAGATGGATCTAAGGCAGAGAATACCAGGGGAATGTCTATCTGTGTGTCATTGACTATGCAAGGGCATTAGAGCATGTGGACAATTTGTTGCTAACCTTGAGAATAATGGGAATCCCAAAGCACCTAACTGCGCTCATGGGAAACCTAGATGTGGACCAGAAAAGAGCTGTCAGAACAGAGCAAGGAAACATTGCATGTTTCAAAAGGAGTGCATCAGGGATGCATTCTGTCTCCATACTGCAAAACAGATTATTTGAGATGCTGGACTTTATGAGGAGGAATGTGGCATCAGGATTAGAGGAAGACTCACCAACAACCTGTGCTATGCAGATGAAACAATCTTGCTGGCCGAAACTAAAAAGGACTTACTGTAAAAGATCAAGGACTGTACTCTCCTATACGGATTGTAGCTTAATATCAAGAAGAAGGAAAAAAAAAAGATTCTCACCACTGTACCAATTAATAACATGAAGATGATAGATGAAGAGATTGAGATTAACAAAAATTTCAGCTTGCTTAGTTCTACAATTCACACTCTTAACACTAGCAGTCAGAAAATAATGACGATGAATTGCATTGGGTAAATCTGCTGCCATAGACCTCTCCAAAGTGTTGAAGAGCAACAATATCAGTCCAAAGACTAAGATACCCCTGATCCAGGCCACAGTCCTCACAATTACTCATTTCAGTGCATCAGAGAGCTGATCCATAACTAAGAATAATAGAGAAGAAATGATGCCTTTGAGTTGTGGTGCTGAAGAAGAGTATTGAACACACCATATACTGCCAAGAGAACAAACGGGTCTATCCTGCAGAGGTTGCTTCCTGGTGGCAAGGATCTTGAAGGTCTGTCTCACATGCATTGAGCACGTTGCCAGAAGAGTCTTGTCCTTTAAGAAGGACACCATGCTTGCCAGAATGAAGGATCATAGCAGGAAAGGAAGACGCTGGATGAGATGTATTAACACAGTAACAGGGATAATGAGTATAGTTGTGCCTGAGAAAATAAGGGCAAGTGTGTCAGTGACAGTGAGATTGTCTCAGGATAAGGCAGGGTTCAGAGCTGTAGTGGGCAGTGTCACTATGAGTCACAGGGACTTGATGGAACTTAACAACAACAAAATTATATTTAAACAGACATTTTATTTAGCTTATTAACAGAATGTTCTTTTCAGTATATCCCTAGTAGTTAGTTGTTAGATATAAAGAGGGCATGAGGGCACAAGGGAGAGAAATAAAGAAAGGAATTGTTCCCAAGAAAGGAACAGGCCTTTATTGTGTGGTCTGAAAGGGTCACCAAGTGATCCAGCCACATGGCATGCAGACAGGATCCAAATAGCACGTGGGTAGTTTGGGGCGTTTCTGTTTTATAGGGTTCCTGGGGAGGACAAAGATGGTACTTCTCAGAATTTGACATGTTAATTAAGTTGGGTTTTAGATTTTTTTGTTTGTTTTGTTTTTTTCAAGCTCAGACTTTTCTCAAGATCTATGTCCAGTCTGGTCTTTGATGTGACCAGCTCAGGTTATCAAGTTTCTCAGGAAGTGATCAAGCTTGGGTGTGGTGGGGTAACTGCCATATTCTTCCTTCAGTAGTTGTTTAGTGTCTGTTTACACAGATCCAGGAATGCTTTTTGAAACAGGGAGAGAGAAGAACCAAGTGAATCTCTTATATTTCCATGACTAAACATTGATTATAGTAATCTGTAGACGCTAAAAAAAATGTTCAATTGAAATAAAAATATAATGAAACAGAACTGCAGAGTATCAAGATAAAATCCTTTCCACACAATAATAAAATATAAACCAAAGTTAAACTCTTACTAACTACATACAAAATACATAAAAGGTAATGAAAACATCAATTAGAATTAAACAGAGAAAGCCATTTCATGGTGATATGACAAAAAACACACACACAAAAAACAGCACTCTGCATTGATAATAAATTGAATGTTGACAGCAAATCAACAATGGTATACTCTCACTGTTAAATTATACTGTTAAACTATTGAAGAGTTGATGCTAAAAGAGAAGAAACAAAAAAACAACCCAACCACTTAATTTGAATATATTAAAAATTATAAGCTTTTTTGAGTTCTAATGTCACTGCATAATTTTACCATAAAGGATAAAATTA